>NC_090021.1:117441073-117808573 GCF_037176765.1 Anolis sagrei
CTGGAACAGGAGAAATAATAACATATTATCTTCTCAACATTATTGCCACAACCATGCCATTTTCCCAATGCTGTCTTTCTCATTGCATTGTCTATAGCAGGCATAAACAAACTTTGGCCCTCCAGGTGTTTTGGACTCCAACTCCCACAATTCCAAACAGTTGTGTGGGTTGAAGTCCAAAACACCTGGAGGGTTGAAATTTGCCCATGCATGGTCTATAGTCTGGAACAGTGTTTTTCAAATTGTGCTCCTCTAGATGTTTTGGACTTCTGCTCCCAGAAATCCCAGCTAGCTTCCCAGCTGGTAGGAAGTCTGAGATCTGAAGTCCAAAACATCTGGGGGGGGGGCATAGTTTGAGAAACTCTGGTCTATTTACTTTAGCCTTGTATTTCAGTGAGTGGCAATAGCTCAGTGGCACAGAATGTTTTTATAGAGATGTTTCCAAGTTAAATGCCAGTTATTTCTACATAGGACTCTCTGAAACTTTGGAGATTAATGCTTGCCAGTCAGGGTTGACAATACCAAATGAACTAGATGAATTGTGCCTTCATGAACTAGTACTGTTGTGTGATTCAAGTCATCTATGAGAAACAAAGGAGTTCAGCAGGAAGAGACTGTGGGTAGAACAGTGGGGAACATTTGTGTGCTCTGACAAAAATATAATGGAACAACAATGGAGGGGGAGGAGGAGGAGATTTGATTTTGTAGGTGAGCTGGCATTAAAGCCTTGGCTTACCTCTACTTTATTCCAACAAGCTTGATGTTTCAATACATAGGCATTTATATTTGTCTTTGGCCTGTTGAACACTAAAACACCAGGACGGGTGGAAGAAGGCTGTATTTGGGTTCATTGAGAAATAGAGCACCACTTCCACAATTGATAGACCTTCCTGCCTCTTCTGTTATTATATAACAGAAGAGGGCACATATAGTCAATCAACACCAGAGTCCCAACATCAGAGTCCCAAGTAAGCATTAGGAAACATCTCTTGAGTTTAGAAATGTTGGCATTCTGGTGACATATGCTCTCTCTCTCTCCCCCCCCCCCCCCCCTATCTAGGATAAATGGATTGGTGAAAATTTGTCTGAAACATGGAATAACTGTACTCTAGAAATGAATATAATCTCATTTCTGCACAATGAAGACGCCACAGAACACTCTTATCAGTCAACAACATGATGTGGAAGGTAGAAGAGAAACTCAGAAGATGATCTGAACAAGAAGCATTTAAAAATGGTACACCACCATTCACAGTAATAATCCTTTGTTCTCTATAGTTGTACCCTGGGGTCAGGCAGACCTTGAGCATGGAAAAAATTCCAACCTCAAAGGCAGTTGGCCCTAAACCAGATCCCATCAAACTTTTGTCTTATAACTCCCATAATCTCAGATGAGGTTAATGTCAGATGGAGTCCACAACACCTGGTGGGGTAGGGAAGAACAGACCTGAATAGAAAATGACATACTTCCCTGTTGCCATGTTTAGATCCTGACAAGGAAGAGAAGTGCATTATATGGCCCCATCTACACTTCATTATATGCTTAGTGTAGATAAGGCCCAGGTAGCTGTTCCTTTGAAGCTATGTTTCCCACTTTCCATATCCCTGTTATTTCCCCACTTTACAGCTTTTTTTTCTACACTCTCTGGTTACTGAGCATACTCAGTGCTCACTGGACCATTTTCCTAAACAATAAAACCTTTTAGCGTTTTAACTTTTTTTCTCTCAAAATAACTTTTGTTGGTGAAGTTTTTCAAATTTTGAACTTTCTTGGAATGTTCTAATAATATCTACATCTTTTTTCCTCAGTCTTATTTTAGCCTTGGTGCCATCACTACTAAACAACAGAATTAGTTATGAAGAGAACCAAATATGGAAAAGTCACTTCTGTGACTATAACTGTCACAATCCCCCAAGCAGACATGGGCATTGGGATAATTTAAGATGTAGTGCAAATAACCAATTGTTGCAGGAGGACTCCTATACACTCCCAAAAACAAGATAGAAGGGAATGAATTTAATCCCCTTCATTCATGCTTTTTCAACCACTAGATAGAGCTAGGGGACTTAGTTTACACTTTATATGGAAGCTTCATGACCCATTGCCTCTTTTATCATCCAGCCGTTGTTTTGATCCCACCCCAACCCTCATCCCCTTGTTGTATGATCATAAGATGGCACAAAGGATTCCTTCTACTCAGAAATTAGCCTGAAACCTCATTTACCTTAGGTCTCTTATTTTCTGTTAGGGTGCTGAAAAATATTTCATTTCCTAATTAATTATTTGTATCAAGGAGGAAATAGGATCACAGACTTGTTCATTATTCATAATCTTCCTAAGTAAACTTTGCTTTACAAGTGATGGCTTCACTATTCATAATTCAATTTGGATTTAAAAAAAAAATGTTTTGCTTTATGGGGTAGTATCTACAATAAGCAAGGATACACCTAAACCAGTGTTTTATTTATTTATTTATTTGGTTTACTTTTACCCCGCCCTTCTCACCCCGAAGGGGACTCAGGGCGGCTTACACATCCAAGGCACAATTCGATGCCCATAGCATACATCAATAATAAACAATAAAGCAAAATAACACAAATTAGCAAACAACAACAATACATTGCATCTAAACCCGTTAAAACCAATAAAACCAATAAAATTTCATACAAACCGATACAAACCGCTTCTTCCTTATTGCCAGTCAATGTTCGCTATCTCATGGTTCAGAGTTTTCTTCCACATTTATCAGTCCACATATATCAGTCCTGCTGGTCCTAATTGCCTGGTTGTCCTATCTAGTTAGCAGATTGCCAAAAGGCCTGGTCCCACAACCACGTCTTTGCCTTCCTCCTAAAGGACAGGAGTGATGTCGATGCCCTGATATCCACAGGGAGTGAGTTCCACAGGTGGGGAAGGTTGTTTCTCAACCTTCCTAATGCCACAACCCCTTAATACAGTTCTTCATGTTGTGGTGACCCCCAAACATAAAATTATTTTTGTTGCTATTTCATAACTAATTTTGTTACTGTTATGAATCATAATGTAAATATATGATATGCAGGATGTGTTTTCATTCACTGGACCAAATTTGGCACAAATACCCAATAATACATCCAAATTTTAATACTGGTGGGGTTGCGTAGAGCGGGGGGGGGGGGGGGGAGGAGGAGGATTGATTTTGTCATTTTGGAGTTGTAGTTGCTGGGATTTATAGTTAAACTACAATCAAAGAGCATTCTGAACTTCACCAACAATCGAATTGAACCAAACTTGGCACTTAGAACTCCCATTACCAACAGAAAATACTGGAAGGGTTTAGTGGGCATTGACCTTGAGTTTTGGAGTTGTTGTTCACCTACATCCAGAGAGCACTGTGGACTCAAACAATGGTGGATCTGGACCAAACTTGGCACAAATACTCAATATGCCCAAATGTAAACACTGGTGGAGTTTGGGGAAAATAGACTTTGACATTTGAGAGTTGTAGGTGCTGGGATTTATAGTTCACCTACAATCAAAGAGAATTCTGAACCCCACCAATGATAGAACTCGGCCAAACTTCCCACACAGAACCTCCATGCCTTGATGGGACTAACTGGCATGAGACTCCCTCCAGCCTTGCACACTCTCCCTTGCCCTGCACATGTGCACCACACTGCCATGTACTGAGCACTCCTGCTCTCTCCTCCCTGCTTGGAATCTCATAAACAGCCCTCCCCTTGGATGATTCCCACAGAGGAGGGCTTTTGGTGGGAGGATTCTTCATCTGTTTCCAAAAAGGGAGAGAAGGACAGGTGGAGAGATCTTCAGCCTTCTCTGCCAAAGGGGTTCCTAAGACCATCAGAAATATATGTTTTCTGATGTTTTTGGCACAATCCCTTTGAAACCCCCTCACAACCCCCACAGGGGTCCCAACCTCCAGGTAGAAAAATACTGACCTAAACTGTAGAATTAATGCATTTTGACACAGTTTTGACTGCCATGGCTCAATGCTATTGTTTGGTGAGGCACCAGCACTTGTTGGCAGAGAAGACTGTAAAACTATAAGCCCCATGATTCCATTGAGCCATGGCAGTGAAAATGGTATTACATGGTATTAGTTCTACTGTGTAGATGAACTCAAAGTTAGCCCTTTTTGTTTTAAATTGTGACATGCACTACAGTAGGACAATATTAGGATCTTGAGAACATAAAATTGATCTTTTCATTTCTTTTTCCTAAGAGTCTAATATTCCCTCTCTCTTATGCAAAATTCTAGTATGTACGGTTGAAAAACGTCAGAAAGACATATGCTTTGAATTTCTTTAACGCTATTTTAATACATATGCTTTAAATTTCTACTGACTACATTTCATGTTTAGCATCACAAGTACTATTATGGGGCTACCTGTTTAACCATTGCAGTGCATAATAGTTATGTTGTCCATGTCGTTTTATTACTATTTCAAATCAAGGTGAAGCAATGGAATGACTGTGGCATAGTGTGCAGGGACACACTGTCTGAACATCACTGCTGGCAATGCTGTGTATAAGCCTTTTCTAACATTTTGTGGCTTACGTGAAACATGAATGGCTTTTCAGTCACATAAGCATATCAGACAGCACCACAAGGAGGAGGCCAAGCAGCCAGAACCTCTTAACCAACCATGGTCCCAACCAGGGGCCAGAATCATGCATTCTGAAGGCTGTGTGGCACCATTTAGGAGGTCCAGTACACACCTTGGGATGCCACATACACCAAACAATCTGCCCTCCAAATCAGCCCAAACTTGTTGCTTCAGCCAAAATATACCTCTAAATCGTTAATCTTACCCTTGTGTGAATTTGGATGATCTTATATCGACTTCCCATCTGAAACTGCCATACAACAAATTCAAACTTCAGAATGGCCTGAATGTGAATGGAAGAAACATATTATTTCTTCCAGCTTTCTAAAATGACAGCCACCAATATGCTTTGTGATCTTCTAGAGCTACAATAGAAATGAAAATGGGATGTTGTTGCTCTTTGGGCTTCAGAGTATGCCCATTCCTATAGTAAATGCTCCTTGTAGAACCTACCATATATAATGTATTAATCATCCTCATGTATAAGTTGAGGGAAACTTTGAGGGACAAAATTATGAAATTTGATATGATCCATGGATAAATCAGAGGTCGTTCCATGAAGGGAAGAATGCACCAATGACATTTCAGGGGGGAGGGGGTGAGCATGCCCCTAGATGCCACCAACATTATTCTATCCAGGCATTCAAAACAGCCATAAGTTGTGTCACAATGGGGGGTGGGGAGGAAGGGGGTTGTTGGTGTTTCTTTTAGGTTCTTCCAGGATCGACTATGGATCTTCCAGGATCGACTTTTTTATAAAAGTTAAGTTAGAATAGTCATATTGAACCCTTGGTAAGTCAACCCAGTTCGCTTGGATTGAAGTTTCGTCTAAAATTCCTAGACTTATACATGAGTATATAGGATAAATCAAGTGGCATGGCCATACAATTTTTTGAACTGAAAAACTAGGAAAAAATTGAGTCAACCAAGGAAAAATGGATCAAGAAGAAGGTGGAAATGAGTTGTGGGTGAATGAATGGGATGACTACAAGACAGATGCTACCAGGAAATCTCTAATAATTTTCTTAAGCTCAGGACAAAAGGAAACCACAAGAATTGTGAACAATTTCCTCCCATATATTGTATTCTTTGGCTCATTAGGATTCTGGCATTTTCAGAATGTAAGGAGGAGTTGATGACTTCCCTGCTTGAAGGGCAAGGTGTCCTATGTGTAACTGGTCTCACAAAATAGTGAATTTATATTTTGAGGAGGGAATGGGAGGAGACATCTCCTTTTTGATATATGGTGTAGTCCTACCTCACTTAAGCTACTGTCTCACTGGACAAGATTTGTGGTCAATAGCAGGCAATTGTGACACTGAACACACTGAAGAAGTTGGCAGGGACTGTCAAGGACATTGAGCAGGAAACAAGAACAGGCATTAGTCATGTGAGAGTGAAGCACTCTATTGCTTGCTCTGTACACTCAATTTGCTACCCATGTTAGGACAGTGATGAGTGACACAACACAAGCAATTCGCAAACTATCACATGACTTCTGCTAGCCCCATTCTGCACAATACATTTTCTTTGGGCTAGTAGTTTTTCCAGTTCAGAACAGAGAAACTCATTCTTTAGGAGCAGAGAGCTTTTTGACAACAAAAGTAGATTATAAAGCAGTGGTTCTCAACCTGGGGTCCACAGATGTTTTTGGCCTACAACTCCCAGAAATCTCAGCTAGTTTACCAGCTGTTAGGATTTCTGGGAGTTGAAGGCCAAAAACATCTGGGGACCCCAGGTTGAGAACCACTGTTATAAAGGGTTATACTGACAACTAACAGAATCTTATAATGTTATAAAAGATGAGGAGAATAAAAATACATTTCCCATCTTCTTCTGTCATAAACTAATATTTTCACTAGGGTAGAGAATGACTGAGAACAGATGAACCAAAATAAACTCTTTTGTCATGGGATACATCCATACTGTAGAATTAATGCAGTTTGACACCACTTAAACTGCTGTGGCTCAATACTATGGGATCATAGGAGTTGCAGTTTTACAAGGTTCTTAGTCTTTTCTGCCAAAGTGTGTTGGTGCCTCACCAGATACATCTACAGTGATCTAGATCCAGACTTAGGGTGCATTTACACATTGCAGTTAAAGGACTTACTTAGGATGATCGTCTTAGCAAAGCTTATCATCCTTTTCTGTTTTACAAATCCTATCAGGTGCTTCATGTTCTGACCGTTTCCCATTCTGTCCCATTTTCTGAACCATTGAGTGTATACCAGCGAGTGTAGACCCTCCCTGCCCACTCTGCATTATTATTATTTTTAATGAGGGAAAATGTCAATGTTGAAAGCCAAGACGTCATCTCATTTGGTGTGTGTGTGTGGATTTTAATCCATTTTGCCATAATCTGTCTTTCCCATGCCTTCTTTCCCTCCATTAGACTAGTATTATAATAAAACACTTTGCCACACACACCTTCTTTACACTTCTACTACGTTTCTGGGATGTTGTAGTAGTACAACAAATGAAACTGGAAGTAATTTAATGTCATGTGAAGGGCTCTGTGGCACTTAATCCCTAAAATGTCATAGAAGTGTGTGGAAATGGGGGAGAACTTGTGTCTGATGAGGTCCAAAGTTGTGTCAGTGCATTAATTCTACAGTGTAGCTCCACTTTTAGACATATCTGCACTCTAACTTCATCCTGCTGAACATGTCAAGTGTTTGAAAGAGTAGGTTCCCCATACAGCACAGGGATACTCTATTTTGAAATTTAATGAATGATTTTCCCACCTCCTCCACACACTAGCAAACTATCCGTTTTATTCAGGAGTTCTCAGTTGATTTGCCATCACATTGTAGAGAGTTGTTCCTGCCCACTGTCCCCCTATTTTCTTTGTGAAAAGAAACACCTCCTCTCCTGGACTCTGATTTTTGTTCCTGGATTATAAATGTAATTTCTATCATAAACACATAGGAAACATTTATTAAATTGCAAAAACTTTGTCTTTACAAGAGGGACATCCTGCTATAGCACATTTTGTTCTAGTATCTCAATAAATGAATATCTTGTAGAGTCTCCACCAATGTAACATAGTGTGTATGGACACAAAAATGAAGTTTCTGAAGCACAACAGCTATTTTCAAAGTAAGGACTACACAATTAAACAGGAAATAACACTTGCAAACTAAGGACATATCATCATCATCATTATTATTCTGAGGCAGGATGACCATCTGTCAGGGGTTCTTTGATCGAAGGTAAAGGTGCAGCTTTTCTGCAAGGGCCATTTTGGCTCCTCCCACAAATTGTGCAACCGTATCATTGACAGAAGTGGCCATTTTGCCCATCCCTATCTGGATAATTTGCAAAAAAAAAGTCACTTGCCAGACAGCTTAGAAAGCATATGAAAGGATAACCCTTTGCAACCTTTTTAAAATGCCAAGATATCTCTACCCTACACTTCAAGCCTACGTCATGTGAAGAACACAGTAGGTTGTCGTTTCTTAAGTGGGTGGTTCAGTAGTCTTTAATTAATGTGATGAAGTGGTAATGATGGGGCATGGCCTCAGGTAGCACTCCAAGCAACTTAGGGGTCCCCTCAAAAGCCTTGGCAGCAGTGCAAGGAGGAGGTCACAAGTTTGATTCCTACTACAAAGGCTTTTAATTGCAGACCCAGCAATAAGGTGAAGATTGTGCCCACTGCACAAAAGTTTTGTCGCAACTTGAAATAGGGTTGCACGGCTTTTTATCACTTTCACAGGAAATTGAAAACACATTCTCATTGGTGTTCAAAGATCAATCATTTCATTGGTCTAAGCTGGCTAATACAAATTTATATGACTTTGACAGGCAGGAAGGCATATGTGGCATCTTAACAATGGCACAACTATGCTTACATGTCCCTGATTTGAGCTGTCTTAATGAATCAGTCTTATCTGTTCTTCTGTTGCAAGCATAACTCCAAGTGACTGGGAAACTTAGGGAGTACCAGCTAGCTAATTTTGTCCTGATGTACTTTTTATCCTTGCAAAGTAACTTCCTCTTTGCAGCAATGTTTTTCCAGACCGTCAGCATTTTCTGCAAAGGCCCTCTGCAAAAGCAAGCACATATAGTATTATTAATAGTGATGTTGCTATTGTTATTTGTGTAATTGCCTTTTTGTAAATTGTTTTTTATATGTTGTACACCGCCGTGAGTCGCCCTAGGGCTGAGAACGGCGGTCTACAAGTGCAGTAAATAAATAAATAAATAATAAATATAGTAGTAAATCAGGACACATGGGACTTACAGTCATTGGAAGCATTCCTGAAAATTCCCTTTTTAAATTACTTCTCCCTCAGTAAATCCACTGAAATAATCTAAATGTATATAATGTCCTATTGATTTCCATGTGTTTCCCATTAAGCCTGGTTCTAGTCCACATAGCATAAGTAACATGAAATCATCTGCTACAAATTATTGTGACAGATACTTTCTTAGGTCCAAATTAAAGTACAAGTCCAATTCTCGGTCTCCCTCCCTCTCTCCCCCATCCTTCCACCCTTGGCATGGTTTATTCTCCCAATGAAATCTGTTCCAATATCAGGTCTAGCCAGCATGAAGGCAAGGTGAAAGATGCTAGGTAGGTAACTTACAATATTCTTAATGTGAGAAACATTTGGGTTCAATATAACTTCAGCTGATGCAATATCTTTTCAGGTGGCTGATCTTTGGTCATCTTTATCAATGAGGATTGTGCTGTTAGTCCGTAGTAATATTCCACATGGACATTTTCACCAAAAAAAGTGTGTTTCCTGATTCTCCCCACTTTGTGCATTTGTTATTGCAAACCACGTCCTATTTAATAAGTTCCAGTGATCTTTGACCACTGCCACACCTAATAAAACAGGATGATTGAGAACTGGTATGACAGCTGTAACTTTGAATTTCCTTGTTTTTACTGCCAAAAGTTATAACCTTTAAAAAATTCTTACAGAAGCCATCGTTTCACACTCCAAAATCCTACTATTACTAAAATGATCAATTGAATTCAATTTAGTTTTATGTAGCCCCATTCACATAGGCATCTTAAAGCACTTTACTGGAGGAGATAAAATAATGAGATAACACATCTCAGAAGGGAAGACAGATGCTCTCAGACCTAGACACAAGGCAGAATCCAATACTGTGAAGTGAAGGGATACAAAGAAAAAATTGTTTCCCAAAGTATGTAATGAATTCATTGTGTTTATCATCTCAAATAGGAGCTAAAGAAATTGGCAAGGATAGGAATGCTTCTAAAACTCCTTCATTTGAAAGCATGTGTCTGGAAAAGTCATGAGACACTGGTTTCCTTAACATTAAAGTCACTTGTGGTGAAATTGTATAGGTATTTGTCTGCCAACCCACGAAGAAACACACGAGAATAAAAGACACAACACCAATGCGTTGGATTCAAATTGGGCAACTTTTATTTAACGTTACCTATTTAAGTTCTTAACTTAACTCAAGGGTGTAAGGAACTGGTGTCACCTAACCCAGGTAGTATCACTACCCGATAATAACAATTTCCGGGCGAAGCACCTGGGTTTCGGTAATCAAACCGTATCACCATCAAGGGAAAGGAATGAGGAGTCTCTTCCAGAGCTCTTGTATCGAGACTCCTTCCCATTAAAGGCCATTAACAACACCTCACCCCTTTAAACTGTAGGTGAGTGTTTAACTTAAGGGCCTTTCACCCCTTAAGGGGTGCCCTAGGTGCACACCGACTAAAGGAATTTCCCTATCTATTTACGCCACGGATTGGGGGCAAATGTCCATTTCGCCCCCATCCCCCACCAATTCCTCTAACACCCCTAAAATACCTTCCTGTAAATCTAACCGAAATCGTTGGTTGCCCAATTCCGAAAGACGTACTCCAAAACCCCGATACAACCTCTCGTCGTCACGAGTGATGTTTGGGTGCTCAATGTAACGACCCCTCTGATGGATCCGAACAATCACATGGCCCGAGTCACTCGTATCCTGGCTTTCTCAAGCCTTCCCATGTCGCCTCTGCACTTGCGACGAGGTATGATAGCGGACAAACGACGTGCACCCTGGGCCATGACCAACAAATCCTTCGAATGTCCGCCCGTGGATCAGAACAATCACATGGCCCGAGTCACTCGTTTTGTGGCTTTCTGAAGCCTTCCCACGTCGCCTCTGTACTTGAGACGAGGTATGATAGCAGACCAAACGACGTGCACCCTGGGCCATGACCAACAAATCCTTAGAATGTCCGCCCGTGGCTCAGAACAATCACATGGCCCGAGTCACTCGTTTTCTGGCTTTCTGAAGCCTTCCCACGTCGCCTCTGTACTTGCGACGAGGTATGATAGCAGACCAAACGACGTGCACCCTGGGCCATGACCAACGGTGGATAACCAACACATCAGGAGAAACACCCACTCCTGGTAACAAACAACAAAGGGAACACAAACCGTCCCAATGCAATGCAGTCAACGCCGCTGCATGATATAACACCTGCTCATAAACTGATGTGTGCTAAAGCCGCCAGCCAGTAATTTGCTGCAGCTCTGTAAGGCTAACTTTCCAGCCAGCAACTAAGCGGACCCGCCTTGATTGGGCTGGGGCCCTTTTGGAACAGTAACTTGTCCAGGGTTCCTTCTATTGAACTGGGCACCTCTTGGCCCACTTCTTGTGGGTTTTCCCTTGTAACAACTATTGGTTGCGTGGTTACCCTGGCATATTGCACAGGCGTGCTGATATTTACAGTCCTCGCGGGCGCAAGCTCCCTGGGCCGCGTATTCCCAGCACATAGCCTTTTGCCTTTGCGGCTGTTGTGCTGGGCCTCCCTGCCGAAAGGGCTGACTCTCTTTAGTGTTCTGTATAGTATGGCCGCTATCGGCCTTCTCACCAGAAACTGCTCTGGTTGTATTCATTACCTCCATCCACAATTGACTGTCGATGAGGTCCCATCGCTTGTTAGGCATCGTGGCAGCCTCAGAACGAAAGCGGCTATCGTAAACAAGCCACGCCTGACCAGTGTAGTTGACATATGCCCCATATATTATATTATACCGTTTGCGGTGTCGGGGCCGGAGGATCTTGTTCCCTCTGATTGGGCTCCGGTTGGCTGTTGTGATCAACTTCTTGTGTCGCAGCTGCTCGGGCGGCCTCTAGAACAGACATGCGGGAGAGCAGATTTTTAAAAATTATCTTCCTGCTAGCCTGCCGCGCAGGGCACGGCCCAGCCTCCCTCGTTGAAAGCCCCCTCTCCCTCTCAAATTTGTCCATCCTAGCCATAAGAGCATTCAATTCTTCGGCTGAAACGTCCTCCTCCTCCGATGATGATTCCCTAGGAGGGAGGGGACGCTTCGCCGGAGTCTTCTTGGCAGGTCCCTTTCCTTTAGGGCCGCCCACATTCTTCCTCGGCGTCATCCTGAAAGAAAAATTACCAGTGACTGTGTCAATAAGTATAAAGCGCCAGTAAAACAAGTTGACAATGACTTTATCACTATGTATATATATATATATATAGGGCAATGCAGAAAGGCTTAAATCTATGCCTCACCGACTGTTGTATAGTTATAACTTAAGTGACCTAAGGCTCACCTTAAGTTCCCCATGGAATAAACCACTGTTCAAGCAACTAATATGCTATTTACCAGCGTCCGCTTTGCCTAAAGGCGGAGCTCTCTAGTGCCTTCGTAAGGGAAGCCCAGGCTAGGCCGGGGCATATTGATCAACTCACATTTGCATTGAGTCTCGCTGTGAGGTTATCACAAGTTGGGGCTGACCCCAGAAGCTCACCCTGTACCCAAGTAGTCAGAGCCTACAGTTGGGCCTACTGATCAATTCTTATTTGCATTGAGTCTCACTGTGAGGCTATCACAAGTTGAGGCTGACCTCAGAGCTCGCCCGCACCCAAGTAAACAGAGTCTACCGTTGGGGCCTATGGATCTACTCACAATTGCATTTATTGCTGCTTAAGTGTTGATTTTTATTTTATATACATATGCATTGAGTCTCACTGTGATGCTATCGCAAGTTGGGGCTGACATCAGGAGCTCTCCCGCACCCAAGCAGCCAGAGCCTACCGTTGGGGCCTATTGATCTACTCACATTTGCATTTATTGATGTTTAAGTGTTGGTTTTCATTCTATATACCTATGCATTGAGTCTCACTGTGAGGCTATCACAAGTTGGGGCTGACATCAGGAGCTCTCCCGCACTCAAATAGACCGAGCCTACCGTTGGGCCTATTGATCTAATCACATTTGCATTTATTACTACTTAAGTGTTGATTTTTATTTTATATACATATGTCTTGAGTCCCACTGTGAGGCTATCACAAGTTGGGGCTGACATCAGGAGCTCTCCCGCACCCAAGCAGCCAGAGCCTACCGTCGGGGCCTATTGATCTACTCACATTTGCATTTATTGATGTTTAAGTGTTGGTTTCCATTCTATATACCTATGCATTGAGTCTCACTGTGAGGCTATCACAAGTTGGGGCTGACATCGGGAGCTCTCCCGCACTCAAGTAGACCGAGCCTACCGTTGAGTCTATTGATCTAACCACATTTGCATTTATTACTACTTAAGTGTTGATTTTTATTTTATATACCTATGCCTTGAGTCTCGCTGTGAGGCTATCACAAGTTGGAGCTGACATCAGGAGCTCTTCCGCACCCAAGTAGCCAGAGCCTACCGTTGGGGCCTATTGATCTACTCACATTTGCATTTATTGCTGCTTTAAGTGTTGGTTTTCATTTTATATACATATATATACACATACACATAGATATCCATATACATGGATACATACCTACAAACATATACATATATATATATATATATATATATATATACATATACATATATATATATATATATATACACATATATACCTTTTTTTTGGTATCAGAAGCTGGATCAAACAGCAGGAGCTCCCTCTCTGATCCTATTTAAAATAATAATATTATTTGGGGTGTATCAGAAGCTGGATCTAGCAGCAGGAGCTCTCTCCCTGCTCCATTTTTTTTGTTTTTTGTTTTGTTTTTTTTGCTATCAGAAGCTGGATCAAACAGCAGGAGCTCCCCCTCTGATCCTATTTAAAATAATAATATTATTTGGGGTGTATCAGAAGCTGGATCTAGCAGCAGGAGCTCTCTCCCTGCTCCATTTTTTTTTTTTTTGCTATCAGAAGCTGGATCAAACAGCAGGAGCTCCCTCTCTGATCCTATTTAAAATTATATATATATATATATATATATATATATATATATATATATATATATATATGTTGGTATCAGAAGCTGGATCTAACAGCAGGAGCTCTCTCCCTGACCCATTATTTTATTATTATTATTATTATTATTATTATTATTATTATTATTATTATTATTTTTTGGGAGCTGTGGCTAACATCGGGAGCTCGCTCCGCTCCCGAATAAGAACTATCGACCTTAGGTCAGCAACCTCTGTAGCCAAGGGTATAACTCCCCTATTACCTGTGTAACGTTGTATATTTAACATCATACCCACTACATATAACACGCATCCGGCCCAAAATAAAGTAATTGAAATACCTTTCACTTTCATTTTGCCACGCCCCCGGATGTTCTGGAGGGTTCCTCCAGAACTCCTTCCTGCCTCGTGTGAGGCAGACAAATGTTTTTTCTCTCCCCATTTCTTGGGGAGAGGAAAACTGTTATTAAAAAGCGAGTCTTATCAGTTAAGTAGAGGTTATGTCTGAGTTGTTATGCACATAATTTCATTTTAAGCTACAAGACTAGATTTAAAAGGGTCTGGATTCTTGGTGCTGGCTTTCGAAGTGACTGATTTGGGTGTTTGCATTGAATTTGAGAATATTTGTCATGTTTAATGATATGAATTCTGCTTCTTAAAGAAAACTACAAAGGTATTGGCTGAGAAAAGAAACCATCCACTGGAGATTCCTGTTTTAAGTCTCAGTTTCAGTTGTGTTTTCTACCAATCTAGATTTGAATGACATGGAAGAGTTTTTCTCTGCCCTTAGAGAATATACAATATACATACATAATAGAAATGTATGCATACATCCCGAATAGAATGATAGCTTCTGGATGGAGGAGGAGCAAGGGGTCAGGTTTTACTTTATATTTTCTGTACAGGTTTTACTTTTTTTTCCTGTACAGGTTGATTTTTTTTAAATAAAAAGGTATTTGTATAGAAATACATGAGATATTTTGGCAATGAGACCAGTCTACATATACACCTTATACACATAGCCTAGATTCAATATATTTAAGCAATTTGTGTCACCATCTCCCCCCCCCCCCCCCCCCCCATGTGGACCACTTTGGCTTTGGGAGTCTTTTGGATTTCTGCATAAGGGATGCTCAGGGCCTTTCCACATAGCCATATAGCCCAGAATATCAAAGCAGATAATCCACAATATCTGCTTTGAATTGGATTATCTGAGTCCACATGACCATATATTCCAGTTCAATGTCAATTTTATACAGCTGTGTAAAAGGGGGCTCAACCTGTATCAGGTCAGGAAATTGGTTACAGCACTATAGGGCCTTCAAATGTACCACCTAGAAAACAGAATACCACAAATAACAAAGAAGGCTGATTAAAGAGTTGGAAATATGAATATTCACACCATTTCTCATCTGTGATGAGAAAACTGGTTGAACAATTGTCCCACGCCTTGATACTTTTCATCCTTTCATTGGAATGAAAAAATGGCTGCTTTTTCATGTTGGTCTCTGCAATGTGTACAAGATGTTTTATTTTCTCACACAAAATGAAATAAGGAAAGATTTCCATCCTTAGCCTATATTAAACAAGCAATGTGATTTAGACCACTGTATGCAGTACTCCAGGGTGATCAAAAAGCAGTTCAGTGCCTTCAGATCTTCTTCTCAACATTTCTGTAGGTTGCTTATGTATTAACTATGAGAATGAACTTTCCCCAATTTGTTTTGAAATATGATTCTCCTTTAGTCCCCTGCCTGATGCACAGTGTAGCCTTACTTTGCTAGAGTTATAGTGTTAGATGATGCATATTTTTATTTTATTTTATGAGTGGGTTTTAAACATTCTGATGTATATTGTTTACATTATATAATGTAAATTTTTACACTGCAGTATGACTTCAATTTCTCTATGCTTTTACTGATGTTCAGGTGTTTGTACTATATTAGAGTAAGCCTTGAACTTCATTCAGAGACTACAGATAGGAGAAATTTATAAAGAGCGGTGGTATATAAACTAAATAGATGCAGCATAAACCCTAGTAACTAAAAAAAACTGAAGGCAGAGAGAGGGCCGTGAAAAAGTTGCAATTTATATTGATACCATTTGTGGCCTCCTTATATGCAGCGAGAGTTAATTCAAGAGATGACTTTCAAATTACTACTACTGGTTACACTTGAGAGGAGCACAAAATAACCTAAAGAAGATTTCTAGGCTACAATTATGACTAGACTAGAAAAGAGAACTGAAATTTCATTAGGGATTTATGTATGTGTAAACACTACCCTTTTGATGGTACACGGTGGATCTCATCCTGATCCCTCCAAGCTCCACTTACTGGGAAACAGTTGCTGTGATTGATTGGGATCTGTTCCCCTATGACTTGAAAGGAGCTGAAGGTCCCATCCCACCCTGTCAGGGTTCTCTGTTGAGATAGGCAGAAATCGAGTTCCTGTCATTATTCCCACTCATGCTGGAGATTGCTTATGCAAAGGGATGGTGGGAATGCCAGTCAGCTATTTCCAAAGTGACAAGGGAACAGATCCCCATCAACCACAGTGTCTGCTTCCCAGTAAGTGGAGATTGAGAGACCTTTATCATTCCTATGTAGCCCCAATGTAAGGGTCATTAATATACAGTTACAAGGGCATAAATCTGGGTTACACATTTGTAATTGCCCAGCAGGATTCAGGATAAGCTGTCTTATATATCTAAATAAAATACCCTTGATTTAATATGTCTTTTTTGTGGGATTAGAAGGATTCTCATGGCAGGAGCAGCAAAAATAACCTTAGGATGCGAGAAAGAGACAAAAGATAAGTATGATGCTTCTTCGTGTGCTATGAAATGTAAAAGATGAAGTTATTTTTGCATTTGTACAGAGAATTCAATGTTAAACTATTATTCCTTAAGATATGTAATAATATTGTGAATACATCCAAATAATATAGTTGAACTATGGCACCTTTAATCTTCACAATCCCACTGCATTTCTGAAACATGGTATTATTTTGTGTTCAACTCGGACTTATGCCTACCCTATCTTAGGGTTTTCTGGCTAGAATTGTTCAGAGGATGTTTGCCTTTGCCTTCCTCTAAGGCTGTGAGAGTGTGACTTGTACAATATCCACCAGTGGGTTTCCAAGGCTGAATGGAGATTTAAATCTATGTCTTCCAAATTCCTAATCACTGAAATACTAAAATACCCTGGCTCTGCAAAGCATGATAAGAAGGCACTAAAATACGTTGTGTTCTTTGTCTTGTGGGTGAAGGCAAGATGGTGGCTGCAGTGGGTCTCTGAAGCTCCGAGAGTAGAGACCTGAACCCCCCAATTGAAGACTCCCCAATACTGACGGGAAGATGTCAGTGTGGTGGCAAACCTCAAGAGGACCACTCCTAAAAGCGGAGGAGACATAGGACATTCTATACTTTTAAAAAATTGGGAAAAAATATGGAAGAAAAAACTAATGTATACCAGATCCGTTAATATAATAGAAAATTGGTATAAAATGTTCTTTCAATGGCATCTTCCTCCACAACAGTTAGCAAGGTACTACAAAAATTATGATAATAAATGCTGGAAATGTGAGGAAGAACTTGGATCCTCCTATCATTTATGGTGGAGCTGTAAGATAACGAAAAAGTACTGGATAACAATTCATCAACATACACAAAATAATATTATTAAAATAAAAGACGACCTGAAGCCTGAATACTATCTGCTCAATATTTTGGATTTTGAGATAGGATTTTATTTTATCTAACAACAGTGCCTCAAACAGTACTAGCCAGGAAATGGCATGAAAAAGAACCCCCAACAGTTGAAGACTGGTTCATTAAGATAGCAGAATACATGAACATGGACTCTTTGACATATTTATTGAAAGAAGAGAACAACACGAGCAAAACGGACTGGAAATTAGTGAGAATGTATATACAGGAAAAAATGAAATTAAAATAGGTAGAAGGCGTTAATAAGGAAACGGCAATTGCATTACATCCAAACTGGCAAAGCCTTAGGCTTCAGTCATCTAGAGTTTTGTTTCCTCCTGCACAGCATCTGGATTGTGCAAAATTTAATCTAGTGAAAGCTGCTGTTTGGTTTTTTTTTCTTTGCTGCAGCATAAAAGTGATATTTTTTCTTTCTTTGCAAAAATTCCAAATCAAGCTGTGTGTTAACATACACTCTCAAAAGTCACACAGACTTTCCCCCATTCTGTGCCTCTGGTTTTCTATTACTTTTCCCTCCACCTCAACTTGACATAATGCCGAACTCCTCACCATGTTATAACAGACATGGTATACACTTTCTCCAAGTACGTAGTGAAAAATGATGTAACTACTATGTATTTTTCCTTGTCTAAAAACAGGATCCTATGCATAATCAAAAGATTGGGACTATAAGTTTTTAGCACCAAATACCTCAAACTTCACATTTCTCAAAAAATGTGAAATTTATGTTGTAGGGCCAGCAATTCTAAATTGAAGCCCAGTTAGGAAGCTGGGCAATTTCCATTCCATCCCTAGTTGATACTTTTTATTTTTAATGTTCTCAGCAGCTCACAATATCTTCATGTCTTATAGATTCTGTCTTGCAGTGACACAGGCAAGCGAGGGTACTCATGCCAGCTGTCCACACACATGTCCTACAAATGGAAGGCTGAGACTTTATTAAAGTGTTCTTGTATGGATGAAGCAACACCTCACTGGGTATTTTTAAAAGCCTTTGGGCTTCTTTAATCACTGATGAAATGAGACAGATAAGTTGCAGCATGTCATTTTCTGTAGAGTTTCATTTTGAAATGAGACACAAGAAGACATAACTTAATGTGAAGAGACACATCAGTTTCCCTTCCCCCTTTACTTTCTCCTCAGAGATTACAATTTTCAAAAATTATAGGAAGCCATACAGTTTTGCTCCTAGTCTTCATGTAGTTTGATTAGGTATGGAAAGAATACCACAAAACATTTGAAATTCTTGCTAGGAAGGCCTAGCAAGAAACATCCAGATAGACAAGAACCTTTGCAATGTCATTTCATAGGCATGGGTGCAACAGAACATAGACACGCACACAAACAAACAATGTGAAAACCTCTTACTCTAAATTTTAATGAATGTTTGGAATCCTACCAGCATTTTCGTCCTTTTCTCTTTTGTTGATTTTGTGTTTTCCTCTCATATTTAAATTAATGCTATTTTAAAAACACATATACACACTTCCCCCTTATTCCCCAGTTTTCTCTAGATTGATTTGGCTTTACTGGAGTCATCATTTCAATGCCTCAGGTAAAACTGAGACAGGTCCCTCATTTTGGGCCTGTCTAGAAGGGCCCTTAAAGATAGATCCTTCTGAATTAAATTGGAGTTACTCTCATGTAAACAAGCACTGGATTACTAGTGTAAGCAATTTGGCAAGAACAAGAATAACAACAACAACCACTACTACCATCACTACTATGACATTTGAGCTTTTCTATACACTATTTTTTTGAATAGCATCAAATTGCATTCTTGATTTGCAATCTTTGTTCATATCTCCTTTTGATCACCATAAATAATCCCCAGAAGAAATTTAGAATTACTTTTCCTTCAAGCATCCATGGAAAGGGAGCAATTTCTATTCAGCTCATGTTTTTTTAAGTATTAGTATTGGAAAACATGGTTTCCCTTTTTGTCTGCCTATAAGAATTGTTTACTTTAATCATTGCGAATAGAAGAACAGAATTTAACTAATGCCACAAGAAATCTCACAGCACAGAAAACCAGCATCTTGACCAGGATTGCTAGCCACCTTGAATGCTTGATTACTTCTTCAGGTAATAATTGTAATCTATACTCTTGACTTAAGAGCCCTCAATATTTTAACAAGCAAGAAGTGTGCTTGTTTCCATCCACAAATGAGAACCACGGTTGCAAAATATTCAAGCCTGAACTGCTATCAGCATATAACAGGAACAAAATACTAAATCCCTGTTTGGACATCTCTGCAATTTAGATTTAGAATTTGTCGGATAATATTTCACACATCCCACAGCCATTTATATGCTAATGTTTCCAACAAATTATCAGATACAACCTTTTCCCGCCATAAATGACCTGTCATATTCATAACGGCATCTGCATTGGCTGACAAGGTTCGCCCCCCTCCACTTTATCCATCCCAAACTGCACATCCATAAAGAAACTAATTACAGAGTTTCACAGTTGATAATATACTTCCTTGCCTTCTAATTTATGATGTACAAAATAATTCAGAGAAATTGGTATCCTGGAGTCTGCGGGATTGGGCAGGAGGGTGAAGATGATTGATAGGAAACATAGAAAGGGTATTTTCACCATCCTTCTTAGCTCCTTAGCACTCATTGAGAAGAAATAATGCATTAGAATTTGTATCCAAATCTAATTTGTATTTCATAGTACACCAGTAGCAAAAGATTCCTTGCAATGATTGCCATTAAACAGTGTACCTCATGCACTGTATACCAAATGGTTGATCCCAAATTTGATCATGTCTGTGTCTACACTGGGCAGATTATTCTGGTATGCATCTACCTTGGAGCAGTTTCAGATCCAGAACACACATGCTGAATGAGAGGCTGCTGTCCAGAAGGTCAAGCTAGCACAGAAACCCACTGACCATGCTGGATATCAACCTGTTAAGTGCTAGGATTGAAATATGAGCTATTCTGTATTCCTCAGGTGGGATTTTCCTGTGGTTAACCATAATAAGGTATGCCTGATAACATTGGCACTAACTGCCATGCAGTCTCCAGCAGCAGTACTTTCTCCTTTCCAAATTATACAACACACAAATACACATGCCTGTCTGCTTGTCTATTGTATTTTAGGAAAACCTGGTACTGGAAACTTGTTGCAAACTGGCAGGCAGCAGCTTGTAGACCATCACTTTGAGTCAAATAATTCTAAAAAGTACTGTGGGTATTTTTTCTGGCATTTTTTGTGTGTTTTAGGAATCTTTTGAACCTAGGAATCTCAACATGGCACGAAGGATCCCTGTAGCTATTGAACTTAGTCCATCTCTTTACCATATGAACCAGTGTCCAAGGTACAATCTTAAAGATTAGGGAATAAATTCCACTGAATTCACTTGGAACAATTTCTCAGTAAACATGTTTAGGACTATTCTGTTAAATCAGTAAGTTACTTCTTGTAGAACATAGGGCCAGTATGAGACATTCATTTCATCCTCATACTTTTCATCTCTCTTTATTGCCTTTCCCCACATCATTTTATGGAGATGATTACATTTCTGGATTCCTGAATTTTATCATAAGCTTTGTCATGCTGAAAATTGGGTTTGTACCATATTTAGTGGATTGGTGTTACTTACTAAACCTGTGTCATAAATGTGACTTGGGGAGTAATTCAACCAACAAATGTGTAACAACAGTTAGCCATTTATATGATAGCTTGCATCTACAGTGTCATATGTGGAAATAACTGGCTTGCTGAGTAAACTCTTTGTGATGAATTGCTCATTCTGCCTTAATCTACAGCTGCCATGATAGGATTATATTACCTATCATAGCAATAAATTTTTTACTAACCTTCTGGTCTTGCATTTTCTCTGTGTGTGAAAGGGTTTACTTTGTTCCCTTTGAAAAACTTGAACTTCCTCACTCATCTGCTGGTTAGAAGTCTCTTGCATTATCCGAAACCAAAAGTTTCAGATGCAGCTTTCTTATGGTTTATTACAAGGCTTTTCCACATTATAAACATGTGTTTCCACTGCTTCAACTGAGAAGAAAAAAGTCAAAATCGCCACAAGTGTCTTCTACCTGCCAAAATGATATAAATAATGCCTAAACTGAAAGCATCTTTTGTCACAATATGGTTTGGTCCAAACATGGAGAAGGACAAAGTGGTCAGAAAGACTATAGTATTTGGGGTGCCATTTTCAAGTAAGTCTCATATAGATACCCCTACAAATAGAAAAAAAACAACAACACAAAAGATAAAGGGGTAGCCTTTGTTTGTTTTTACTGAATGTATTCATTTATGGTTTGCAAGTTGCTTTGAGCACAAGAAAATGTTCACAAGTGCTCAGATAACGCCTCAGATAAAAACAAATTAATTTGTAACAAACCAATTTATTAAATATCCCATTAGATCTGAGGCTTCCTGAAAGGTCTGAGTCTAATGGGGTATTGAGACTGTGGGGACTCGCCTCTGCATAGTCCCAGGACTATCTGGGGGTTAGTTTCCATTGCCATCTGAAGCCCAAAGGTGTGGGATGGCAGACACCCTTTCCCCCCAAGCCCCCAATTTCTCTCTAAAAGTTAAAGAAAAAGTATCTGCCTCATGTCTGCCTCATGTCCTCATGTCCTCCTGGTGCCTCATGTCCTCCTGGTGCGAGGAAATTACATGCAAAGAGACCGGGGGGGGGGGGGAGGTGTGAGGAGGGATTTTCCTTCTTGCCCCACCCAACTCCTTAGGAGTCATTTCCTCATGCCAGAAGGATGCAAGGAGGAAAGTTATGGTAGCCAGGTACATATTCTTTAACTTTTAGGGGAAAATTGGGGGGCTTTGGGGTGGCTTTATGTCATCCCGATTTCAATTGGTATGACATGTTGCCACCCTCTTCCCGGAAAAGTCCAGGTTTTTGTTTGGCCATGAGGACTGAAACCCATGATGAAGTGGGTTATTTAAACCCACTTTGGTATGGATTTTAATCTTGTGTGGAAGTGCCCTGAGTGATGGGTGGGCATGTACAACAATTCTCAAATGGAAGTGTCTGGAAAGCAGCAACAAAGGCGCCTATGTATGGACATACTTCATGCTTGACACACCTGAAGGAAAGGTCTCTGTTGAGCAGCATGTTTGTGAAAATCTTGTCCATGAGTTGGCCTTCGGTCTGCTGGGATAGATCAAATGACATATGGAGAAACAACTGGGAGGTGGACTTTCTGGCTTTGGAATCACCCAGAAGGGAAAAAATATTCTATATCAAGGGTTTCCAATTCTTTGATTTGATTTTACCTACATAATACCAGGTTTGTACCCAAACTCTTGAAATATCCTGTGTGCTCTGTCACTCTCTGGTCTCTTATTTTCTTCCTGTTCCTATTCTCACTGATCACATGTCCCATCTAGACTTAGGCCCATTCTACACTGCCATATAAAATTCAGATTATCTGTTTTGAACTAGATTATCAGGCAGTGTAAACTCATATAATCCAGTTCAAAGTGTAAACTCATATAATCCAGTTCAAAGCAGATAATGTGGATTATTTGTTTTGATAATCTGGATTATGTGACAGTATAGAAGGGGCCTCAGGAAGCATTTTAGAACTGAATTTTCACCCATTTCTATCGAGTCTTTTGATTATTGCTCGGGAGCTATAGCCAAAGTACTATATTGTGGATTTGGAGGGCTCTCTGTAGTTAAACATCAGAATCATTTTGTTTGATGCAAATTACTTTGCTTGATCTCTGTTAAATATGGGTCGTGGAAACAATAATTTTGTTTTTGGCAATGACTACCTTGGCTAGTTCTGGGATAATAGAATGAGACAGCCAAGTGGGAATAAATTTTATTTTGGAAAATATTAAGGTTAATTTAAAATGACCCCAAAAGAAGAAATGAAAACTCCTTGGTAATGCCATGATTTTCCAAAAAATACTTCAGATGTTGTGCCACATGGATATCCAAAATATAATGTGTATAAGAACAATATTTGAACTGTTAGGGACTTCTTCCTCATCTGGAGGGGCTCTTTGACAATTTTTCATGTCATTCCCAGAAGCCTCCTTCACACTGTGATGTTTATCACTTGAGACCAACATCTGATAAAGCAAAATATAAGCCAACAGAGTGATATAAGTTGGTATAAAAACATTTAGTTCAGGGAAACTCAGCTAACTTTGAAATGATACATTTAGGATCATCACATTTAGCCAACAAATGTGCTCTGACTACTGGCATTTAAACCACTTTCATTTCCGCTGAGTTTAGCATGAGTAACTGTGGAAGAAGGATGCACAGATGTAACACTTAAAAAACCCACCTGCTGCCTTTGCTTAATTGGATTCCATCTAACCTTAACCACAGAGTCAAGATATTTAAATAAGCAAAGAGAGAAACAATCGGATGGCAAGATAAGACAAAACTTCAGAAGAGCCCTTGAAAGCAATGGCAGATCAAAGATAACAACAGCAAGACAGAAAGCAAAGAAAAAGTAAATTATAGAAAGAGATGTGAGAGGAGATAAGGCTGAAAATGAGGTTACAGTAATCTTACTAGCAAGCCTTTGATGGGTTCTCTTGAGTCTCCTTCCCCAAGACCCCCAAAAGAAACCAAGAGGCAGAAAATTGGATTTCATTGCTTCACACTTTTACTAAATTAAACAGGAAGTTACAAACAGATTAACTTTATTTAATCCAGGGTGGAGTATTTCACCTTTTCCCACCAGGAAGAAAAGGGGGTTGATGCTATGGATACTTCCTGATGGGATTTAGAAAGAAAGAAAAATGCATGGGATTAGAACTAGATTTCAGATTCTGCAATTCAGTGCTATATTGAATATACGTATTACCCAACAAAGCACAACATTATAATTTTGGGGGCATTGGGTATGAAGGATTCTTCTTGAATTTATGAAGATGATTCCAGGCAGGGTTACCTGTTTAGATTGTATGCATTTCTCTGCTTAAGGCTGAAGAAATTTGGCAGCTTTTTGTGTTTTTTTGGGGGGGGGGGGGACTTGGTGAATTGGCCAGGCCAGAGGTATGTGTGCCACAAGAGAAACAAAGCATCTCCTAGGTCAATTCCATCTTTTCTACCTGGAAATACGGTCCATTTCCAGTTTATAAGAAAATATCTCTCTGTGTGTATATACATATTATGTATGCATCCACATACACTATTTTTAATTGAATCACATTAGAGTTAATTTCCAAGTGTTAGAAATATAGTGATATTTGGGTTACAGCCATTTATGTGAAAGAAAGGCATCTGTATGCAGAAATTGCATGGATTCAGGGTCTACATTTAATTGCTAGTCACAACTAGAATAAGCCCCGTTAACCAATCAACATCATCATAAGCTATCACTCTAGGATGAGTATGATTGTCTTCCAAGTGTAGAATCTTGGTGGTGAGTCCATAAGTGACTGTAGAGACTTATTCTGGATCCACATGGTCTTTTGCAGTGAGGACATAAATTTTCAGATGGAAGGCAGTCCTGACAAGGGTTTGGTTGATGCACTTTGCCCTTGGCATGTTTCTCCCTTTCATTCTCTATTCTTGCCTCTTTGAATTCCACAGCACTGTTAGTAACAGCTGACCTCCACTTAGAATGCTCTAGGGCCAGGGCTTCCCAGTTCTCAGTGTCTATGCCACATTTTTAAAAGTTAGCTTTAATCACGTCTTTAAATATCTTTTGCTGTCCACCAACATTCTGTTTTCTGTAGAGTAACTGTTTTGGGAAATGATGATTTGGACAGCGTGGTCAGTCCAGTGAAGTTGTTGGTGGAGGATCATCACTTCAGTGAAGCCCCCGGTGGTGCAATGGGTTAAACCCTTGTGCTGACAGGACTGCTGACCAAAAGGTAGGTGGTTTGAATCCAGGTAGTGGGGTGAGCTCCTGTCTATCAGCTCCAGTTTCTCATGTGGGGACATGAGGGAAGCCTCCCACAAGATGGTAAAACATCTGGGCATCCCCTGGGCCAATTCTTTCACATCACAAGTGACTTGCAGTTTCTCAAGTTGCTCTTGATACTTAAAAAAATTGTTTCTGTTCTGGTGATCTTTGCTTCTTCTAGAAAGCTGACATTTGTCCACTAGTTCCAATTAGAGTAAGCCCAATAAACCAATAGTTTAATTCTTAACAGTTATGGAAATCTCATTGATTCAGTGGGGTTACTCTACCTGAGACTAGCTACCTCATCAGAAAGGCTGATTTGCCCATTGTACACTGCTTTCCCTTCTGCTACTTTGCCAGTTTCCACCTTCATGTGATAAAAACAGACTACACACATCTTGTTACTGGTCTACTTCCTCCCTGAGAATAATGCATCAAGAGCTGCAGATCTCAACACATACCTATTACATGATTAATTGTTTTAATGTATTCTATAATTATTTTTAAATGTTTATTTAATTGTAAATTGTTTTATGGCATTGAATAGTTGCCTATGTGTAAGCCGCCTTGAGTCACATCTGGGGTGGAGAAAGGTGGGGTAGAAATGTCGTGAATAATGCTTCTGCACCAGCATACCACTGAGGTGATATTTAAAAATGGGATTTTCCTACTTTTCCAGTTTCCCCCTCTCCTCTTCATTTCTTCCAAGGCAATTTTTTAAAATGTTAAGTGGTATTTGATTTTTTATTAAACATATATAGAATTGAAAAATTATTTTAAAAACTATTTAAAAATGTGGAGCAGTAGAAGTATGAAATAGGGAAGTTATTTTGAAGTAGGAGTGCGGGAGCACAAATCAGGAAATTGCTGTAGTTATGTGAATAAAGAAATGCGCCCATGCATGTATAGCTGATTGTACAACTTCTGTGGAATAGCGGCTTTGTATGATATAGTAGTTTGCCCTTACAGAAAAAGAGGTAGGCATCTTGAATGGGCTTTTGTGTGTGTGTGTGTAGCCCACTTTCTACTCTGCTTGTCAGCAATCTTCTTTGGTCTTACATGTCTATTTTTATGCTGTGGACAAGAGCAGACCAACTTCCATTTCAAACACCCTGGAATGGTTCTGTTAAAAGACTCTATAAACATTATAAGCACAATAATCAAATTCCCACTGAGATTTAGATTCTGTTTCCTTCTTCATCTGCTGCAGAGTCAATGAACAGCGGTTGGAAGCACACAGGCTTTTGTTGCTGGATGTGGGGGGAGAGGAGGGATTGCAATTCAAATAAATATGAAAACCTTTGAAATTCTGCCATCTTTTCAAAAGCCTTTCAAGCAGCAGATTACTATTTATTTGTATGATAAGGAAATAAAGGAAAGACATTTCTGTTAAGATGGTGTGTGTTGAAAAGCTCCAAAAGATGTACCCGATGTATTTGAAAGGAAACGCACACAGCATAGGCGTTACAAGAAGCTCGTTTCGGAACGAAATCAAAACATTCAAATAAGGCCTAACTTCTTTCCTTTAGATGACAGTAATTAAATTTCTTTTATCTGGAGGAAAAAGCAATGTCACTTTCCTAAAATGAACTTAATATCACCTCAAGGCAATTTTATAGTCAAGCATTTGAAGCTGGAAGAAATCTATATCCTACATAATTAAGAACACCCTCCCCCCCACCTGACAGTTGGCAATTTCTCCAGATCTAATTCTGAACTATCCTACAAAAGGGTAAAAGAAGGTTGTTGTTGTTGTTGTTGTTGTTTTGTTGTTGTTGTTATTATTATTATCATTATCTTCTTCTTCTTCTTCCTCTTTTAATGAGGGTATCTTAAGTCAGTGGGGACACCATGGACTTACAGTGTCCCTATAAGTTTCATAAGGTTTTTCTTAGGCAAGCAGCAGTTGTTAGCTATGGTTTCGACAATGCCTTCCTCTGAATTATAGCCACATAGCACTTTGCATCCATTAGCTGTCCTTCAGGTAGTAGTAGTAGCTTCTTATTATCAATCCTATTCTTATTCTTCTTATTAGCTTGCCTACCTTCCTGACTCAAGGTGCCTTATGATTTTAAAAAAAGAACTAATCATACAAAAAAAGTGAATATTAAAATAAGATTATGTTATCCAAATGATTTCAAATTATATGTAAACTAAACAAATAAAATACTATTAAAAAGACAAAACATATTTCAAAACAATGGCGTCTAAAACACTGCAGCACCTTCAACCCATTCTATAAAAACTTTCAATACTGGGTCTTTGCTCTCAACTGGGGTTTGTGTCCAGGATCTCCAGGGATACCATATCTATAAATTGACATAGTAAAATAGTGTTCATTATATAAAGTGGCAAAATCAAAGTTTGTTTTAGGGATTTTTTTAAAGAATCTTTTGAACTGTGGATAATTGAATTTGAAGATGTTGAATCCGTGGATACATGGTGATTCCGGCCTCCCTGAGAAGGAAATTCCAACACTTTGACTTTTGCTTGGAAGTGCACTGGCAGTCAATAGAACCATTTTAGCAGAGGAGTAATATGGTCCCTACAACCTGCCTCAATTGACACTCTGTTTGTGAACACTCTTTAAAAGCAACCCCATGTAGAGCGTGTTATAACGGTCGAATGGGATGTAGCTAATTACTTCATCACGCTAGAGTAAAAATCCACTTTAAATCCAGTTTCTGCCTCCTGAAGAATTCTGGGGGTTGTAGTTTTGTGAGGCTGTTAAAGGCTCCTCCCTAAACTACAAACCTCAGAATTGTGCAGGAGGCAGAAAGCGGATATAAGTGGAGTTTTTCTCTCTAGTGTTATGAAGTACTTATAGGACATATACCAACATGGCCAAGTTTGATGTTTTATGGAACCACTACAGTTTGCGCACAAACTCTAAATGTGCAAAGGAACACCTGACCATTGCAGAAACCTTCTAAGTTCAAAACTGAGTTCAATGACCTCATTACAAAGGCCACCGGAATCACCATGCATTGTGGCAATTCCAGCATTATCCATCAGGGGGTGTGGGAAACCCATCACCCCATGTCCTGCATTGCCCAACTCACCTGAGTCCACATCCCACGAGGGCAAACATCAACCGCCTGAATTCCCCCTACTGTTCCTAGTACAACACAGGAAGCCTCCGGTGTTGTTGCCATGGTGGCATGCTCCTCTTTCCCTTCTTTTTAAGCACAGACACCACCACCCCTGAAGTAGCTGTGCATGGGGGCTGGGTGGGGACCCAGCAGGCTCCATGCTTGAAGGGAAGACTAAGTGGAGAATGCCACTGAACTCACCTCTGTCTGATGAGGTTGCAAAACTATTCCCAAACTGCATACTTGCATCTTTACAGGGAGTGACCAAGGGCAGGGGTGTCTTATCTGGATAAAGTTTCAATCTGTTCCATTTGTTCCATTTCATAGTTGTGATTAGGGGTGGGATGAGTGTGGGTTGAGTGGGAAGAGAAACTTGAACAACATGGCCAGACTATGGTAGAAATGCAATTACATCAAGATAATGGAGTGTTAACTAGCAAACAGCATTCCCAATTGTTGCTAAGCTTGCAGGCATACATCTCAGCTGCTGCCCTGTCAAAATGTTTTTGGCAAATTATCATCATCATTCCTGGTAGGATATTTTCTTTTGCTCTGTGGCAGCCTTTTATTTCTATAATTCAGGGGAGTTCATTAAGCTGTAGCCATCCGTGTGGGCATTTAGCTGGAAATGTGCCTGTAATCAACCAAAGGGCCAGACCTGCGAGCATGGAAGGCTCTTCTACTGGGGAAAGCACAGCCCTTGCTTGGTTCAGTACAGGATGTCCACTGCATCAGTGTGTCAGTAGAGAGTGATTAGAGGTTGTTTAATAAAATGACACATTGAAAGTAAACATGCTTAAGCACCTGCACCATAATTTCCCCTATCTCTCCCGGCCATCTTGAAATCTAAACAATAGAAGCACACCCAAGCCAAATATTGTATACCCTGCCCTACCTGCCCAACCGTCTTGTCTTTCAGAAGTTGACCTCTGGTGATAACTATATGCATTAAAGCTATGAATTATAAGAGAAAATAGAAACCACAGATGTAGTATATGTTCTTCCCACTGTGCACTATTCAGGTGTGATCTTGCATTTCCTTTATTATGTTAAATCATATGAGAAAAGCAGGGACTGTCCATGGTCTTGTAAAGAGGGCTTCCTTTTTTACACCCTGAACAGCAAGGGAGAAAATTGTGGTTCTTATGACTCAATCCATATATACCTTAAAATACTGCAATACAAACATGTTTTCCCTCAGAACATGCCTAGCTTGCCATTTGTCATATCAGAACCAGTTTGCTACATGAATCTTAATGCCATGTCACTTTATGGCAGAGAAGGACAAGCTGCAGAGAGATGTTGTTGAACTACAGTCCCCATAATCCCTCATCACTAGGTATGCCAGTTAGAGCATATTAGTAACATCTGGAGCTCCAAAAATGACCCAACTATAACTTATTTGAATAGTTCTGTTCCATAAAAGGTTGAAGGAACTGGCCTAGGATGTTCTTGTGGTGTTGTTTCAGAATCCTTTAGCTCTGGAATTCTCAGAGATACTTCCAAGATTAAGATAACACAATACCATCTTGCTGCTGCTAAACTTGCAGCATTTACACCCCAATCCACAAATAATTTCAAAGTATAAGCTCAACATAAAAAAGAAAACAACACAAACCATTTCTATGAATATGATGTTTGGTTGTATTCATGTTTGTTTGCTGTTTCATTTACATGTTCACCTGACGCACAGAACAGATTTTAAACAAGCAATAACCACAGCTTGGAAAAAAAGACTAATTGGGAACTCTGGGAGATGCAGTTCAAGAAAACAAAGTCCCTTGTGGAAAGCAGAGAAAGCAGTCAGTGAAGAATATTCTACTTTCTTTAGGATGTCTTCAACAGACTGCCACAGAAGGTACCATTTAATGTCACCTTTCCAAGCTTTGCCAATAGCCTTCTTTGGGTGTGTTCCTCCATGTAGTGATGAGTGAAGAGCAAAGCCAGGTCCACTGCTTCTACTCCTGCCTCTCTCCCATTTTGGGAGAGGGAGCCTACTGCACATCTATACAAGCACTACCCATGATTAGGAATTGTGATCCAGAATGATAGTCAAAACTGGCAATGATGGGAACTGTTTTCCAACTGTTTTGAGTTCTCCCTTGCTCTCACAGCCTTCCCAATCAAACAAGATAAGTGCACTTCTGCAATACACAATTTTACTAACACCCTTCCCTTTCATGCATGGCTCATGTGTATGTGGTCCCTTCATCCTTCAGACACACAATGAATAAGGCAACTTCCACTAATAGTATTTCACGATTCCATATCCATTCTCCAGCAGTAACCACAAAACTTTCTCAGCAGCCACAATAATTCAAGTCCAGCTTGATAGAAAATGATTCCTGAATTTAACATGGATAACAAATTCAAAAGCATAAGATTTGATATGTGGACTGGAGCTCATAAAGAGAGATAGAGATCAATGACTGAAGGATATTTATATTTCCCTCTGTCTCTCAGCTCCGTCTTGTTTATCTTACATTCTAATTAGAGTATTCCTTTGGTGAATTCCCACAGGAAATTCAGTTTTATTTGACTTTCTCTCCTGTTACAGAAACCATAATCTAACATCGAGCTGCCACATCAAACATCATACAGAAGAGAGATAACCCTCCCTTTTATTCTTGATAATTTGATATCACTTTCCTTGCTTCCTTTTTTTTTTTTTTTGGTATCCAGAGATGCATATCCAGAGATATATATAGATGAATGAATGTGTATTACACATTCAAGGTCCTCCTTTATTAGATGGTGTTTATTTATTGATACATTTATTTTAAAATGTTACACTCCTGAGACTAGCTCTGTGGGTAAAGGGACTATTTGATGACTTTTGAGGATAGAGACCAGGATTAAAGCAAGGGCATGTGTAGGCAATGGACCCTGCATTATTTAAGGCTACTCCTCTGCATCAAGATCCTCCTCCTCCTCCTCCTCCTCCTCCTCCTCCTCCTCCTCCTCCCTATCCTATATTGTATCTCTGGGCCTTAGACAATTCTTTAAGGATGTTGTTGATGAATATGTTGCCTCAAACAGGTATGAGGGGAGAATGTAAGAGTTTGGTGGGGCCTTACGATGAAGGATGAGGTTCTGAAACAGCATCTTTAAGACCAAGAGCTGTGAAGGAGGCTTGGGGGGGGGGGGGGGTGTGTCATAAGTTTGCTTTCCAGTAAACAGTGACCAATCCATAGGTTTGGATAGCCCTTGGGGTTAGGTATTTTTCCCAAGGGAAAGGCTAATGAAATGGTCATGGGGTGACACCTGACCTCAGCTAGACCCACAACGGGTTACTCTCCCATTATTTATTTGCTCATAATTCAAATAAGTTATAGTTCAATTGAAGTGGCCCATGTATAATCCATGTTCTTGGTGGTATGGGGATACCAAATCACCTTGTCTGTCTCCTGAGGAATCTGTATAATGACCAAGTAGTAACAGTAAGAACTGACCATGGAACAACAGACAGGTTCAAGATTGGGAAAGGCGTACAGCAGGGTTGTATGCTCTCACCCAACCTATTCAACGTGTATGCAGAACACATCATGTGATGTGTGTGTGGGGCTTGACAAATGCAAGAAGGGCCGACCAAGGCAAGATGGATGGATGGTATCCCTGAAGTGACTGGCTTGACTCTGAAGGAACTGGGAGTGGTGACAGCTGACAGGTGTGAGTCAAAACAGTGGTGAGTGGCACCGACTCTCCTTTCTGGCTGAGAGTGCGGTTGTGCAAGGAGGGGACTGGAAGAGACTTGACAGTAAATGCTATCTTGGACTCAGGGTGCACAAAATCCATAATAAAGCCTGAGACAGCTACTAGAATGGGACTGGACAAGGTAAAACTCCGCTCCCCAATAACCTTTGTGCAGATGGATGGGAGCGAGATGAAGGGGGGACTTTGCAAATATAAAACCAAATGTGTTTTGCTGGGGGTGGGAGAACATCAGGAGTCCATCTCTTTTGTCATTGCTCCCACGGCCAGATTTTCATTAGTTCTGGGGCTAGATTGGCTGAAACTTCACAACCCCATGGTGAAATGGAGGGAGGGGAAAATATGTTTCACAGATCCTGCGTGTGAGGCTCATGGGCGAGACAAAGGCCAGCCTATGGTAAATTTGAAGGCAAGAGAGCAGGGAAATGCTGCCAGGGGATGCTACACACTCACTCCTTCACCACAGGGGGGAGAGGGAGGGGGCACACGGGCAACAGAAGACATCACTGCAGCCTCAGGAATCCCTCACGCCCAAGCAGGGGGGGGAGGCCTGGGAGGGCTTGCAGCACAGACTCCTCAAGCACTGGGGGAGGAGGGGGGCAGCAGCCCACAGGCATCAGAACAGAGGGTAGAGCCAGAAAGCCCGCAAATCCCCCCAGAATATGCAGACTTAGCAGAGGTCTTTGATGAGAAGGAGAGTGACAAACTGCCCCCTCACCGAGACACAGACTGTGCCATAGAAATCCTGCCCAATGCCCCAATGCCTAAACAGAGAACGTATCCCATGACCCCCAAAGAGAGGGCCGCACTGAAAGAATTCATAGACAAGAACTTGGCCAGGGGCTTCATTCGACCCTCCATGTCACCCTTAGGCGCACCAGTCTTCTTCAGGGAAAAGAAGGACCATTCACTACGGCTGGTCACTGATTACAAAAATTTGAATGCCGTTAGTGCCACTCAGGCCTACCCCCTCCCCTTGATTAAGGACATGCTAGCACAACTTAGCACAGGCAAGATCTTCACTAAATTGGACTTGAAAGAAGCCTTCCACAGGATGAGGATTAGAGAGGGGGATCAATACAAAACAGCGATAAACACTGTATTAGGAAAATATGAATTTGAAGTAATGAGTTTTGGTTTAAAAAATGGATCAGCAGTGTTCCAAAATCTCATCAATGAAGTGCTAAGGGAACACCTTGGCAACGGTGTGCTCTGTTACCTCGATGACGTCCTCATACACACACAGGACTTGCCCTCGCATGTGCAGCTGGTCAGGGAAGTCCTCAAAAAACTGCTTGCCAACCAACTATATGTCAAACTGCCAAAGTGTGCCTTCCACCAGGACAAACTGGATTACCTAGGGTACAGGATATCAGCACAGGGCATTGAGATGGATCCCAGCAAAGTAGAGGCAATAGTGGGGTGGGAACCCCCCAGAACCAGGAGACAGCTACAAAGCTTCCTGGGATTTGCAAACTTCTACAGGCAATTCATTCCCAACTTTGCCCAAATAGCCTTACCCCTCACTGACATGCTCAAAACAAAGAGGAAGGGAGGGGGAAAACAAACAGAAGGTAAACCCAAGCCAGGCACCAAATTGCCTTGGAGCAAGGAAGCCCAAGAGGCTTTTGAAATGCTAAAATGCCTCATGAGCTCAGAGCCCATACTGAAACACCCAGACACACAACACCCTTTTGTTATACAAGTGGACGCCAGTGATGCGGCCACGGGGGCAGTATTACTACAGAAAGATGACAAAGGCGTCTTGCGCCCATGTAGTTATCTCTCAAGGAAATTCAATGCAACGGAAGCACACTGGCCAATCTGGGAAAAGGAGGCAGCAGCCGTCAAATTTGCTTTAGAAGCCTGGCGGCACCTTTTGGAAGGGACCCCTCACAAATTTGTAGTGTACACTGACCACAGGAACCTGGAGGCACTCCAAACGCCACGCAAAATGACCCCAAAGCAATTGAGGTGGGCCAAATTCTTCTCCAGATTTGACTTTGAGCTGAAATACCTTCCAGGGAAAGAGAATTTCTTAGCAGACAGCTTATCTAGACTGCCACAGCACAATGCAAGCAAACAAGACACTATAGGGACAATCTTTACACGCACTCAACTAGGCATGGGGGTGCTCACCAGAAGCCAGGCAGGCAAAGAGAGGCTGGACCTGGAGGCTATGCCTCCCACAGACGGGGAGATTAGGGATCAGTGGCTCAGGGAACACCATCACGAATTGAGTTACCAGGATGGGGTGTGGCTGAAAGGCAACAAAATTTATGTCCCGGAGGACCAAAGAAAGCAGGCCCTCCAAGATCACCATGATCACAAAACAGCAGGACACTTTGGATTTGTAAAAACTCTGCATGTGCTGAGGAGGAAGCATTGGTGGCCATTCATGCGAAAGGATGTGAAAGCATATGTCCACCAATGCCCAGTCTGCGCCACAGCAAAGGGTGGCGGGGGCAAACCATCAGGTCTCCTGCGCCCATTGGAGACCCCCAGAGCTCCCTGGGAACATATCAGCATGGATTTCATTGTAGATCTCCCTCCTAGCAATGGGAAAACCACGATTTGGGTAGTAGTAGACCTGTTCTCTAAACAAGCTCATTTTATTCCATGCAGAGGTATGCCCAATGCAGAGCAACTGGCACAGATGTACATAGAAAATTGCTACAAGCACCATGGGGCCCCTTCCAAGGTCATAACAGATCGAGGCCCAGTATTTGTCTCCAGGTTTTGGAAAGCGTTCCTCCGCCAGTTAGGGGCCAAGCAAGCCCTTAGCACAGCGTACCACCCCCAGACTGATGGGCAAACAGAGAGGATCAACCAAGTGCTGGAGCAATACTTGAGATGCTACACAAACTACCAGCAGGATAATTGGTCCAAAATGTTGCCTTATGCAGAAGTAGCTTATAACAACGCTCTGCATTCCAGCACAGGGCACTCCCCTTTTGAGATAGTTTACGGTCAAAATCTCCGCACCTTGCCAACCACAGAGATCATCCAGTCTGACCCCATCCCCTTTACAGAGTGGATGGCACGCATCAAAGAGGCATGGCCAGTCATCACTCAGGCACTCGATGAAGCCAAGGCAGCTTACAAAAAACAAGCAGACAAACACAGGAAGCCAGGGTGGGACCTCAAGCCAGGCCAACAGGTGTACCTCTCCACCAAATACTTAAAAACTAGACAGCCGAGCAAGAAATTGGCAGTTAGGTTCATTGGACCCTTTGGGGTGAAGAGGTTGGTCAATGAAGTGACTGCTGAACTAGAGCTCCCAAAGAGCTACAGAATGATTCACCCAGTATTCCACTTCAGTTTGCTCAAGCCAGCTCCAGAGAGCAGCCAATGGCACCCAGTCAATCCTCCTCCCCCACCCATCATGATAGGGAACAACCAACACTACGAAGTGGCGGAAATCCTAGATTCTTCTGCGTGGTACTGTGAAATCCACACCTGTGGTATTTCCCTGCGTCCACGCAGCTGACTCGGATCTTTCTTGAAAGCTTTTCCTAATTAGGGACTCCAGCCCCGCCCATCTACTCCTAATAAAGCCAGGCAGCGGGGCTTGGAGCCTTAATTCCTTTTGTCCGCGAAAGCAGCAACAACTCGGTGTTCTCTCCTAAAAACAACTATTGGTTTGACTCAAGGACTCCAGTTTGACTATCTAACAGACAGCAATTCCAACTTGTGTTCTGGGACCTTTGTTTATCCTATTCAGGCTAGTGGGAGGACAAACCCACTCCCTCCCTCTAAAAAAAAAAAAAATGCCATGTCCTCTGAGGCGCAGGCTTTTTTGCCTTTGGCAATGGGCAGTAACTTACCTTCTTTTTCTTCTGTTCCCCTCGCTCAGAAAGCAGGAGGGAAGAAGACTTTTACCAGCCTACCACCCCTTACAGACCCAGGAACTGGTAGAGCTTGTGGCAACAAACTGCCACTGTGGCTTTGTGCCAATAACTTTGTTTTGGGTTGCAGCCACGCCTCTCAGCTGTCTCTGTTTTTTAAGGACAGCTTGCTCTCACTGCCTGTGCTTTCCCTGCCCCATTTACCCCAGCAGGCAGTGGACGCTGCAACGATCCCTGCCATGCTTTTGCCCCCCTCAGGGGAGGGGAGGCTCAAGGCAGCCACGCCACCTGTGTGAGTGATGGCTAGCCAAGGCTTTGCCTCCACGCCCATGGCATATAACGCCTTGGAGGGGCCTTCGGGTTGCAACACTTCCTGCCATGCTTTGCCCCCCTCAGGGGAGGGGAGGCTCAAGGCAGCCACGCCACCTGTGTGAGTGATGGCTAGCCAAGGCTTTGCCTCCACGCCCATGGCATATAACGCCTTGGAGGGGGCTTCGGGTTGCAACAATTCCTGCCATGCTTTTGCCCCCCTCAGGGGAGGGGAGGCTCAAGGCAGCCACGCCACCTGTGTGAGTGATGGCTGCCAAGGCTTTGGGTCTAAGCCCATGGAATATAACTCCTTGGAGGGGCCTTCGGGCTACTATCCTCCCTCTGCGTCATGCTGCCTGGGAGCTTCAGTGACGGCTCAGAATGTAAGTACTGTGTCTTTTGGGCCCCATCTCCACTTGGCCCATGCCTCAACAGGTAGGTTGCTACTCTTTTGCATAGGCAAACTGCACCCTCCTTTCCTTTTCAAGGATTTGGAGTCCCTTCTTTTGGTTTTCAGGAGTTGATTAAAACTTTTTCCTAAGCTCATTCTGGTGCTTCCTTCAGCTGCAACCAGTCAATGAGTCTGATGTAGATTCTGACTCCTATGAGTAGCAGATTTCTCCTACTCTTGAGGAGGACTTTTCCATCCCAGCTTCCTTAGGGGATATGTTACTTAATTTTTCCTCCTTGATTGCTTAGAGGATCTGCTTTTCTCAGTTGAGCAACAGCAGAAACAAGCTCCAAGTACAGTTCTCCCAGTTCTCCCAGCACTTCCATATTCGCTTAAGCTTGGAGAAAAACAAAGGGCAACTCCTGTATCTGTGTCTGGAATTTCTAAGTTTGTAAATGCACTTTACTGCATACGCACCTCTTCAGCAGAGTGGTTAGTTAAGCCTACTAAACTGAACTTTATTGTGGTCAAAGTTGTTTAATCCACTGTGATAAGAAGATCCACCCCACTGCTAGCCTACTCACTTGCATGATTCATTACCATGCTTGTATGGCAGCCTATCAGGTGCTCTTGTGGCATAGCTCAGCACCTTATTTGGATCTTCTTCCCCTACAACATCAACAGATCCCAAGGGCTTTCTGTCAGTAGGATCTCACCTTAGCTTCTCATCACAACGCTACGGCTAAGCACAGCACCGATACAGTACTAAAGGTGTTTGCTGCTGTTGCAGCAGCCATCCACCAGCATGTGTAGATCCTCTACCCTCTCCAAAGAAGGCAGAGCAATGGCAGGATAACTGCCCATGGCAGAACATAGTCTATTTCATCCTGATACAGACCCTCATTTCAAAGTACGCACAAGATTTGACAGGCTGCTTCTAAGTTTGGCTTTTTACCACAATCTAGCCTAGATTGTGGTGGCCAGCCCCTCAGCTTAATTATCATCAACCTTCATGACCGGTCTCCTTCAGTCCTCAGCAGGGCCAGAACTCTAGGGCCTCTGTAGCTGGGAGACTTAATTTTTCCACCAGGGGTGACAACAAACTAAAGGGAAGAAGAAGATCAGGGCCAATAGTTTTTTTTGCATGCATTTTCTCTTCTTTAATAGCCTCCAACCCTTCAGCTCCAGTTTTTGGAGCTCCACCTCATCATTTTTAGATGCATGGCATTAGATCTCTTCTCACTCATGGGTGTTGGAGATTACAGAGCATGTTTATGCAATTGAATTTTTCAAACTGTTCCCAGTAGGGACTCTACGGGCCACTCCTCCTCCTGTGTTATAGCAGGAGGTAATTACTTTGTTTCAAAAGGAGCAGTAGCTTCTTTACATCTTTCTATGTTTCCTTCTTTTCCCTTTTCCCCAACTGTTTTTTGGTTTCCAATAAAGGCAGTGGGCTTTGGCCAGGTTTGGACCTTACAGGATTTTATGCATATATTGCATATTGCAAATTTCAGGTATTGTCATTACCAACCATCCTCCCTCTGTTATCCTGCAAGACATGGTTCAGTAGCATTGATTTGAAGGATGCCTTTTTTCATGTGGTATTAGACCACAAGACGGTAGATTTTTGTCACTTTTTACTAGCAGTCAGGCTTTTTCATTTCAAGTTCTTCATTATGGTATCTCCACAGCTCCACAGGTGTTACTAAGGAGATGGCTGTATGCCGGTTCATCCCTGGGTGCACGGGGTAGTAGTTTACCCCTATATTGATGGCTGGTTGCTGGTGCACAGTCCTGTGAGTATCTACAGAGGAACATTCACTTTACTCTGTCTTTATAGCAGACGCTTGGTCTTTTTATCAACAAGGTAAAATCTCTTCTTCAGCCTATCCAAACAACCAATTCATTGGGCCTGTATTGGACTCTTGGCATGCAAGGGCCTACTTGCTAGCAGACAGGTTTCTGAATCTGCATTCATTAGCTCTTTGAGTCTGGCAGACGCCATACATCCATGCCAGGGATGTCCAGTGCTTTTTGGGACACATGGCATTCACCACAGCTGCCACTCCTTTCTCCTGTTTGCACCTTCGGCCTCTCCAGAATTGGTTTCTTCGGGCACTTCATCCCATGCAGGATGAGCCCAATGAATGTGTCATTGTCCCTCTAGCCATCCACAGGTCTCTCAACTAGTGGACTCATCGCTCCAATCTCTGTGTGGGCAATATTAGCAACCGACACTTCCCTCTCAGTGTGGTGAGCTCACCTCAAGGGTCACACCATCCATGGTCCTTAGGCGGCCATAGAGGGCATGGAGCACATCAACTATTTGGAGTTACTCGCAGTAGAAATGGCACTGCACCTTATCTGTCATTTGCTCATGGACAGTATTGTCCAGCTTACCACCACCACCACGATTGTGATTTGCTTGCCCTCATCATCAGAATCTGGGACTGGTATACCATAACCATCAGTGCCATTCATCAAGAACTCTCTTGCTGGCTCCCTCAGTCAGACAGTTTATACTGACCACTAATGGTCCCTTCATCCTTCCCAGGCATGGGAACTCTTTGTCAGATGGCACACTCCCCTTCTGGACTTGTTTGCCTCTCCCGCCAACATGAAGTGCCAATTCTTTGGAGCACGTCTTGCCTCCACCAGACAGGCTGTTGGGAGATGCCTTCCTCCTGGATTGGACATCCACCCTCCTGTACATCTTTCCACTATTGCCAGTGCTGTCCAGCGTGGTCTCTCGTCTTCAAGCAGAGCAGGTAGATTGCATTCTCATCACACCATGGTGGCCCCGCCAGCCATGGTTTGTCATTCTGCTCCAACTTGCAGGCAGCTGTTACATTCAGTTGCCACTCAGGCCAGACTTGCTGGCTATGGGCAACAGCCCAGTCCCGTACTCCCAGGTCATTCAGTTCTGGTTGACGGCGTGGCAGCTCCAGCCTCAGCCCTCTCTCAACCAGTAAAGGGCATTTTGGACCTTGCCCTGAGACCTGCCACTAAACATTGTTACATTTGTAAGTGGTGTCATTTTTGCATTTTTTCACAAAAGCAAGGGGTTCAGCCTCTGTCTGCTTCCACTTCCCTCCTCCTGGATTTTTTGATCTCTCTGTCAGATTCAGGACTCTCATTATTATTCTTGAAGGTCAATCTGGCAAATATAGATTCGTTTAGAAGCGAGCATTCTCTTCCCTCTCCTTTATCCGATCCTCTTGTAAAGAGATTTCAGCAAGGCTTTAGAAATTTCTGGCCCCAAGTAGGCCTGTCCCCCCTCTTGGAGGTTGGAGGTTGTTCTTTTCGCCCTTACGAAACCACCATTTGAGCCAATGGCCACTTCTGACATGTTCCATCTATCATGGAAAACGGCATTTTTAGTGCCTATTACTTTTGCTTGTCGCGCTAACGAGCTTATGGCTCTTGAGTTGATAGTCCTTACCTGAAATTTCATAAGGATGTCATGCTGGGCACAGACATTTCCTTCTTACCTAAGGCAGCATCATAGTTTCATATGTCTCAGGACATTGTCCTTCCAACCTTATTTCCAAATCCTTCTACTCCCCTGGAGCAGTCTTTGCACCTTCTTGATGTGCGGAGGGCTCTTCCTTTTTCTGTCCACCGCACAGCTCCATTACGGAAGTCACTACGACTTTTTGTTAAGTACCGTAGGGATACTGTGGGCCTTCCTGTTTCTACCCAGAGGTGGCGGCCTGGATAGTTGCAGCTATCCGGCTAGCTTGTGAAATGGCAGGACTGGACTTACCTGTTCAGATCCATGCTCATTCCACTAGAGCATTGGCAGCCTCCATGGTTTTTTTGCACAGTGTGCCTCTGCATGATATCTGTCGGGTGGCCATATGGTCAACACCGCATACTTTTGTCTCCCATTATAAATTGGATTTAGCTGCCAAGAAGGAGACGGCTTTTGGGAGAGCAGTACTTTTTTCTGCACTAGCATGACACCCACCATCCGTGGGACTGCTCGCTAGTCTACCACAGGTGTGGATTTCACAGTACCACGCAGAAGAAAGTAAGGTTGCTTACCTGTAATCATGTTTCTTCTAGTGGTAACTGTGAAATTCACACAACCCGCCCATCCTCCCCACATTCTGTCATGCCTTTTATCTCCGACTGTCTTTCGCGGTACGGAATTAAGGCTCCAAGCCCCGCTGCCTGGCTTTATTAGGAGTAGATGGGCGGGGCTGGAGTCCCTAATTAGGAAAAGCTTTCAAGAAAGATCCGAGTCAGCTGCGTGGACGCAGGGAAATACCACAGGTGTGAATTTCACAGTTACCACTAGAAGAAACATGATTACAGGTAAGCAACCTTACTTTCCAGGATCTGGAAAAACACTCTACAATATTTCGTCCGGTGGAAACACTTTCCTCCCAGTGAATCTGAGTGGGTAAAGAAAGCTGACATACACGCACCTGACCTCATCAAAAGGTTTCACACACAATACCCACAGAAACCCTCTAACGATAAGGGGGGAACTCCTTTGGGAGGGGGCGTGATGTCATGATCTCTAGATCATGCCATACAACTGACACAAACCACATGGCCATGGGACATTGGGCCAAAAGGAAATGCAGGACAAACGGGGTAGCCATAAAACTCAGCTGCCAAGGGTGAGGGGAGAACTGGCCTTTGATATGGGAGGGCTTTGATATGATAATGGGACTACGTGCCAAAGGTAAGGGAGGAAATGGGCCTTGAGATGGAAAGGCTTTGAAATGGTAAAGGCACCAGGATACCTGAGTGTATGATTTATGGCATGCTAGTTAGTACTATATAGGAGGCCTGTAGTTGAAGCTCTTGTATTCCGAACAATAAACGTGTTGATGTCTACTCCACTCGTGATTCTCTGCGTGATCCTTCATAGGAGATTCCTCCAGAGCCACACAGCGTGGAACTGAGACACTTGACAACAGGGAGCTCTGGCGTGGGCTGGTCCATGAGATCACAAAGAGTCGGAAGTGACTGAACGAATAAACAATAAATGTTTAATCCACTATTCCGTATCTGGTCTTGTTACTTCATGCTTAGTCATCAAATACTCTTCCTTCTCCATGAATAGAAGATGGATTGCACTATTAAGGGGGCTTGATGAAACAGGCATATCTTCCTTCCCAATGAATACAATTTGGGGCAGTTATCTCAGCCATCCAGGGTTCTGTCATTTGTAGTTCATGCTGTTTCTCCTTGTTTTGATGTTAGTTCTGGTGAGGATGAGTCTTTTTTGCTAATGTACAGTCCTAGTTTTTGCAAGAATTTTATTTATTTTGTCAGGAGCAAACCAAAACAGTTGTGTTGCATTAAAAATAAACAAATAAACAACAAAACACAAAGTTTGCAGACTTGGTATTCTATTAAATGTCCTTTGACCAGTAGCTGGCCACTTGGAGTGCCTCTGGTGTTGCCACAAGAAGGCCCTCCATTGTACATGTGGCAGGGCTCAGGTTTCATTGCAGCAGGTGGTCAGTGGTTTGCTCTTCTCCATACTCGCATGTCGTGGATTCCACTTTGTAGCACCATTTCTTAAGGTTGGCTCTGCATCTCGTGGAGCCAGAGCTCTGCATCTCGTGGTGTTCAGCGCCTTCCAAGTTGCCCAGTTTTCTGTGTGCCCAGGAGGGAGTCTCTCATTTGGTGTCAGCTATTGATTGAGGTACTGGGTTTGAGCCTGCCACTTTTGGACTCTTGCTTGCTGAGATGTTCCAGCGAGTGTCTCTGTAGATCTTAGAAAACTATTTCTTGATTTAAGTTGTTGACGTGCTGGCTGATACACAAACAGGGCCAGAAATGTCATTGCCTTGGTCCTTTCACTATTGGTTGCTACTCCCTGGTGGATGTCAAGTGGTGCAATACCGGCTAAACAGTGTAATTTCTCCAGTGGTGTATGGCGCAGACACCCCGTGATAATGCGGCATGTCTCATTAAGAGCCACATCTACTGTTTTAGTGTGGTGAGATGTGTTCCACACTGGGCATGCATATTCAGCAGCAGAGTAGCATAGCACAAGGGCAGATGACTTCACTGTGTCTGGTTGTGATCCCCAGGTTGTACCACTCAGCTTTTGTATGATATTGTTTCTAGCACCCACTTTTTGCTTGATATTCAGGCAGTGCTTCTTGTAGGTCAGAGCACGGTCCAGGGTAACTCCCAGATATTTGGGTGTGCTGCAATGCTCCAGTGGGATTCCTTCCCAGTTAATCCTCAAAGCTCAGGATGCTTGTCAGTTCTTAAGATAAAAAGCAAGTGTCTGTGTTTTAGATGGATTAGGGAACAGCTGGTGTTCCCTGTCATAGGCAGTAAAAGCACCTAGAGTTTCGGAGAGCTTCTGTTCAACCATCTCAAAGCTCCCTGCTTGAGCAGTAATGGTACGATCGTCAGCATAGATGGAACTCTCTGTCCCTTCTGGCAGTGGCTGGTCATTTGTGTAAATGTTGAACATTGATGGAGCAAGCACGCTCCCCTGAGGCAGGCTGCTCTTCTTTGCAAGATGAAAGGTAGTTTAAATAAATACATTCTCCAAAATCATGTTTGATACATTGATACATTGATAGAAGACACATTGTAAGGAACCCTTCCAGATGAGACCAAAGGCATATCTCATTCAGCATTTGGTTCTTCTCATGGGCTACCACGGAAAGCCTAAACAATACACAAAAGTATTGGCTGTTGTTCCCAGCTTAGTATTCATGGGCATATCGCCTCAAATATTGGAGGTAATGCACAGCCATCATGACATCTACAAGTGATTTATGTAAACAAGTCCCCATTTCTATGCCAGGCACAATAGCTTGATGAAGGTGTAATACATATTCAGCAATTGCTGGGAATGAAGCCATGGAGGGGCCTCTTTGCCTTTTGTACTTTTAGCTCTCAGCGGCTCCTATTCAAACATGTGAGGATTAATTATATCTTGGCCACCTACAGCTCAATTTGCAGGGAAGAGTTGTGCAGCTCAGTTAGTTTATAAAATGTTTGTAATCCCTTGGAGAAAGGCCTTGCATGAAGACACGGTGGATGTTAATAATCAGTAGCATGTTTCCAATGTAATCTTCTCATAACATCCACATGTATTTATGTCATTTCTGTTAGCATTAACGCTTCTAATTATGATGGCTAAGAGCTGCTTACTAGCTTTAATTTAATAAAAATCTTATGCAGCAAAAAGGAAGGCTTTTACTTAGCTTTGTATTCTGGAAGAGTTGTAGCTTAGCAACTTGTATCCATACTGTCAATATGGAGACAATTTGCTAAGCTAGGGTTGTCAGATCTCAGGGTTTGGTCCAAAGTCTTCTGTTTTTCTGGGTCATCCCCAGGCAGGAGACAAGGATGCACATTCTTCTCCTTTGGTGGGCACAGATATCTTTAAATCCAGACTACAAGATTATCACACATTTAGTTACTAAAATTCCATGATATAGAACTCTGGGATTTACCATTTAGGGAGAAGTAATTAGGATTCTCAAGCAGTGAGTTCTAATGTTTCATCAAACTACAAATCCCAGGATTCCATTGGATATAGCCATGACAATGAAAGTGGTCTAATGTGCTCTATGAAAGGGCTCAACAAGAAAATGCGTTACTGGTATTTTTTTATTCAGAAGAAACATTCTGCTCTCCTGTTGGAAGCATCTTGCTTTAAACATCTCTGAGAAAGGCGAGGGAAGGATGTTGTTCAGTGTCCAACTTATGCTTACAAACTATGCCTTGGAACACATTTAGTACAGGCTGGAAAAGGAATTCCAGCTCTACAGATACCCTATTTCTTTTAATGTAATCCGTAGGCAAAGAAAAGAGCTTTCTGTTATAATTAATTTTTGCACTTTGACTGATATATATCCTAATGAATAATTACTTTGGGCTTTGTCGTGCCTCTGCATTTCTTGCAGTGGTCCTTCATTAGTTCTTTCCTGAAACTAATTTACTTTCAGTTTTGTTTTTCAACCTTGTATTACAAGATCTCAAAGTAAAACCTTGCCTCTCATTCTCACTTTTCATAGAATCATAGAGTTGGAAGAGACCTCATGGTACACATCCTGTCCAACCCCCTGCCAAGAAGCAGAAAAATGGCATTCAAAGCACCCCCAACAGATGGCCATCCAGCCCCTGTTTAAAAGCCTCCAAAGAAGGAGCCTCCACCACACCCTGCTGAACAGCTCTCACAGTCTTCTCTATGTTCAGAAGAGAGTACTTGAACATCTAGACTTTAAATTCCAGATCTGAGGAACTACACATGTCCCTCCACATTGGTGGTTTGATCATTCGTTGATTTGATTAAAATACTATTCCTAGGAATCTCTAGGTCTTCCTATGTGGTCAACTTCTTCTCGTCATGCTAGAAGATCTAGAGATTTCTTGATAGAACAGTTCTCTAGGAATCTCTAGGCCCTCCGATGTGATTCTATGGCCAGCTTCCAGTAGAGTTGATCATAGAGTTATGCTAGAAAATCTAAACATTTCTAAAAGAGGTGTTCTCTCCAATAAAAAAAAATAATTTCTTTATTTACATTTTTTCACTTTGATTAGTGTCCCCTGCCCCTCACTACTACAAATGTGGAAAACTGACTATATAATTAATCTTCAGAAATTGTGAGCTGTAGTAAAGACACATCTTATGCCTCAGTTTGGATAGGAAATCATGGGAGGTGGAATTTTACAAAATCTTTAGCCTTCTCTGCCCAAGAGTACTGGTGCCTCACCAAACTACAATTCCTAGGTTTCCATAGCTTTGAGCCATTTGCAGTTAAAGTGGTGTCAAACTGTATTGATTCTACTGTGTAGACACACCCTGATTCAGCAAAGATTCTACATCCATCTGCCAGTAACACCTGGTCCTAAGTCAGGGCATCATGCCAGCATGCAGCCCAGAGCATAGAAAAGCCCAGCTTGTTCATCAAGTGTAAGAAAATATTCGGAAACAGTAACTCTCTACAGCCACTCTTTTTATCAAATTTCAGCTAGAAGCAATAACTCAAATTTGATCGAGCTAAGCATTCAAGCTAAGAAAACCACTAAATGACACAACAGTGTCTGGAATACACGATGTTTCAAATTTTGCCTCTCTATGCTGGTTGTTTATGTATCAAACCGACAGGGTTGGCACTAAACAATTTGCAACCTGAGGCAAAAAAACAAGATGGCATCTCCTTCAGTTGACTCTTATATCAATGCTGTCAAAAGTATTGCACTATTACACTTATTTCTGAATGCACCAAGGAAACTGGGAGCAGAGAAGAGATCATGGAGTGTAGCTCAATGCAATCTGTATCCCCCAGCATCTACCACCTCAGATGCCTCTGGATTTTTAGGTGGTTTGTTTTTTCATTGCTATTTAATCCTGCTTCAATGCTGGTTTGCTACCTTTGTGAAATAAAGTTCTTTGTCTTTGGTCCTCATATGGCTATGGAGGTGAGTGGCCTTTCCCTGCATGAAGGTCTCCAAGAACAGTTGAACTACAACACAAACAACACCTGATACAAAATGTAGGCCTGTGACCCTATCATCATCACTTATAATTTTTAAGAATCTTTTGCCAGTAGAGGAAACCTGAACATTGTCTTTTGTGCATTTCTGCCCCATCCCTCCTAACCTTCACAAAAAAACTGAAAACATGGCTCTGGGATCAGGCTTTCAGCCAGTAATAGGAGTAATGCAATATGAGACTGTAAATTAATATGATGACGACTCTGATTGGCCCTGGAATACGACATTAAAATGTGGCCACATATAGACAAAAGTGTATTTTGCATGTCATACTGCTGGCACCCCAAAATCAGTCTTGAGTACCTCTCTTCTTCCACCTTCTCTTTCTAAAATAGTTACCAGCATATTCAGGCATGTCTTTTGAATTCCACACAGATGGATGAATAAAGATTGCATTCAAATTCATCTGCCTTCAGCACCACTCGACGGTTAGGAAGATTTTACTGGCATCTGGAAAATGTAGTAAATCAAAGCTGGGCCACAACGTAAGACAGATTTATCAAGTGTGCGCACCATATGACACAGAAATTATGGCTGGCTTTACTTTCCCTGCTAATAGGTGGCACAGTCATTTTTGACATTTGTTCTATTACCAGTTAATTAAGGCTCAAAGAACAACTCTCACAGAAATGCAGGGGAATGCGTGGAGTTGGCAGAGGTACTGTACCAAGTGCATGGGAGCAGCAAGGGGACTACCAAGAGCATTTCTAATGTCCACTAGAGATGTGCCTGGGCTTTTTCAAGCTGCTTTATAGTATGGAGAGAAGTTGTAGCAGCAACCAATTTCAGCATAATGGGGGCAGCTGATATATGGCCAAGGAAATCTGGCCATGGCCACCCCCACCCCCCATTGTTAGGTGACAGGGGCTGTGTTGCATCAGGAACTGACTCTGTACCCCTTTCACAAGGCGCCCAAAAGTACAGACACAAGTTTAATCCTTCTGTTATGACTGCATTTGGATATCGTCTAGAGCAGGGCTTCTTAAAATTTTCCACTCCAAACCACTTTCTGCTCAAGAAATGTTTATTCCTCCTTGGGTATATAGTTAAATATAATGCCAGTCTGCTACTGAGCACAATTCAGTGCTGGCTTTGGCCTATAAAGCCCTAAATGGTTCTGTTCCAGCTTATCTGTCCAAACGTATCTCCCTCTATGAACCATCTCAGAGGTGAAGATTGTGCAGGGAGGCCTTGCGCTCAGTCTCACCTCCTTCGCAGGTGCAATTGATGGGAATGTGAGACAGGGCCTTCTCAGTGGTCATTCCTCGACTATGGAGCTCCCACCCCAGTGCAATTAGATCAGCATCCTCCTTGGCCTTCAGAAAAAAGTAAAAACATGGCTGTGGGACTCAGCTTTTGGGCAGTAAGCAACACAAGGAACAAATAGGGATTATGTGCAGTTGATATTTGATACTGGAACGGTTTTGGACTACAATTTTCGGATTTTGTGATTTTAATCTTTATATTAATGTTTTTAACTTCACATTTTAATGTCTAAATGTTATTACATTTTATTGATTTAATTGATAGTTATATGATGTGTCATGTTAGATTTTTCATATTATGTTAGGCATTGAATTTTGCTGTGAATATGTTGGAAACCACTTTGAGCCCCCCCTCCCCCAGTGAGAAAAATGGTATCTAAATGAAGTAAATCTATATAAATAAAAATGTAATGCTCATTTGTGGGATTAACATAACTCAAAAACCACTGGGTAAATTGACACCAAATTTGGACACCACACACCTATCAGGCCAACAAATTACCACCACTCATAAAAACACTGGAAAACACAACAGAAGGGACTTAAAAGCCAACCCCCCCCCCCCAAATACATTACAATGCATGTGCAAAACCACATATATACACATACAGAAATATATACACACACATATATACACACAAAACACATATACACAGACTGGGCCACAGCAACACATGGCAGGGGACAGCTAGTAAATAAATAATTAAAAATAGGTATACAAATCAAATGTTAACTGATAAGAAATTATAAAGACATTTATTTTAAAACAATCCTTTGGTATACATATTATTTTAGCATTTATTAAAGATTAAAGCCAATTGGCATACTAATAAGATGGATGTGCTTCGTTATTTGGACACGAAAAATTAAATCTGGGCTGAATATTTGATACTGCAGGATCTAGAACAGCTTCAACATTTTTCATGCCATGCTTGGTTTGCAGCCTCAAATGGCAGTGGAAGCATTTTGCTACATGTAGTTGCTAACCGCTTTATATAAATGTCTAAATCAGCCAATAGATGGCAAGCTATACACATTTTTGTCACCCCCCCCCCCTTATTCAGTTAGGAGACCTCAAATGGGGCCCCAACATAAAGTTTAAGAAGCTGTGATCTACAATCTGAAAAACCATGGACTATATAAACCAGCAGCTAGCTTGACCAATGGCCAAGGCAGGACAGAAAGAAAGAAGCATATGAATAAATGGCAATGACATATCTAATACTTATAACCTATCCTAGGTTTCCATAAAAAGCAATCCCTTGTTGACAGCTCAAGTGTTAGCAGGATCTGGCTTTCATCTTTATGACAAGTTCGATGCCATTGAAAATCCACTGAAGTGAATAAAAAAAAGAAGCGGGGATGTCTGCTTTTACGATGCCTACAGCATTCTGCAGTTTTGAAATGCACAGGTAGTATTTCACTGACATCAAGTTTTTTGGAACTGCAGGGCAAGAGATTTTGCTTTAGGGACAGCAGCCATGTTACAAATGAATGAAACATACAGAGTTTCTTGGCCATATGAGTCTCCCTGGAACACAAAATGTCTGGGCTTGCTTTGCTTGCAAAGGATAATAGCCCAGGGTGCCATTTTAAGGAATTTGTAGTAGACACCGACGGATTATGAACTTCAAGTCAATGTAGAGAAATGATAGTGCATTCAGTAGTATGCTTTTCCAGGGAATCAATAGACCTTGCCATAGAGATGTTAATTTACATTGGAAGAGCTTGACTTTTTTGCTTTCAAAATGTTTGTTGGTTCCTGTAAGAAGATAATTCACAGTGATGCATTGTTTATTCTACACTCTTTTCAGCTTCAGAGACAAAATGATTCATATGTGGATCTACTTAAAAATCACAAAATACGTGTCATTAAAAGGTGAGAGAGGCTGGATCTACACTGCTATATAATGCAGTTCCAAACTGCATTATATAATAATAATAATAATAATAATAATAATAATAATAATAATAATTAAAGCTTTATTTATACCCTGCTCCATCTCCCCCAGGGGGACTCAGTGCAGCTTACATGGTCAGTATATACTCATATAAGGGGCCGCAGTGATGCTGCAGGTTAAACTGCTAAGCTACAGAACTTACTGATCGGAAGGTTGACTGTGCGAATTGATGGATGGGGTAAGCTCCCATTGTTAGCCCCAGCTTCTGTCAGCCTAGCAGTTTGAAAACATGCAAATGTGAGTATATCAATAGGTACCACTTAAGTGGGAAGGTAATGGTGCTCCATGCAGTCATTCTGACCACATGACCTTGGAGCTGTCTATGGACAATGCAGCCTCTTCAGCTTAGAAATGGAGATGAGTACCACTCCCCAGAGTTGGGCACGACTAGACTTAATGTCAAGGAGAAACCTTAATCTTTACCTATACACCCATATGTAAAGAGGCCACCAATTTGTAACGATGCCACCAATTTGTAAAAGTTTGTAAAGGAGCCACCACTTCGTAAGGATTCACTAAATTGATAACACAACTAATAGCTCGTAATATTGATTTGTACTTTCTTCAGTGTGTAGCGTGGCTTAACTTGAAAATATTTGTATCAGTGACTTGGCTTTAGAAGAAACTGTAACAAGTTTATTGAAGTATAGAAGAAGCTTGATGGTTTCAATGTTTCTTAACTCTTAGAGGCACATTTCTTCAGAGGTTACATTTAATACATTTCATAAAACAACTCTTAAGAAGACTATTCCTTTCACTAAACAGGTTTTGAACTTATTTTCCTTCAAAATGTGTTTCTTTTTTTTGACAGATTACTTCAGGTACAAGCTTATTCTTTCCTTATGTTATTTCTGTTGCAGTAAAGATTCTTATTAGGGTTCTCCCCCCCCCCCCTTTGTTCATACACTGACTAATAATATAAATAAGACAACTCAACCTATCTAAACCACACAGGCTAAAAGCCAAACCCTTCCTGATTCTCAACACAATAGAATCAGCCTTTCCCTGTAGTTCACTGACTACAGACTACCTTACTGGTTCTCAACACACAACAGAACCATCCTTCCCTGTAGTTCGCTGACTACAGACTACCTTACTGGTTCTCAACATACAACAGAACCAGCCTTCCCTGTAGTTCGCTGACTACAGACTACCTTACTGGTTCTCAACATACAACAGAACCAGCCTTCCCTGTAAAATGGCTGCCCTGCCAAGTGGCAGTTGGCTTTGCCCCTTTTTCCATGGCAACCCAGCTCAGAGTGAGCTAAGCTGGCTACCAACCCCCCCCCCCCAGTTATGCTAGTTTAAATACTTACCTCTCTAAACACCTATCTATAATTACACACAACTGTAGATTAAAATTCACACTTCACCACACCATACAATTCAGTTTAATGCATTATATGGATCTACACCAGTGGTTCTTAACCTGTGATTCCTCAGATGTTTTGGCTTTCAACTTCCAGAAATCCTAATAGCGGGTAAACTGGCTGAGATTTCTGGGAGTTGTAGGCTAAAACACCTGGGGACCCACAGGTTGAGAACCACTGGTCTACACTGATCTAATAATGCAGTTCCAAACTGCATTATATGGCAATGTAAATCCAACCAAGAGGTGTGCATTGCAAGGCCTCCATGATAGTGTTGCAGTAAAATGGGTCTGTCAAACAAATAGACTTCTGAAAAGAGCAGTGCAAAACAGGAGGAGCATAGTAGCCAAGGTACTAGGTTTTCACATCTGTCTGAGAAATACAAAAAATACTAGACAAACAAACAAACAACAGCTGCTCAAGTATTCCTTGTTTGCTATGGCTCTTTCAACTTGTAAATGTTTAGTCATACTACATAGTACATAGTGGGGTTGAGTTCCTTCTGCTGGTAGTGGGGATGACTTGACAGACTATTACTGATCACAGCCAGCCCTGCCTTTAGGCAGAATGAAGCGAATGCCTCAGGAAGAAAAATGAAATGACAGAAAATAATTGCTTTTTTTAATTTCTAAAAAAAATATTATAGTGTTTTTATTCTCAGGGATATGGAAAAGTCTTGAAGGGCTTTTCTTTTTGCTACAGGCGCTAAAATAATTTAGCTGACTCTGGGTACTAGGCAGCATCTTGACTTCCATGGTTTTAAGGTGAACCTTCACAGATTTTAAAGGAGTTAAAATAGGCTCAGATTCTTGAATAGCTGCTTCCCTTCAAGCAGTAATTTGTCTTGGTCCCTGCGTAGTAGTGGACATAAATTCAGTAAGCTGCTATTTTTGTTCTCCTCAGTCTATGTTTTTATAGTAAGTTTTAAATATAAAAATCCAAAGTGTTCCTTTCTTACTCTGTATTTTTCCATGGCTCAGTCGCTCTATACCTTTACATTCCTGTTAATATCCAAAGGTTCCTATTTGATTCATTTCTTTAAACGAAGCTTTATCAGCCATGAGCAGTTTTCTGTATCTGTTCTCACCATGGATCTAACACAAGATGGATACACTATGATCACTTTTGTGCTTTTAGGAATACAACAAACTTGTTTTTCCAGGCAAGGGCATACACGTTTCAATTTTCTTTAATGGTGCGGCAGTTTCTTCCATATTAGTCGGAGAGCAAGTGATCCAGATTTGAATGTGAACTCTATAGAAACTGTCTAAGGTGCTAAATCCTATGCAGTATCTTGGGTCTCATCTACACTACCATTTAATGCAGTTTGAAGCTGCATTATATAGTCAGTGTAGAATCAGGTAATGCAGATGAAGTGCATTGAACTGCATTGTATGATTCTACACTGACCATATGTTGCAGTTTCAAAGTGCATTATTTGTTGTTCATTCGTTCAGTTGTTTCCGACTTTTCGTGACTTCATGGACCAGTCCACGCCAGAGCTCCCTGTCGGCTGTCACCACTGCCTGCTCCTTCAAGGTCAATCCAGTTACTTCAAGGATACAATCCATCCATCTTGCCCTTGGTCGGCCCCTCTTCCTTTTTCCGTCCATTTTCCCCAGCATCATTGTCTTCTCTAAGCTTTCCTTTCTTCTCATGATGCGGCCAAAGTACTTCATCTTTGCCTCTACTATTCTTCCCTCCAATTAGCAGTCAAGCTTTATTTCTTGAAGTATGGACCGGTTGGATCTTCTTGTTGTCCAAGGCACTCTCAGAACTTTCCTCCAGCACCACAGTTCAAAAGCATCTATCTTCCTTCGCTCAGCCTTCCCTATGGCTCAGCTCTCACATCCATAGGTGACTATGGGAAATACCATTATAAGTGCATTATATGGCAGTGTAAATGGGTCCTTGGATAGCTCCTTAAAGCTTGGACTAAAATCTAGAGTACATTCACTATCCCAGTGATAGGGGTGGAAATAATACTCAAAGATATTTGAAACATGGTTGGAAAACATGTGTTGAGAAACCAAGAGTTTAATTATTTATATTGATAAGTTTTAATTCCACGTTTGTTAAATGATGTCATGTTTTATGATTTAATTGATAATTGTATGTTATTATCATTATGTTAAGCTTCTCTATGTGAGGCATTACATATTGCCACAATTGTGTTGGGAATCACTATGAGTCCCCCGCTGAGGTGAGAAAAGTAGTATACAAGTGTAGTAAATAAATAAATGAATGAATAAATAAATAAATAAGAGTTCTGGATTGTCAAAATCTTCACAGTCTAAATGGGGTTATTTTGTATAGAAAACAGCATGTTCTCCATGGGAAATGGGGAAAAAATATTCCTACAGAGAAATAGCATTCTCTAAGCAGAAAAACAGCTATTTCCTTTTAAGAAAATGGTGTTTTCTATGAAAAATAATCAAATGCAACTTTTTCACGGAAAATCCTGAATTATAAACATTCCATAAACTATGCTGTTTCCAAAGACTTACTTGTAGCAGAAAGAAAAGGGCTGAAATTACTAATTTCTTTTTTAAAAAGAAAATTAGTGGAAAACTGCAATCTTTATTCATAGAATCATAGAATCAAAGAGTTGGAAGAGACCTCAAGGGCCATCCAGTCCAACCCCCTGCCAAGAAGCAGGAATATTGCATTCAAATCACCCCTGACAAATGGCCATCCAGCCTCTGCTTAAAAGCTTCCAAAGAAGGAGCCTCCACCACACTCCGGGGCAGAGAGTTCCACTGCTGAACGGCTCTCACAGTCAGGAAGTTCTTCCTAATGTTCAGATGGAATCTCCTCTCTTGTAGTTTGAAGCCATTGTTCCGCGTCCTAGTCTCCAAGGAAGCAGAAAACAAGCTTGCTCCCTCCTCCCTGTGGCTTTCTCTCACATATTTATACATGGCTATCATATCTCCTCTCAGCCTTCTCTTCTTCAGGCTAAACATGCCCAGTTCCCTAAGCCGCTCCTCATAGGGCTTGTTCTCCAGACCCTTGATCATTTTAGTCGCCCTCCTCTGGACACATTCCAGCTTGTCAATATCTCTCTTGAATTGTGGTGCCCAGAATTGGACACAATATTCCAGATGTGGTCTAACCAAAGCAGAATAGAGGGGTAGCATTACTTCCTTAGATCTAGACACTATGCTCCTATTGATGCAGGCCAAAATCCCATTGGCTTTTTTTGCCGCCACATCACATTGTTGGCTCATGTTTAACTTGTTGTCCACGAGGACTCCAAGATCTTTTTCACACGTACTGCTCTCGAGCCAGGCATCCCCCATTCTGTATCTTTGCATTTCATTTTTTCTGCCAAAGTGGAGTATCTTGCATTTGTCACTGTTGAACTTCATTTTGTTAGTTTTGGCCCATCTCTCTAATCTGTCAAGATCGTTTTGAATTCTGCTCCTGTCCTCTGGACTATTGGCTATCCCTCCCAATTTGGTGTCGTCTGCAAACTTGATGATCATGCCTTCTAGCCCTTCATCTAAGTCATTAATAAAGATGTTGAACAGGACCGGGCCCAGGACGGAACCCTGTGGTACTCCGCTCGTCACTTCTTTCCAAGATGAAGAGGAAGCATTAGTGAGCACTCTCTGTGTTCGTCCACTTAACCAATTACAGATCCACCTCACTGTAGTTTTGCCTAGCCCACATTGGACTAGTTTCCTTGCCAGAAGGTCATTGGGGACCTTGTCGAAGGCCTTACTGAAATCCAGGTACGCTACATCCACGGCATTCCCCGCATCTACCCAGCTTGTAGCTCTATCGAAGAAAGAGATCAGATTAGTCTGGCATGACTTGTTTTTGATAAATCCATGTTGACTATTAGCGATGACTGCATTTGTTTCTAAGTGTTTGCAGACCGCTTCCTTAACAATCTTTTCCAGAATTTTGCCCGGTATCGACGTGAGGCTGACCGGACGGTAGTTGTTTGGGTCGTCTTTTTTTCCCTTCTTGAAGATTGGGACTACATTGGCCCTCCTCCAATCTGCTGGAACTTCTCCAGTTCTCCAAGAACTCTCAAAGATGGTTGCCAATGGTTCCGAAATGACTTCCGCTAGTTCCTTCAATACTCTGGGGTGTAGTTGATCTGGCCCTGGGGACTTGAACTCATTAAGAGCGGCCAGGTATTCCTGGACGACTTCTTTCCCAATTTGGGGTTGGATGTCCTCCAATCCCTCACCCACTCCATCTTGCTGAGGTTGAAGACTCTCTTTTTGTGAGAAGACCGAGGCAAAGAAGGCATTAAGTAGTTCTGCCTTTTCCCTATCCCCTGTCAGCATTGCCCCATCTTCTCCTCGAAGAGGTCCTATCGCCTCCTTGTTTTTCCTTTTTCTACTGACATAAGAATAGAAGCCCTTTTTATTGTTTTTAATGTCCCTGGCAAGTCTGAGCTCGTTTTTTGCTTTAGCCTTGCGGACCTTTTCCCTACAGGTGTTGGCTATTTGTTTGAATTCTTCTTTGGTGATTTCTCCCTTTTTCCACTTCTTGTGCATGTCCCTTTTGTGTCTTAGCACAGTTAGAAGTTCTTTGGACATCCATTCTGGCTTCTTTGCACTTGTCCTATTTTTTCTCTTTGTTGGCATGGTTTGCAATTGCGTCTTGAGTATTTCACTCTTGAGAAATTCCCATCCATCCGTAGCTCCCTTGTCTTTTAGTATCTGTGTCCATGGAATGCTGCTCAGCGTTTCCTTCATTTTTTGGAAATCAGCTCTCCTAAAGTCCACTGACATGGAAGCCCTTAGTCACCACTGAAGATAACAGCATATCCACAGCCTAATTCATTGGGTTGATTTTTATATGTACAGCCCTAACAATTCAAATCCCACTTTTCCCCTAATAATGGGCATCAATTCAGTTTAGTTTATCTAAAGGATTGCATTTCCCCACATGTACCCATCTGGACCTTGTGATCAAATTGTTTCTGACAAATGAGATGCAGAAGGTAGCTATTGAAGAAAGAAGTAGTGGCTTTCCAGTGGTTGAATTCTTTTTGGAGGGCACTTCTACACAACCGTAAAACCCATGCTGAAGTAGGCTTAAATAACCTGCTTCAGCATGGATTCTTGTCCTCACTCACCCTCCCAAACCCAGGCTTTGATAGCATGAAATTGAGATGTCCCCCCAGATCCCCCCTAAAATGTACTGAAAAGATCCCTGGCCACCATAAATCCTCTTCTCACATCCTCCTGGCATGAAAAATGATGCCTGAGGTGATGGAAGGGTGAGGTGGAAAACAACTCCCCCCTGTCTCCTCACACATCATTTTCTTGCCTGGGACCTTTTTAGTAAGTTTCAGTGGGATATTGGGGGAGGGCCTGGGAGGGAGAAGGTTGACCTGGAGTCCAAAAGGTGTAGAATGGCAGTGCAGACAGACCCCTGGGGAAGTCAGCCCTCACAGTCCCAATACCCCATTAGATCTGGGCCTTTCAGGAAGGCCCAGATCAGTGAGGTATTTAATTACTTTGTTTTTACTGGAGGAGTCATTTGGATGCCCCTGGTAAAAATCCAGACAGGTTTTGCATTTTGGGACTCTCTGGATGTGCCCCTAGAGAGGACTTCTAGCCACTTACATTGTGGTCTTTGAAGCACCACATAAAGCAGGGTGCTTAAACTTTGGGTATGTGCAGGTGCCTTCAAGTTGCCTACCAAATTATGGTGACCCCATGCCTTTGATAGAGTTTTCTTAGACAGGAAATACTCAGAGGTAGTTTTACTAGTTCTTTCCTATGAAATATAGCACCTGGCATATGGTAATGGTCACCCATCCAGTACTAACCAGGCCTTACTATGCTAAGCTTCCTAGATCACTTGAAATCTGGTGCCTCTAGGCCAGTAGTTCTCAACCTGTGGGTCCCCAGATGTTTTGGTCTTCAACTCTCAGAATTCCTAACAGCTGGTAAACTGACTGGGATTTCTGGGAGTTGAAAGCCAAAACACTTGGGGACCCACAGGTTGAGAACCACTGTGCTAAGGTATTTAAAACCAGCTTTTAACCCTTTGGGTTTTCTCATTTTACTTTTATATTTGTAATGTTTGCAAGCAATGATGTTAATTTTAATGGTGCTAAAGTCAGTTAATGTTATATTCTTGTTGCAGATATTGTATAGCATTTTTGTCTCCCTCCCCGATTAAAAATGAATTTTAATGTATCTTTAAAGCAACCCAGAGAGATGTATTCTGGGGTGGCATACAAATAAATATGAGCATTTGATAAATAAATTATTATTATTAAAGAAGAATAAATATCTTGGATCTGAAAATTGCAAGTTGAATCTCATTTAACAGAAGAAAAGCAATATATAAACAGAACATAAAAAGAGAATTGTTGTTAGAGTGTAAGCTTTTGGTAGCATCACAGTCAGGATGGAAATCCTTATTGTTCAATTATGCATGTATACATTGCAGTGACATTTCATGTACTCAAAGCATTCATTCAATGGTGATGTTTAATCTGGGTGCAGTTAACATTCTGTCACACAACAGAGGAAAACATTTGCAAAACATTTTAAAGGCAACATTTTATTATGTAGTCAAATGGGTTTAGAAAACCACTTCTTGAGTGTCCTATATTCATGTTGTGACAGCATTAGTTTTTGCTCCTCTGGTGGAAAACAAGTAAATGAAGAAACACATGGTAGATTCTTCCAGTAATGGACTTTGACAGCTCTACTAAATTACACATGTAGCTAGATTCATTGGAACATGGTGAGGTTGCTGACCCTTCCCCACCCCCACAAACAATAAGGGTTGTGAAAAATTGACTGCCACTCCTTACTAGCAAAACGAATGAGTTTACTTGTCAAAGTGCATTGGTCTACTGGGGTAGGGTTGTACAGAACTACTCAGAAATAATGCCTATGCAAATGATACTCATGAAGGCATGGTTCAGGTCTTTTGTACTCTCCAACCGTCAATGACTGAAGGAAACGCTGCAAGGTTCATTACTAAGTGGAGAGTGCACTCCACAATTGATAGAGTCACATAATTACTTCAGGGAGAGGCATTACACCAAATAGAATGAGGCACATGAAAGAAGCCTCCCACAAGGATGGTAAAACATCAAAACATCTGGGTGTCCCCTGGGCTATGTCCTTGCAGACGACCAATTCTCTCACACCAGAAGTGACTTACAGTTTCTTAAGTCACTCCTGACATGAGAGGAAAAAAAAGTATCCTAGAAGCTTTATGGTGACATGCACAGTCCTGGTTGTGTTATTTGTATATTTGTTGTGGAAGCAGGTATCCTGTATCTCCTTGAGCAATGTACAGGGTGCTTCAAACAGATGGTTCTAGTTTGAAATTGCTTTATCTCTGCAAGCATGAACTGCCCCTGAATGACCCTCTAATCCCTTGAAATTGCTTTGTCTCTGCAAGCATGAACTGCCCCTCAATGACCTTCTAACTCCTTGAAAGGGTGGAGCATAGAGTTTCAGAAGCAGCCAATGGATCTTGTAGATGTAACCACATCCCATCAGTAACCAAGGATCATTCTTACACAGGGAGCATAGACTTTTTCTTCTCCTCCAGGTCTACAAAGGCAGGAGTGATAGGTCCAGGTATACTATCCCTCCTGTGGATCAGTGGCCCAAAGGCAGGATGCTACGCTTGTGAGCTTTCCCCATGATAAACTGATCTGCAATGAAAAAATATTTCTCAGTCTTATAGCTGTTTTAATTTACCTATATTTTTTTGCTGTAAATTTGAAAAACACAGTAATATGCTCTTTCACAAATTCAATACTTCTATGTTTGTATCTTTATTAATTCAGTTATTATTGAGCATTGATTAAATGTGGACATTGATATTTCTGTATGATTTCTTTTAGTCCCTTGGAATGGATTTTTGTGTTTCATATCTGCAAATTAAATTCTTGAACCTGAACCAAGAATATTTTACGTAAAAATCTAGTTGACTCAAAGGAAACACTTCTGTCAACTCTTCATATAAAACCGGGCCTTATTTAGAAAGTGGAGAATGCTTTAGGAACCTTTGTGAGAATTTCCCTAACCCATCAGAAGCCAAATTAAAAGAAGGTGTTTTTGTTGAAAGATTGATCTTCAGAGGAAAATGTTGTTTAAAATACTGAAATAGAAAAAAAAAACCTCTTGGAATTGCTTCCAAACTGTGGTTACTATGTTCATTTGGAATAACAAGGACTTTGACTACGCACTCATTGTTTAAATCATGCTTGAAAAATTCAAAGCTTTGCGATTCTTTCCATGTCAGGAGTGACTTGAGAAAATGCAAGTCACTTCTGGTGTGAGAGAATTGGCCGTCTGCAAGCACGTTGCCCAGGGGACACCCGGATGTTTGATGTTTTACCATCCTTGTGGGAAGTTTCTCTCATGTTCCTATATGGGAAGCTGGAGATGACAGAGGGAGCTCAACCCATTCTCCCCAAATTCAAACCGCTGACCAGTCAGTAGTCCTGCTGGAACAAGGGTTTAACCCATTGCTCCACCAGGGGCGATGCTAAATGACTACTGAAATATATTTCTTGAATGCAAACTTGAACTTTTCATTAGAAAACCTTGGTGCAGTAAGTAAGGAGCGGGGGAGCATTTGCATCAAGATGTTAAGGAGATGGTATAGAGATAGCAAGGCTGGGGGAAGGTTTACATTATGAAAAATGTGAAGCAGGATGGAAAAATAAAAGCAACAGACAAAATAATGAAAACACCACACACACAAAAATAGGGGTATCCTTCTGTTCCTGTTTCCTGCATGGCAAAGGCTGTAATAGGGGACCTATTTCTTTGTTAATTTGCATAGAAGATTTTCTGAAATAACAAAATATTTAATAACAGAAACCAGCTAAACCAAGCCTTGGTGTGCAGATATCATAAAGACATAAGATCCTACTGACATCATTGCAAATTCCTGCATGAGAATTTTGAGAAAAGGAATATTTTTTCATGGTAAGATGACTTTGTATACTTTCTTATCTTTTTCACTGTCTCACTTGTGGTCATGACAGGGAATTGGGAAACAGGAATAGGATTAAGGGGTTATTTTTGTTTTGATTCCCCCCCCTCTCCACCCCTTTGTCTAGCTTGTATATTTTGAAAGGCTTGAAAATACCACCTTCTCCCATATGTATCTAGATGAACTTTAAGATCTTCTCGAGAGACCTTACTGCAAATGCTACTGCCGATTGAACAGAGTGTGAAGTAGGTAAGCAAAGGAAATACATCAGCAAAAGTGGACAAAATAAGATGGAGAACCTCACTATTTGCTTACATGGAAATATAAGGATCCCACACACATGTATTTCCATTTGCTTACATGGAAATATAAGGATCACACACACAATTGTCTGTGACAATTGATCACGGCATCACAGTTGGCTGGCAGAAGGGGTTTGGATGCATAATACTTTGGTAAACTTACTAGCACCGTGAACCCCTTTGGCTGTATGGTCTTGAAGATGGATTTAGAGAGGCACTTACAATCATGGCAATGGTAACACAACTCTGAAATGTGAATATCCAAAAGATATGAGGCCTTGTCTCCCTTATGACATCTATATATTGAACAGGATGTCAATCAAACTTTTTCTTTTTCTATAATATGCACTTGATACTGAATCTTCACATGTCCTAAGGTTTTGAGCAACCTCTTGTTTTGAGCAGGGACCCAACTCTCTTTTTGTATCTGATTTCAACAGCAGTCTCTTTCCTTTGAGCAGTATGGAGAAAGGCAGAAAAGAAAGGCTCATTTTTATAGTTTCTTTTTAAAATGCAGATAATGTAAGTTTCTAATGCAGCTTTAATGTTTTCAATGTATTGCCTTCCCTCTCTCCATGTTGTTGAATCATTGCTCCTCACTAGCTGAAACACACTCCACAGAAAGACCCAGCACGAGAGAATGGCCCCTTGACCCTTCCTTCCTTTAGTCATCCAGGATTTAAAAATTACTGATATATTTTCATCTGGGTCTCTTACTTTCAGATAGGTATTAATTATGTTCTACTGGCTTTTATTGTTTCATACTGTATTTGTGAGTCACAGAGAAAATTCATGTTATGAGGCTGATATGGAAATATGACAGAGAAATGCACATTCATATGAAATATTTGCAGGTTGGAAAGTTGTGTTATAGTGTGGGTGCGCAATCTAGCCATGTATTTATACATATTAGGTATACATACTAGATATATATGTGCCTTTGTGATAAGAAAAAAAATACAGCTATAGAGCAACTGTGCAAGGAAAGAGCAAAGCAAGCAGTTTATAAGCTGATTGGCCCTTGCTTTCTGGTTGAGTGTGAAATATATGGCCTTCTAGGCGTCATTTCTCATGTGGTAGCTTACATGGTTCAGTACTCACTTTCCAAGGTCACAAAGATCCACCTGATTTACTCAACGTTACTTACTTGAAATGCCACCAGCGCATGCTATGAGCTTATTTATGTCTTCATAAGTATACAGTTATAGCTATTTGTTCCCCAATACATGTCTGAAGTAACAGAGAGAAATTAAAAACATCACTCATGCAGTATCCAAAGTGGCCATTTTGGTCACTGAGGAAAAGATTTTCATTTAGAATGCCAGAGAGAAATGCAGGGATCAGCAGGAGGAAAAAGGGATGGAGTAGCGAGTGTCTTGGTGGTGCAAAAAAAGGACCCCTGAATTACGGTTTTGAAATCTCTGGAGTGTATAAAAAGATCGATATGACATTCTCCATGGTCTCCTTTCTATGGCAATTTACAAACCTTGCGAATCTTTAGTTTTCTATGTTTTAAAAAAGCCGGTCTGATCCAGTAAAAGTAGTCCAGCTCTGTGAAGAGTAGAAGAAAGGAGAGAGATTTATCCTTAGTAATATGGAAGAGTCTGTGTGGCCCATGAGTACATGACTATCCTGAACGGGTCAGACTTTGGATCATGATACTAGAATTTTCAGTCCACAATTTTAATACTTTGGAAGTCTCATCACCCAGAGTTCCTGGCTTGTGGGGGGAATCCTGGAAGCCTCCAAAGCCTGAGGAAGAAACCTGTCACTTCAAGAAAACACAACAATATGTCTGTCTGGGAGTCTCCAGAGGGTCTGAAGTTCATTCCCAGCATTTTGGGGTTTCTGTCTGCCTTTCAAGGCAGAGGAGCTGGGCCAGCAAAGCACATGGCAACCCTGCCTCCTTGGCCCCTCTGCAACAAAAGATCTAGATTGGTTGTCCTTTGAACAGGTTTTGTTTCTGCTCAGGATTCCATGGCCTGAGGTGTTTACATAGTCACCAGGGAGACCAGGCATTCTGGGCACACCTGAAGCTTCTGCAGCCGTTGGTGTTTGCCATTGTCTCTTTGGACTCAAGCATGAGCAGAAGCACTTGGGAAGAACCAGCTAAGGTGTCCTCATTGCTCCTCTTGCCTGGTTTGGTTCTGAGAGGTCTCCCCATTTTTCTCTACCTTGCAGAAGGCCAAGGAAAGGTAATCATTTTTTTAACTGTAAGGACTCCAATGGAAGACAATTTTGTGTGATTGCTTCAGGCCTCCCTACCCTCAGCCACACTTTTCTTTCCAGGGGCTATCTCCACCTCCACAAAAGAACCAGGAGTTCCCCATACCCAAGGGAAGCTCCTGCCTCAACAGAGTCAGATGGGACCCCGAGTTATTAGAGGAATGCTCCACCATTTGCCTTTGACTCTCAAGTAGTCTTTCAATGGGATATAAATGCAGATTAAGTGGCAGGGATTGTGAGGTAGAGAGGGAATTTGTATATGAGTTATGATTGGTTCATGGGGGGGGGGGGCAATCATAACTCTCATTAGGAGAGAGGGATGTGTATGCAGGTTGAATGGCAGGAGTGAACTGCGAGATGGAGAGGGCAATTTCATGGAGGGAGATGAGGGATTGATTCACATGGGAAGGGAGAAGCTGGCTGGGACAGGGTGGAGGGACGTTTCCCCTTTGCATTTCAGCCGAGAGGTGAAGGGGAAATGGGCCAGAAAAGGGTAGTTGAGAAGTTGCTACTCCTCCATCAGGCTGTGGCTGGTGAGTTCACTAGTCTCACTCTGATGGAGTGGCATGGGCAAGGTTTAGACATACAAATATAATGCACCATCAAATGTAATACACATTTGGCAATGGTTTTAGACTTAGGGCCACCGTAGGACTGTCTTCTGCTTGAGACAAATGGTAAGATTGTGTTCCTGATTAAGTCAGGGAAAACTCTTCAATGAAGACAGGACTGAGACTATGGGCATCACCACATTAAGCTGGGAAGTGTTTGAAAGAGGGAAGGAGTGGAGAGTCATATCTGACTCCATTTAGTAAAAAAAAAGGTGTTTTCCCTACGTGTTACCACATTGATTTACTTTTCCGGTGCACTCAGCTTTTTTGGAGACATTAGGCCCTGCCCACCGACCCTCAGTTTTTTTTCTTAAAGAAACCTCAGTGTGTCCCTTTGAGAGGCTGCTGAGCTGAGGAGCGGGAGGGAGAAAGAAGGAGGGATTAGGCATTTCAGTATCATTTCTGGCATGGAGGAAGAGGGACAAACTCTGCAATTTAGCTGTATGTGTTCTGGGAACAAAGGTGCATATACACTGTTTAATACTTTCATAATCATATACAAACTAATTACCAGGGGATACTTGCATCATTGCATAATGGCAGTCAGACTTTGGCAAAAGTATGATAGCCGGGACCCAATGCACGACACGTATCAGATCTAGAGAAGCGAATACGTTACATGTTTGAATGTGTTTGCATAAGATATCCGGAAAGCCTTAAGCACTATTCTTGGCTATTTGTTATCCCCCCTTTCTGTCCCCCCCTACTATCTTGCGAACTATCTTGCCATGACTCCATTGCACCTCCGTCTCTCATACACTGCACTGTCTTGGCATTGGGTCCCAGCTATCATTCTTTTGCCCTGGGTTAGAAGCTGCAAGGACATTCAATGCTAATAAAGGATGACAATTGCATTATTCCCCCTTGACTCTGATAAGTGGGGCCCCATCTACACTGCCATATACTCCAGCTTCTAAATCCCAAAGATCTGGATAATTGCATCATTGCATAATGTCAGTCAGGCTTTGAAGCTGCAAGGCTATTAAATGTTAATCAAGCTAACCAATTGCATTATTCTCACTTGGTTCTGATAAGTGTTGGGGGGGGGGCATCTACAGTGTAAGGCCTCATCTACAGTGCCATATACTCCAGCTTCTGAATCCCAAAGATCTGGATACTTGCATCATTGCATAATGGCAGTCAGGCTTTGAAGCCCTAGGAAATGGCGGCAACAGAACTCTTCCTAACTGGGGTGGGTGTTTTAGCTCCTCCCACAACTTCTCCTTCCACATTTTCAACTGGGAGCAACGAATGATACTTCATTAGAAATCTGACAAAAAACCCAAAAAACCGAGAATTGAGAAAACTCAATTTCCTCACCTCTTCCTGATGCGTTGAAAAAGATTGCTGCCCCCTATGTTTAAAAGATTGAAAAACTACACTTTAAACCAAACTAATGTAGTAACCACAGTGGATGCCTCGATTTTAAGTGTAGAATTCAATGGAATTTAACGAATGTGGTGAAGTCCAATGTCTTTCTCTGCTGGGTTGTGAGGTGGAATCTGCATGTGACAAGCTCATTACATCCTCATTATTGTTCCTCCCTCCTCTTCCACTTCAGCCAATCATCACCCCAAAAGCAAAGACAGTATATCAGTGTTAGGACCTGTAGGACCAAAGGTTGGGACCAATGATCTATACCTGTGTTTCTCAAACTCTGCTTCTCCAGATGTTTTGGACTTCAGCTCCCACAATTCCTAACAGCTGGTAAACTGGCTGGGATTATAGCTGGATGAGCACAGTTTGAAAAACACTGATCTATAATGTAGAATTAAGGCAGCTCGTCACCACTTTAACTGCCAAGGATCAAGGCTGTAATATTGTAGTATAGGGCCACCCATAGCTAGCTGCTAGCTTAATAAGTCATGTTGTTTAATATGAAAGACTCTTTTGGCTCTCAAACTTCATCTAACTTTTCTCCCTTTCCAGTAGGAAAGGAAAGAAGAAAAGATTCCCAGTTATTCTCTCTTTGAAATAAAACAAATTTCAGTCACCAAGATTCTAGTTGAGGGTATTCCTATGATCTTCTGAGCAAAATTCTTGGCTGATCTGTTGGCCGTTGTGAAGTCTCGGCCTAGTTTTACCGCTCTGTTTATTTTCCTGTTTGCTCTCTGGAGGTGTTCCATTCTGCTAAGTTTTAGAGTAGGAGCTTAGGATCCGCCTAGAGGCCAAGCTCAGTTGGTTCAGCTCATTCTGGCTCAGAGCTTGGTAGAAGGACTATTTTCCTCCATTCTTCTTTGACAGAGCTTGTAGTAGTTAGCCAGAAAGTGTTTGGTCTGGCTTGGTGGTTTGGAACAGGCAATCCTTGCATGTATTTGCCTCAGAGACCAAAGTTTATAGATATACATGCCAAAGACCTAAGCAGTACATGTCACAGAGTTTATAGATGTACTTTCCATAGAATATAGATGTATATGCCTCCATAGAGTATAGAAGAATATAGATAGTATTTGCCCAAAGAGTATAGAAGTGTATGCCTTCTAGATTAGAGTTGTACCATCACAGAGAGTACTTACCTCATAGAATATAGTTTTGTTCTTTACCTCAGAGTTGTACCTTATACCTGTACCCTACTATTCTAATTCTATACCATCAAGAATCAAACTGCACTTTTGTATACCTTGTTTTGATTCACCTTGATTATTCAGTAAACTTAATTGGTTAAATTTAGTCTCGTCTCTAGAGTCTTATTTTGGAGGTATTAAAGTACATATAGGGCATACCGATGGTCACTGGGAAAATAGCCGGACACGTATAGTTTTCTTATCAATCTTTCCAGCGTGCCATCACAACCATAATAAATTTTATGTCATTCTCATTCTGAGTAAAAAAAATTAAAAATAATTTCCTACCTGAATTCTCGATTAGAAAACATAGAAAAGATATACTTGGGTTGCCAGAAAATGGAACTTTTTGGATGGAGGAAATGTTTTTAATTTATCTCAAGAAGCACATAGGAACAGGACCTCTTTCAGAGACTCCTTGGCATTTGGGCCCCAAAACAGAACAACTACCACCTACAGAATTAGAGTCTTAAGAAAATGCCTTAAGAGTGTTAAAGAGTTTTAAGAAGATGCCTCGAAAGGGTTGGGCTTTCATGGGAGCTTAATCATCCATGGCCAAGGACTCCAAAGCCTGAGGAAGAAATTCTTCAGTTCAAGAAACTACCAGAGTTTGTCTGTCTGGGTGGCTCCAGATAATCTGTTTGATCCAATGAGGTTGATCCCTACTGTCTTGGGACCTTTGTTCATCCTTCAAGGGAGAGGAGCAGGGCTAGGAAAGCATGTGGCAGCCCTGACTCCTGGACCCACCTCTAAGGCTCTAAGGTGGTTTTCCTTTGAAAAGTTTCGGTTTCTGCTTAGAATTTCAGGGCACGGTTGTTTACATGGTCCCCATGGAGACCAGGCAATTCCAGGAACACCTGAACCTTCTGCGGCAGTTGGTGTTTCCATTGCCTTTCTGGAGTCAGGCATAGGCAGAAGCACTGTGGGGTGAATCCTGCTGTGGATTCTCATTGTTCTTTTCTCTTAGTGTTTGATCCCTTCTACACTGCAATTTAAAATCCAGATTACCTGCTTTCATAGTATGGATTATACAGTTGTGTAGCAGGGGCCTTTGTCAGTGCATCCCCACCCTGATGGCTCTGTCTGGGCAGTTTCAGCTTTGCACTCCTTTCTCCCTTTCTTGCCCCTTTGAGACAACCCACTGGCCAACCCTTCTCTGGGTCTGAGATGTCTCAACACTTTTCTTTCCTTTCTCTCTCTCTTATAGAAGCCAGGAAGAGGTGCTCACTTTTCTAGGTTGTGGATGGATACAGATGGAATGGAGGTTCCTGTTAATCTTCCAAGGTGAGTCTCATAGCCTTCCATTCCCTTTCAGCGCCCCACCTCCACTTCCACACAAAAAGCCCTCTCTTTTCTCTACTGCGGGACCTGCCTGGAGTGGCATGCTTCAATTTCTTTTCTGCTTCAAGTTTAATGCTTCCTTAAAGCTGTTTCTACATTCTACTCTAGAGGAGAGGTAACTAGGTGACAATAGTTTTCTGAGAATGAGGCTTCTCTTTTTGTTTGCTGGGATTACTATTATTAATAATTATTATCTTTTAGAAGGAGAGGAAAGGAAGGAGAAAAATAAAATAAAAGGGTGATGCCCCAAGCCCCTAAATGCACGTGTGGACCCCACCCACCTGTCCTTCATGTCCCCAGTCAGTCCCACTAAATAAAAATAATAAAGAAAATAAAGGGGAAAAGGAAGATCAGAAAAGGAAGATCTGTGTTGCTGAATAGGGGAGGAGGATCTGTGATTGGCTGCCATGTGGTCCCTTTATTTATTTGAAACATTTATATTCTGCTCTTTTCACTCTACGGGGGACTCAGGGTGGTCCACAACATATATATGGTAAACATTCAATACATAAAACATAAATATACACAACACTAAAATGACTTATATCCACTTTAAAATCAGTTGCATCTCAGGTCACTACTTTATTATTACCTCATTGCATTACCCCAAAGGCTTGGTCCCACAGCCAAGTCTTCACCATCTTTCTGAAGGACAGGAGGGAGGGGGCTAATCTAGTCTCACCAGGAAGGGAATTCTGTAGCCGGTGGGCAATCACTGAGATCGCCCTGTCTCTCGTCCCCGCCAAGTGCGCCTGTGACAGTGGTGGGACCGAGAACAGGGCCTCCCTGGAAGATCTTAGTCTTTGTGGTGGTTCATAGAGGGAGATGCGTTCAGACAAGTAAACTGGGCTGGGGCCATTTAGAGCTTTATAGGCCAAAGCCAGCACTTTGAATTGTGCCCGGTAGCAAACAGGCAGCCAGTGGAGCTGACGTAATATGGGAATTGTATGCTCCCTGTATGCCGCTTCAGTTATTAACCTGGCTGCCTCTCATGACTATTTGAAGTTTCTGAACAGTCTTCAAAGGCAACCCCACATAGAGCATGTTGCAGTAGTCTATCCTGGATGTGATGAGAGAGTGGACCACCGTGGCCAAGTGTGACTTCCAAAGGCTAAAATGGATCTGCACACAAGCCTAGTTCACAGGTATAACAGTTAATCTGCTATGAAATACCATTCTTAATAGACTGGGCAGCATCTCTGCTTCATTGCTCACTGAAGTTCTATAGCTCCAACTATTTCTTTTATTATTCTTATTACTTTCTTTCATCAGGAGTCTGCCTTGTTCCATTTCTTCATGGAGCTTAAGAAGTGCAGCAAGCTTGAATTTCACCCCTATCAAGACACCTTTGCTATTTTTTCCCCTTCAATACTTTGCGGAATGAGTTTTTCAAAGAGAGACAAAAACATCTTTTATCCCCCTCAGGCTCCGACCAATTTGCTGCTGTAAAGTATTTTTTTTCAATATTTCTCAACAAAGAATCAAAACAACATGTTAATGCCCCCCCTCCCCCAGCCTCACAGAAACCATTGCGTCTTGCTGTTCTGTGTACCTTACTTTAGGCAAGCCTTTAAAACTCGGTGACTTCCTGCCAAGCATTTTACAGGATTCTTAAAAAAACACATCAACCAGCAACTCATAATGCAGTTTGAGTGCCTCCTTTGTTCCATTTTACCAGAGCGAGGCTTTGGCACAGTTCCTTAATGCTGACACTACCTTCAGGTGCTTCAGAAATTGAATCTGTGTTCAGCATGATGCCTCAAAGGAGGTTACAGCAGCCGCAATGGATAACATCCAGACAAATGCAGAGAATGTCAAGATAATTTTCATCTGTTGTAACTGGGGGAATTGACAAAAAAGATTGGCACTAGACAGCTTTTGCTCTCAGGGAGGGTTGTTTGGATTGCTTTGTAATACAGTGGAGGACAATAATACAAAAGAAATCCCTGCTGCTGTATCATTTGTAATGGCTTTTAAGGGCACACTTGTAATAAAGGACAATGGGATTGTTTCTGCTCTTGCAGGTTTTTCAATGGTGGTACTCCTAATAACCCCTAGCACAACAGAGAAGGAGAAGGAAAGCTTTTCCCCACCTTTCCCTTTGAATGATGTTTGTGAAGTTTGCAAGCCTGGGAGATTCTTCCATCTGCAAAGAGCTAGTTGAAAGTTGGTGTTCAAAATATGGGAAATATATTATTTAGTCCTCAGAGTAATGGCATAAAATGTCTTTCAGATAAAAATATCCATAAGATTGCCCTGTTAAAATATTTATATCTTGCTTTTTAATTTTGAAACATTCACACAAAAGTTTCTAAGAAGAGTAAAATAGATAAGGCACCAAAGAACAAGAGCACATTGATTGAATTCAATCATTATTCTACTCTGATGGATTCAGACTGCCCTCCCATTCACATAGGTTTAAATCTCATTGAACTCAAGAAAACATACTCCTGGGTAGACATGTATAGAATTGTACTATTAGCCTGTAATTCTATATGCACATGAGGCATATCCCTTTGAAGCCAAGGCAGGGCTACTTTTCAAAAGATATCCATAATATCACCCTGTTAAAATATTTATATCTTGCCTTTTAATTTTGAGATATTCACACCAAAGCTTCCAAAAAGAGTAAAACAGATAAAGCACCACAGAACAAGAGGACTGAGCTCCTGAGTGAAGGATGACCCTTGTCTTCCAATGAGCAGTTTTTCTGTGACTGTGAGCCCATCTACATGGACTATATATCCCAAATTGGACCAGATGTTTCTCTTCGACATTCATATGATGATGCTCCGGGGCTTCTGGCCCCTATTACAAGGTAAAACTTGTTAACTTGATTTCACCCATGTTCACCAAAACTGGGGATTGGTCTGAATGTTCCCCGAAACTTCAGAGTAGACCTGCACTTTGGAGTTGATGGGAACAGCTGGGCCAGTTCTAATTTGACTAAGTCTAGATGTTCACACAGTGCAACTTTCCCATTTTTGTGTTCTATGGTATAGGGAAGATTGGATAGGACATATCCTTCCAATCATTTGTTGCCACAGCAGAGGCCATGGAGCATTGGAGAGCTCCTGGCTGATCACCCCCTCCTTTCCACAGGTCATGTGGGTATTTTTGACAACATTGGCAATGGTGCCTGATAACAGAGCTCTGTGACTGCCATCAAAAGAAAACAATGGAAAAGATGACCATCCAATGGCTTCAAACTGGGATCTATTCAACTGGATGATTGGAACTCGATTCCCACCACTACCACAATTTGGGAGCAGAGCATTTAAACACCTCTATAAACTCTGGGGCTGCTCCTAAACAGCAGTGCTCCAGTATGGATTTAGGTGCCTGTGTACATGGGCCCAGAGGATGGTTTTGGAATGGTTCTCCAAAACTGCAGTAGAGAATACGGTTGTGCATTTGCAGTAAACCATGACCCATTTCATGTCCTCATTTTAGGTGGGACTCCTGACCTGCTTTTTTGGGAGCCTCCTGAAATTAGGAGAGCAAATATCTGGTTTTGGTCTCAGCACCAAAAAATCTGTTTTCTATTGATCCATTTGGGGGGGGGGGGGCTTCCCACCTAGGCTCCCTTTTGGCATGTGCTTTAAGGAGGCTTCTTCTTACCTCCTGTTTCTACTCTAGAGGAGGCATTCATCTGCAGACCCTGGCAAGTGCGGCGCTCCTGCATTCCACACACGTACACTCCTTGGAAAAAGAGCACAATTGGCATGCAGGCTGTGATGAACCCTTACCTTATTTACAGCCAGGATGCAGGGCCTGGAAAAGCCTGTAAGCTTAGAAAGATAGTAAGTGGGCTAGGCGAAGCATCAGCGGCCATTTTGGAGAAGGGAGAAGCCATCTTAAGTGTAGTTCAGGGAGAGAGGGGCGTGTCCTAGGCATAAGACAGCAGGGAATGGCCGGGATTGGTGTAGAGAAAGGGGGAGGAGCTTTGGAGAAGCTAACAGGAAAAAAGTAGCGTTTTAAAATCCTGATGTGTGTGTGTTAGAGAAGGGAGTTGGAGCGGATAGTTAGGAGAGAGCAGTTGTAGATTAGGAATAGCAGTGAAGAATTAGGAAGAAGTCTAACTTGGAAATAAATTCTAGATAGTTATTTCATAGGAAAGACTATAGCTAGACAGTCACTGAGGTATTGGGCTGTTTGTAGGGAAGAATCTATTTTGAGGGGGAAATATAAATTCCCAGTTTTGAAGTTGTGACTGAAACTGAATTCAAGCACTGTACTATTAAATGCAACCGATAAGCTTTTTGTACCTGAAATACTTTCAAGACTGTTTAATAAATGTTATGGAAAAAATGTAATACAAAGCTCTGACGGAAAGCAGTGGAAAACAGGCAGAAATAGCAAGTCTATATGTATTAAGATATGTAAATGATAATAATTTGTACTTAATGACAAAATTAACTGATTGACTAAATAAGGTAGATAGGCATGTACACGTCAAAAATATTGGTACCTGATTATATCTGCCATGATTTGCTTTTCTGTTATGTACCATAATCAAAATAAACAGTTTTAACCAAAAAAAAAGACTGTTTAATAAACTATTTAATCTGTTTTCAGACTACCACAGACTGTGTGTGAATATATATTAGATAAGAATATAACCTTTCTAAGCTATAACAAACAGCATTGTAACAAAAGAAGTGTTACTTGGTTTCCCTCAGCACTAAAAAATAGAAAGTTGGCAGCATAGCCAAGCGGAAGAAACAGTTTCCATAATTCTGAGCCATCATCCATTATACATCCAAAAAAAAACTTACACAGTTTATACTTCTCTCTGTTAAACAAAGAATAGTTCCTTTCAAAATAAATAAGCCTTTATAATTTGGTTAGCCTTAACCATTGGTGGCCGCTCTACATATTGGTGTCAGTGGATTGATTGAATCCATTATATGGTTTTACAGCATTCATTTTGGTCTGTGGATCTTTATAATTTAATTTGGCAGCTAGCGGGATCCATTAGTTGATCCAGGTATAATATTGGTGGCAGCATTGGTGAGATCGATTAGCGATCCTTTATTGTTTGAGATTGCGCAAAGCTTTATACAGGCCCAGAGTGCCCCCACCTGCCAGATTAAGAGGCACTTGGCTGCAGGCCCTGGCAGGCACGGGTCCTCCTGCGCACCGCACACACACCCTCCTTGGAAAGAGAGTGCATGTGGCATGAAGACCCTGGCAGGCGTGGGCACTCCTGCATGTCACACACACACTCTCCTTGAAAAGAGGGTGCATGTGGTGTGTAGCCCAGAGTACCTGCACTTGCCAGCCAAGTGCTTCTTCCTTTGTGATGCGAAAAAGCAGGCCAGGAGCCAGAACCTGTTTCTGCTTGCTTTCGTGTCGAGCTAATATTCATAGCTGGAGGATCTTCTCTGTTCTGTGCTCCCGAAGAAACGAAAGCCATGAAAATAATGAATGAAATGGGAGAAATAAATTCCACATACAACTCTAATAAAGAAAACATTGTTTCATTGCCATTTAATAGTATTGCTTGTGAACTCCAATATTCTTCACCTTAGTACACAGTATGTGATATATCCCAAGTTTTCCAATTTTGCAAGAACAATCTCAATTAATCCTCTGTCATCCTACTTCTTCAGATGCTTTTTAAATGTCCCAATTTCCCCCTCTTCCTCCCAATTTCTACACTTGACCTCAACTTAATTGAATTGTTTCAAATTAAGATCAAAGTCAAAAAACAGTTTTCACTCAGTGACTTTAACAAGGCAAAGTCAGAAGAGGCCAGAATCCTGCTCTTCCTGCAGAACCAGGAAAAATAAACTGTTGCAGTCTTATTCTAGCTTCTGTGTATGTCTGCACTTTCAAAATTTTGATCACACTCGAATGTTGTTTGACCAGTTTTCATTTGTGACATGTTAGGAGGAATAGTACTGATATCATGTATGTTTGTATGTTTGTGATAAGATTACATGTTTGTGCATTTAATTTTTCTGTAACATGAACCATGGTATTGTTCTCCATTGTTTTGAATTGCTTGGCTTATATAATTACATATGAATTTTGATAACTAATTTCATAAACCATAAGTTAAAGAAAATATTAATGGGTATGTTTATAGCTGGAATGAAGTTATTTTGCAATTTCAAACCTTGAAAGTTATCCCAGAATTGATTTGCAAGTGAACAAGTCCATCACACATGAAGGCAGGTGACTTCCTTTTCATGGTGCTTCCATCATCCGGGATTGCATGTACCTGTTGTTTTATATAGCTTTTGTGTTATAATAGGCATCTTGTCATAGCTTAAAAAGCAATGTCACCTTCTGGTAGATGCATACACACACACCCAGAAAGAAGTATGCCAGTATTTCTATAGACTGTCCTATATACCTCTATGCTTTTAGGACATGATTCAGCATTATTCTTTTACTGATGACATTATTGGTGTGAATGACTTGGAAGAGGGAAATCTTCCCTGGCCAAATTTGCCAGCAGCCATCCAGTATGATGCCCGACTTAGGCCTTAATATCTTTCTCCTGACTTTTTACTATTTACATATTCCATTTAACAGTGGATGTCCAAAAGAACCCTTGTGTTTTGTGACTATTTCTTGTGCTTGGCTGCTTCAGGTTTTTTAAATGAATGTTGTTAATGTCTTGACTAATAGCCTTGCTCTTTTAGTTTCTTTGATACACATTCAAAACAGTAGAAATTCAAACTATGGAGGCTACTCATTTTTCATCATAAAATGAACAATGCTGTAGAACAGGATTTGATTTTGTCTTAGTATCATTTCATATTAACATATATCATTTTTCCTCCAGAGTCGAAGAATGTAAACTCCTTAGGAATGCATTGTAGATTACATATGAATGTCACCTTTGAAGATTTTGCTGGATTGTTTCAGTCTCTGCATTTATGATCCCAGCTTCTAAAGATGTTTAATCAATGGCATTGCTTACAGTTTTTCAAAGTGCTTTCTGAGTTATCCACAAAAGGGCTTATAAATTAACAGAGCTCTAAGATTATTCATTTCTAATGCCAACTATAAGTGTATCATACAACCATTCAATTATCCACTGTGGGCAGCTGGCATAATAATACAATTCAGTGTTTGGCATTCCTAAAGCTCTTCTACTTTTCATCAAGCTACAGAATAAGTTATTTAATCCAAGTCTTTTTCTCTTCTTAAAGAACAGTTCTAAATAATGTCTGCAATGCACTTGGCTTTTGATTGGTAATGTTTGAAATGACATCAAAATTTGAGATTATTATAATTTTAACTACAACAGAACACCTAGATAAATATTTATGTATTTCATCTTTCTTCTGAATTTTTCCTCTGTTACACATTTTTTGATTGTACATACACACACAATCATATTTATGGCTTTAATCCAATTAAGACATTTTCATATCCTCCATTGAAAACTGGGACCCATGTGGTCAAGCAACATCAAAGTGTAGTCAAAATGGGAAAAAATATTAGTTGAGTCTCCCTTTTCCAGAAATGTGAAATCTGAAAGATACTATCAACCTAAACTTTTTGCTCTCATTGCCACTTCCATCCCTGAAGAAAAAAAGTGTTTTGGAAATATACTATTTAACTATAAGCACTGTTTTTTAAATCCATTAATTAATTACAGTTAATTAAGTCCTGGTGTTAGAAGTGTCATGTTAGAAGCAATCCCAGTTTCGGTCACTAGGTGGCAGTTCTCACTAAAGTAGTACATGCAGTCTGGCAGAAGGTGTTTTTAGACAAGGCATTTGCTGTGGAATTATACTGCCTCATTTATATAAGTTTATGGGATGTCCAGACAATATCATCTTCAGTTTGCAGTTCTCTCATGTTTTTCATTTGTTTGTCTCACCTGTTGCATTACAAAACCCTGTTTTTTTTAAAGATACTGTGCATTTTTTAACTGTACACACCCAGAGGACGTCTTTTTCAAGCCTGTTGTGAGGCAACCTCTCCCTCAAAGGCATGGAGCTTGAAAATTTCTCTGTTGAGGGACTTTAGTGATGCAAAAGTATAGGAGGAGTGCTTAGGTTTTCCAGCAACAATGACTTCACACACCTCCAGCAGAGAAAATTGTATAACCACTCAAAAGCTTCAGTGTTATGCGACTAAGGGCTATTCTAACCTATGTGAAGCTAGGTACTTTCTCTAAATCTCTCCAATGTCCTTAAATACAAAGGAGCCAATTCAATAAAACTATTTAAATTTAAATCTCATACTACTTTTATTTTTCAATTTTCCTTGAATTCTTTCTACTTTTATTATATCACTTCTCAGTATTATCTAATATGCCTATATCTCCTAGCACTTTGATTGAATTCATTCATTATTCTACTTTGTTAGCTTCAGATTTCCCTCCCATTCACATAGGTTTAAATCTCACTGAACTCAAGAAAACATATTCCTGGGTAGACATGTATAGAACTGCACAATTAGCCTGTAATTCTGTATGGGTATGAAGGATATTCCTTTCAACTCAAGGGGGGTTACTTCTGAGAAGATATCCATAAGTTCACTCTGTTAAAACATTTATATCTTTCCTTTTAATTTTGAGACATTCACACCAAAGCTTCCAAGAGTAAAACATTAAAATACTATGACATACAAAACTCAAAATCAATACACTATCAGGATTGTATAGCTTGAAACAACTGCAATAGCAACAGGACAGAGAAGCAACAATGTTGCTTCTGTGCTTTTATTCATTCGAAGCACAGAAAGTAAAGCTTTTAAATCTTGGCACACAAGCAAAGATCCCTCAGTGGATGTTCTGCTGCTAGGCACTGACCAGGATAGATTACAAAACATCAGCCACCAGTGTCTTAACCTGGAAAGAACATTATTTTAAGGATTATTTATCAATTACCTTTGAACATGATCTTAATGAACATCTGGGAACAAGTGGTTATTTGAGTTTGGCATGGGAAAAAGAGTGAAAGAAAGAAGATGAGTGTAAACTCCTTAGGATTTGCAGTTCATGGGTGCTTGACTCTCAAAAGAAACAATAACTAGAAGCTAGGAGCCACTGGTGGCACAGTGGGTTAAACCTCTGTGCCGGAAGGACTGAAGAACAACAGATCTCAAGTTCGAATCTGGGGAAGAGCGCGGATGAGCTCCAGCTCCTCATGCAGGGACATGAGAAAAGCCTCCCACAAGGATGGTAAAAACATTAAAAAAACCAAAAATATCCCCTGGGCAACATCCTTGCAGATGGACAATTCTCTCACATCAGAAGCGACTTGCAGTTTCTCAAGTCACTCCTGACATGACAAAAAAAAAAACCTTAAAAAACCTAGAAGCTTCCATCTTCTCCTAAGATGGAAGAAATCATGTGGTCAAAACCAGGAGTTAATTTCTGTGGCAACTGAATTGAAAGCTCAGTTCTGGTCCTCAAATCAAATTTATGAAGGAAGCATACATCCAGAGGCTCTCTTGTGCATTAATTCTAAAAATATGTTCTCTCCTCAAAGATACCATTTTCATACCTGGCTTCAGTTGGTGGATCTCAATGTCCTAATAACATGTAAAGTGGATCCTGGAAGATTGAACCAGTCAGTTTGCTCTTTCTTTAAATATTCCAATTGTTATACACACTTTTTATTTATTTATTTATTGCTTAAGGACATCATGAACCACATTCCAGAAATGACTAGTTTGTCCAAAAAAAAAAAAAATGGGCAGAGGTACCATATGGAGAAAATGGAGCCATTCCAGTACACAGTTTCCACCAAGTTCAACCCAGAGCTCAAAAATGTTACTTTTACACTTCAACTTTTTAAAGATCTGAGTCAAATATACATCACCAGATACACTTACCACTTCCCTCATTGGAAGATAGACAGATGATGCACATCCTTCCCAGCTTCTCCCTCCTCACTGATCCAGGCAGCTAAGGGGAAAAATACACATTCCTTCATCTGCATATAATTCATGCAGAACACTTTCATCCCTATTGTGGAATACTCCTCTAGGCAGAACCTCTGTCAAGAACTGGCTCTGTTTGCTTTCAGCTTCTATGAACAGGAGAAGTGAGGTGGGACAGAACAGACAGAGCTGCTGGTATGAAGAGCATTCCTCACATCAGTGACTCAGTCAGGAGCTGCTTACCAACATCTTCTTCCTTTCCCAGGGAGTAAGGAATAAAGGGAGAATGTGAGTCTTCAGGAAGAGGAAGAAACTTTCCAGAGGCCTCTCACAAGCCAGATGCTGAGAACTACTGGGTAGCACTGTAGGGCGAAGACAGAGGGATAACTGTTCTTCCTACATTTCTACCTAACTGACAAGTATGTGTGTGTGTGTACGTGTGTGTGTGTTGGGGGGGGGGGTTGAAACGTCATGAGAGGGAGTTGCACATGGGTGACAGCTTTGCGCCAGGGTTTCCTTTTTCTTTCCGGAAGGCCAGGTGAAGTGGATTGCTTCACCTGACCTTTATGATAAGGTATTGCATAAAGAGTTATTTCAGGCCAAATGCTAAATGTCCTAGAACTTTTTTCACAAATGGACCCTGGCCTGTCATGCCTTTTCTTGAAATGTCTTATTGCTCAGGGAAATGAGGAACAGAAGATTATGTAAGAAATGTTGCAGTGGCAGGAGGGAGATCGTGAATGGAGATGCAGAACCAAGGACTAAATGCTGAGTCCAGGAGCCTTCCTAAAGAGTCATCATGCACATGTTACAACTTGTGTGGGAAGAAGCTTTAGGAAAAGGGAGAGCCAGCAGGGAGATTTCTGTTTAACAAGTATTTCAACCATATCCTTATCTTCCCTGCGTAATCCATGAGCTTTTTTGTAAGCTCTCGCCACAGTATTTCCTTACTACTTTAGACACACAGAGGAAGGCTGAAGAAAATGCTGCTAAAGAAAGACAGCTGTTGTTAAATTTGTTTTTTCCCCAAAAATTCCAAGAAAACAAAGCACATGGACTATAGTGCTTTCAGATGGACTCTTTCTGAACAATGAAGCAAATGGCTTTCATTTTAAAACTAACAGTTCTGATTTTCTGCCTTATATTCTGTTTAAAAAGAAAGATTGATTATTTTAATTCTCAAAACCAATTGCTAGGTAATACTTTTCCATATCATTGTTACTTCTAAATATTTTCTCCATTCATGAAAAAGTCTTGTTTTCAGGTGGGAAAATATTAGCACATGCTCTGAGTTTAATGCCACTGCATCAGTTGTCTACTATATATATTTGACCAACTGCTACTGAATTTCCTGCAACAAGATTTTAAAGAGTATAATGGTTGTAAAATTCACACACCAGAAACCAGAATTATTTTTATTAATACTTTGAAATGAGCAAATAAAAGATGTGAATTACACAAAACAATTGATTAAAAACTAGTAACTAAGTATTTTATCCAACATAAAGATGGAAGAATGCATAACATTTCTGGGGTTTGAAGGCTGTGTTTTATTATTTGATTTTTAAAATTTATTGAATACCTCAAGATTTCCTAAGAGTACACATCACAGATTACACCATAGTTTATGTTCTCTTGCTTTTGATAATATCGGAAGGATGGAAAGATCCAACAATTGCTATATAATGAGATCCTCTGATATTTAGTGTCATTGAAATATTCTGAAAGTGGAGTGGCCATGTTTGGTGGCCCAGCAACAAATTCGTCCCCCTGGACCTGATGAAAGAGACAACCATCCCTGAAAATAAAAGGAGAAGTGACCAAAAGTCCACTTTTGCTTTTCAAGAAAGTGCAGTTTTTTAGAAGTTGCAGTAGGTGTGTGTGAGAGCATGTACTTGTTTTAAAGGTTGATCATATTTTTGAAGCTTTCCAGAATTGCAATTTGTTTTTATTTTTAGGATTTTTCTTTTTGCTAGTTGGGGTTATTTGGGGTTACATGAGTCACAAATTCACTTGAGGAGACAGATGGGTCAGCACACATGAACTAAACTAAGCCCCCATCTACACATGCTGTGAAATCCAGAATGATTTTGAGGGGCTAGAAATCACACACTCCTGATGCCTGCTGCAACATGCATTCACACAAAAAAACACATGTCAAAAAAGTCATGAGATCAGTGATAAAACATGCTGCAACTGATCCGTGTATGGACAATGCATAGTAGAATTTTGGTAGCAGCGTGTACATCACTTGTATAAACAGTGCCACTGATAGAAAATTCAGGTGCAGGGTGATTAAAATGCTGATACAAAGGACAGACCTCACTACATGCCTTTGGCATGGCCACCCCCACTCTTTTGTTTGAGTCATGCTTCCTGGGCAAGTGCACCCACACCATGACAGGTCAGAGTATCTGGAAATAGATGCATGACCTGCTGATGTACCTGCTTAACTACTGATAAGTCCATAGGGGTGAAGGAGGTAGGAGGGGGAGCTGCCAGATGGTGGCAATGGCCCAACATGTTAACATGAATGTTGGAAGTGGAAAGGGTCAGTGAGGCCCCTTTCACACTGCCCCTATATCCCAGGATCTGATCCTAGATTATTTTCTTATCCCAGATTATCTGGAAGTGGAGATTCATGTAATCCAGTTTAAAGCACAAAATCTGGGATCAGATACTAGGATATAGGGCAGTGCAGAAGGGGCCTGAGGTGCAGCAGTAGTCCCATATAATGGAAGGAAATAAACTACCAAGGGCAGCTCTGTGTGATGGCAGTGGCTATGAGAAGAGGTGGAGATGGGAGGCAAATCATAGCATCATTGAATTGGAAGAAACCTCATGGGCCATCCAGTCCAACCCCCCCCCCCCCCCCCCGAAGAAGCAGGAAAATCGCATTCAAAGCATGCCCAGATCAGAGAATTCAAAAGAATAAAAAATGTGGTGAGGTCATGAAAGATAGTGAAGGTAGGAATGGGTCTGGGACAAGATGGACTGAGACTTAATGGAGAGGAAGGAATTGACAATGCAAGGAAAAAGCAATACAGAAGGGGAAGTAAGGAAGAGACTCCTGAAAAGACAGATTAGGGCCCTTTCTACACTGCCCTATATCCCAGGATCTGATCCCAGATTAACTGTTTTAAACTGGATTATATGAGTCTCCACTGCCAAATAATATAGGATAAGAAAATAATCTGGAATTGGATCCTGGGATATATGGGTAATGTGGAAGGGGCCTAAGAGAAAAAGGTGGTGGAAATAACCTCCTTAGTTTTCCCTCTGCAGTGTCACATCCAACTAAATTCATTCACCACCATCCTCCATCCCTCTTGTTCATCCCCATCTGGCTGAAGGGAAAGAGAGGAAAGGAGGCTGGGAGATAGAAAGGTGGGAAACAAGCCACACAAATTATATCCAGTTTTCAGCTGAAGCAGAGCATGAGATGTGAAGACCTAACAAAGAAGACCAACCTCAGCTCAACCTTCTCATGCTGGCTGAAAATGATTTGAACTCTAATGAGACAACACATTACAGACACAGGTGTACACTGAGCAACTTTTTGATGTAGCCTGGACACAATGGTGTTGCAATGTGCCCCCACCCTACAAAGGCACTAGGAGTAAGCTTTGGGCACTCAAAGGCATTTTTGCCTCTTAAGAATACTGAGCTGACCCTCCTGACTGAACACTGATTCTGAAACTAGGAACAGGTTGAATTAAGAAATATAGGTCAGTTCTGGCAACATTTTTGTAGTCTTTCTTCCATGTTCTTTGTTCCTTTTCCCCCTAAGGGTTTCACTTCCTATTTCTCCATGCCTCATCTTGGTTAACATTTGTAGGCAATGTTCAATCTGATGTCCTTATAAATAAGTGAAGAGTCCAATCCTGTACAATGTCTACTCAGAAGTCACCCCCAAGGAATTCAATGGAAATGCAACACTCTAAGGTCCTTGTGCAGCAGACTCAATACTCTTTAAAGTCAAACTGTCTTGCTGGATAATTGTGGAGTTCCCCCTCCCTTGACTATATACAAGTATAAAGCATTTCTAGCTGTAAAATGACCCTGGCTAACCTTGTTAGCAATTTTTCTGATATCTTGTTTTTCCTTGCAGGGTTACTTCTTGGGCCTAAAGGCAATAAAGATTTCTTTTCCTATGCAGCAATACAATATTCACTATTAAATTCAAATTGGCCCAAGGCAAAACTATTTAATGGAACATTGAAATCAATGGCATTTTCACCTGATTTAAAATTGGCCCTGGGAGTCAAATCTGTTCAGCATTATACAGTAGGCTATTAGCTCCAAGGGTACTGGATGTCAATCAACCTCTTCAAAGTCTGGCTGTTATTTTGGAATTATAGAAGAAAATTCAATTCAATACTCATAGTCTAATCTATACGGAAAGTGTACAACTGCAATACATTTTTACACCAGCTTGGCATTTCATTTCGCTTTACTGGATTCCCCCTCGCACATACATTTTTAAATTATTAAAATTAGATATAAGCCTATATTCTACACTGGTGACTTAGAGTACACCTATATTGTGTAGAATCAATGCAGTTTGGGCCCATTTAAACATGGCTATCATGTCCCCTTTCAGCTTTGTTTTCTCCAAGCTAAACATACCCAATTCCCTAAGCTGATCCTCATAGGACTTGGTTTCCAAACCTACAGGGTGAGGCAACATAACTTCCTTTTTTCAAAACTTAATAAAACCCATTGTATGAATCAGAAATTTTTATTTTATTTTTATAATGTAGGTGCATACCTAAAGTTTTGTTTTACGTAGTTTTGAAGATCAAATTAGGTAGGTGACGTCCCCCATTCTCCATTCTCCATACACTGAGTAAACAGATTTCTGGTGTTTGTCATGACTCTTGCCAGCATAGCAGGCATTATGTTGGCAATTTCTTCCTGGATGTTGGTCCTCAAATCTTGTAGGGTCCTTGGACAGTTCACATAAACAAAAAACCCATAGAAAATAATCACAAGGGACCAAACCTGGAGAGTGGGGTTCGGCCACTCCAAATTCACTCAAAAAGTAGACCTCAATGGCAAAAGCACGCTCCTCACTGTTTCAACGCATGATGGAGACTGAACTGTGTCAGGACAAAACGTTATACTCCTGCCTCTCGAACAAGACCACTAGCGCTCCGCTACGTCTTCAACCGACTGAATGGCGTGCATTTTAAAAAAGGAAGTTATGCTGCCTCACCCTGTATTATCATTTTGATCACCCTCCTATTGATATGTTCCAGCTTTTCAATATATTTCTGGAATTGTATTATCCAGAAATATTCCAGATAAGGAATATTTTGTCTTTCCTCTAAAACTGTGACTCAAAGTAGCAATTCTTTTGGAAAAAAAGACACAAACTACCCTCCCGCCCAAATTAGAATATTAAAACATAATCCAATAAATTGTAAAATAAACACACAAATGCATTATATGTGATTAAAAACTGCATAATTAAAACATATCACTAAAAAAAGTACAGCATCTTCCCTATGGAAGCTTTTTTCCTTAGCAGGTGTGCAGTTGCCCAAATCCCATCTGAATAATGAGCTCTTTGCCCATTGGGAGAAGGAGAATAAGAAGGATAGTCTAGCTTTCCCTGGAGGATAGCTCCACAACATAAGAGCAACCACGAAGAAGGCTGACTGTACTTGGTTCCCCATCTCTTTGTTTATCCTTCTTAGTGGTGCATCTACACTGATGAAATAATGCAGTTTTATTTCACTGTTATTGTAATGGCTCTATCCTATGAAATCATGAGAACTGGAATTTTGTAAGGGCGTTAGTCTTCTCTGCCAAAGAACGCTGGTGCCTCATCAGACTACAACTTCCAGGATTCCATTAGCTTTGAGTCATTGCAGTTAAAGTGGTGCCAAACTGCATTAATTCTACCGTGACGTATACACTTGCTCGTATAGCTAATGGTGTATGTGTGTGTATATTTTAAAGTCGTCTGTCAATTTATGGTGATCATAGGGTTTTCTTTGCCAATGAATATTCAGAGATGCTTTTGCCAGTTCCTCCCTTGAAATATAGCCTACAGCACCTAGTATGCCAGTGGTTCTCAAACTGTGGGTCCCCAGGTGTTTTGGCCTAAAACTCTCAGAAATTCCAGCCAGTTTACCAGCTGTTAGGATTTCTGGAAGTTGAAGGCCAAAACATCTGGGGGCCCACAGGTTGAGAACCACTGTAATATGGCATCAGGCTCAATTTCCTTCTCTCCATATAGGAAATTCACTCTAATCAGCTCTTTATGGATCACCTTTGTTCAAATATCAGCTTCCATATCAAGTAACATAGGCCCCTTCCACACAGCTGTATAAAATCCACATTGAATAGGATTATGTGGCAGATAATCCAATTCAAAGCAGATATTGTAGATTATCTGCCTTGATATTCTGGGTTATATGGCTGTGTGGAAGGGTCCATGGACATTTTCCATTTTTAGGGCTGGTTGATTTATTCCTCAGTTGTGAATTTTTACAGAGCCTACATGGCCAAAACTGGATTCAAAATTCTTGTTTAAATAGGCCTTGGCCTGATCCTGAAAGACAGGATTATGTTCCTATAAAACTTCCTACTCATACTTTCCATAACCTGTTGGGACAGTTGCTATTTTCATCACCCTCTTTATCTTTTCCTTACAGTTGTGCCACTGTAGATGCAGATATGTCAAGAGCTAGGTAAAATGACTTGACTTGTGTCAAGAGAGGGCTTGTTTCATTTCCTAGGTGTCAGGACAAATGGCATTTAAAAAATGGACTCTCTGCCTACAATGCTACTTCAAAGGCCGCATACGGGGAAAAAATTACATTGGAGGGCAAGACCTTGGCGTTCTTTAACACAGTTCCTGATCTGAAATCTTGACGAGATAGCTATTTGCCAAAATTACTCTCTTGAAGTGTAAGGAATAAGTGCTTTGCTCTTTGGTCAAGAAGAAATTGTTAAGTCTTTTTATGCATGCTTAAAGCCCCACTGAAAAGCTGCTCAGAGAAAGAAGTGTAGCTGAATGCAACTGTTGGGTTTGACTACCTTATTAGTAAAAAATGTAACTAACCAGTTAGTCGCAATTAATTTGTCTCCCCAAACACATTGCATCACAACTGGGTTTTTTCTTTGCTTCTTTTGTCATGCAATTAAATGCTAAAGAACATTCATGTGTTCATGCAGTGTCTTCTGCCAAATGAAAACCAGTTGTGTTTTGAACATGATTGTCCTGCTCCTTAGCAGGATGGACTGGATGCCCCACGAGGTCTCTTCCAACTCTATGATTCTATGATTCTATGTGTTTTAAATGATTCTGTGATTCTATGTGTTTTAAATGAAAGGTTTGGGTTAATTTTGAGAAATGGGAAACTAAAAGTTAAGATTTAAAAGATAAATAAGACACCCCCAGTTAAGAGTTTCCCTTTCAAAAACCTGCCTAAATAATAATGGAGAGCAAGGATGAGGCCATGGAGGCCATGGAAGGACATTCAAGAGGATGGGAGCTGCCACTGAGGAACCTTCCACCAGCCATATAACCCAGAATATCAATGCAAAAATCCCACAATATCTGCTTTGAACTAGGTTATCTGAGTCCACACTGCCATATATTCCAGTTCAAAGCAGATAACTTGAGATTTTATTCAGCTATGTGGAAGGGGCCTGAGAAGGCTCTCTCTCGTGTCCTCACCAAGGAATCCTGTGATGGTGGCAGGACCGAGCCCCATCTACACTGCCATATAGTGTAGTTTTGAAAGTATAGATTCACATAATTCAATGCAGTTAAACTGCATTACATTAGTCTACACTGACCATATAATGGAGCTTCAAACTGTGTTATATTGCAGTGTAGAAGGGGCCCAAGAGAAAGCCTTCTCCTGCAGATCTTAGAGTTCCAAGCAGATTTATATTAGCTTTACCAATCTGATGCTTGCACAACAGAGTTGGATTAAAACGTTTAGACACCTGAAGCTATTAAGAGATTTTGGTCCCCTACATATACTGTACCTAAATCAGAATATACCATACAATAAAATTATTTTTCAAAATGAACGAAAATAAAAATATAATTTCTATTTTTGTAAATGTCCACTTGATTTGTGTTTGAAAGGTTTTCTCCTGCTTTTCTAAGTGCAAAGTATTTTTGGGGAACCTGGTTCAGTTTTGCTCCATATGGTCCATAATAAATCCAACTGCAGAAAATTTCCATGATGTCCTCCTTCTCTTGATGCCCTGAGCACATGCTTATTTTGCTTAATGGTTAAACCTGCCATGCCATACAAACAACACAAATGTCAATTTATACAGATTTAACCAATAGAAGTTATGGCCGTTTCCTGCCAATTAATGGGTGAGTTGTTATTATGGTAGATTTTGCTCTGACAGCTGGTCTTCTGTAAAATACAGGAAACTACTAATGGAAGGAACCACATTGCACTGCATTATATGAGTCTACACCGGCCATATAATGCAGCTTCAAACTACATTATATGGCAATGTAGATGGGTCCAAGATCCTACTGAAATCTTGCTTTAAACCAGGACTGAGAAAAATGTAGTCCTTGAGATGTGGTTGAATGCAACTCCCAGCAGCTCTATTCCTTTCTATAGATTATGGGAGTTGCAGGCTAATAACATCCAAAGGGCCAAAGGATCTTCCATTCTCACCTGGATCAAAACAATGTTATTTTATCATATTCATTTTCAACTTCTCATTAGTGTGACCTTGAAAAAAGATCCTTCTTGAGCTGCACCCTTGGTTCAAGGGGGCAGCTTTGGGTAGAAAGTAGCCTAAGGCTTGCAATAAGACACTGTGCTGAGTAATATGAGGAAAAGGAAAAGCAGGTCCACTGGGCGTGCTTTCCCTTCACGATAGAGCTTAAATAAATGCCAGGGGAGTTGTGCTTAATTAAACTGTGAACAAAAGCTGAGAACCATTTGCTGCATATATTAAAATCAATGTGTTAAGGATATTATGGCAGTGCAGGTTGAGTGTCACAGTGCTGTAGTTCAGAGACTACCATAACATTCCCCAGATGAGCTCTCATTCTATTGATACTGAAATGTTAGTTCCCAGCCACAGGCAAAGCATTCAGCTGCCAATAAGAGGCTGTGACTTAGGAAGTTTCAAAATACCTTTTAACTTGAAATCCATAACTACTTAACAGCAATTATATGATGTAAAAATAAAAATACATAGCCTGTACTTTATTTATTAATACTTACATCTGATTGGCCCAGGGGAAAGTTTTTTCTTTAAAAAATAGATAATATAAGTATTAGAATTTCATAAAAGCAAATTTTGAAGCAAAAGGAAACATACAAGCTGAATCCCATTGGTTAGACCCAAATAGAGTAGACCCACTGAATCAATTGCCAAGTCTCAGTGAATTCCATTGATTCACTGAGTCTACTCAAGATGGGATTAACAATTGGATTTATGATACAGGCTTGGAGCATTGCTCTTTCAGGACTTCTCTATGCTAGTTGTATACCTTGCATCAGACAAGAAGTCACTCCTGGATGTTCAGATGGTGACCAGGGACTTTCCATTCATGACATGGGTTAAAACCAGACTCTGGAGCAAAACTTTGGCATTAGTGTGGATATCTTGACTGGGTCTAATCCAAAATGGTCTACTGTCCACACCAGCCATCTTCTTTTCCCTGTGCTTCAGAGTGCAGGGAAAGAGAGCACAGATCAGGTTTGTGTCACTCTTGTATTGCTGCACCAAACATCAGCAAAGGGACTCAGCAATGGCCAGAAGCTCTCCAGATCTGTGGCAGCCTGGCAGTGGCAAGGTAAGGTGACAGTCCAGTGGGGCTGAAGTACTGGGTGGTCTTGACTCTGCTACAGGGTGGAAATGGGGCCAATCTAGACTACTGCTGCTTTGGACTGGCCTTGGATTAAGTTGCTTGTGTAGATGAACCCTCAGCTTCCATGGAAAGAAATGTCAAATCCACTCCAAACAAATATTGTCAGGATATTATAGTGTCAAAAATAAATCAAAACCAGCTTGAAGGAGTAGAACAACAAGAATGACAAGACACCAAAACTCTCTGGTTCTAACTATTTTGACCAGTGCTGTGAGTAGGTTGGACTTAAAACAGTGCCGGAGCTTTGGTCAAAGTTATTGTTTGTTGTCTTTTGTCTTCCTGCTTAGTTTCAGGGCTCATTTCACTTGGGAGATGATGGTAGGTATTCTGGGATATAACCCCAAATAGAAAGTTTGTCTTTAAACATCCAACCTCCCAGATGGTTTTTATTTCAAAATTTTATCTTCTTGTGTGCATGTATTCAAATAATGTGCACAAAAGAAAGAGGCATTTACTTGAATAATAGTCACAAATATGTTTTAGTCACTAGAAAATATAGGCAAAATTTCATTCAATTTCATACAATAGAAAATACAGATCATTCCAATGGAGGAAAGTAGTTTAAAAAAAGCATCACAACACAATAGAGAACTGAGACAGGACAATAAAGCTCCTGAGATTCTGAGAAAGACAGGGAACAAAAGTCAGGACACTCAGATTTTCATCTCCCTCTTTTTAGGTGCCTCGATTTCTTTGTAAAATTTGCAGCAACAAATTGAGTTCTCGCCATGCCTTTTGATAGACCATAGATTTGTTAGAACTCTTTTTACAAGCACACAGGCAGCTTTTATTTAGACATCTACAGTAGATAAATTTCTCTGAAATGTCTTAGAGGAAATATAATCTAAAATCTCCTCCAGCTATAGTACTTGTCTCCTTTTTATTAACATACTCTCAGACTTTTCAAAGTATTTTCTTCTAGCAGTGTTAATGCTCCAAGCAGATGGAATCCTCAGTTTAAAATTCTACTTGGGTATCATCCTAGATGAGGATATGTTGGTTATGGTCTGTACCCAGATCCACAAAGAGGTGTTATTAAACATTGTGTTTAGTGCTACACATTCTGTGTTAATGGGCTTTTATTGCTGGATTCTAAAGTTGCATTGTATTATGTTTAATGTATCTATGATGGGATCACATTCTTCTCTGGGATTTAGAGAACATGTTTTGCATGTTGATTAAGATACAACACGGTTCATTCTGCTGAATTATATAACATGTACCATTCAAAACAAAGGCTGGCTAAAGTATAGATTCTTTCTATTTTTCAAGGGGTAAGAAACTATGTGGTATTGTCCTTTGAATGCTGGAAGAAGAGTCTGGGAAGCCAGGGTTTGAATCAGCCAGATAGTCAGTTGATGTCCTTGGATAATTCACCCTCTTTCAGTCTAAGAGGAAGTCAGTAGCAAACCTCCTATGAAGAAATATTGTCAAGGAAACATTTATTTAAGATTGAAAACATGATGCGATTTTTTGAGTGTTAGACTATAAACCTCATCAGACAGAGGTTCTCAAGCTGGGTGACAATGGGGGGATTTGCCATGCAGTGTGGTGAATCAGTTGGGCAGTGGGGGGGGGGATCATTGCCCTGTGCCCCTCATCACCTGCTGTGCCGCTTTCTCCATCATATGGGCGAAAATGTTGCCACCCAGCTTCCCCCCATTCTTTCCAATGAGAACACAGAAAGCTTCCCATATTCACTGGGAAGTGTCCTAGCACACTGCCACAACACTTCCTCTATGGAGCTTCACTGGAAATGTGTGATGGCATACAGTGGGCTCTCTCGAGGAAGCATCTTGGAAGTGTCCTAGGATGCTTCCAAAAGACCATGTGATGAAGTGGTTAGATTCTAGCCATGGAAACTGACTGGATGACCTTGAGCAAAACATACTCTCTCGAGTATGCAATGGCAAACTTCTTTTGATTAAGCATTGCCAAGAAAACCCTTTGATACAGTAGCCATAGGTTGGAGTCAATTTGAAGACACATAGACAATAAAAACAAATGTTCATGCTCCCACACAAAGGCAAATGTGAAATAGAATCCACTGGTGTGTCCTGTGAAATAGTAAATGTAGAGATGGTGGAGTAACATATTGAGTCTTCAACCCTTGTCTTGTCTTTATAAGAGTTTTCTGCACAAAGGGTGAAAACTATTTATATAGATCACCTTTCACTCAATAAACTCAAAGTGGTGTACATGTAGTAATTATTTTTCTTATTCAAATAAAAATCATGTGAAAAAGGTTACAGGAGGATGCAGCGAGCTTCATAGTTCAGTGAAAGTTGTTGTATATACTTATGTATAAGTCATCCTCATGTATATATTGAAGGAAGGTTAGAGGCCCAAAATTATAGATTTTGATAAGATCTATAGAATGGTTAAGGAAATCTTTGCATGCTTTAGATGAAAGTGGAGGAATATGAGTAAACTATTTTCTACAAGTTTCAAATAAGCAATTCAGTAGACTGAGATCATTTCATATAAGTTCCTCTTGGTAATCAATTAGAGGTGTGGCTATTTGGGGAGTTGGGGGATGAGGGCATTCCTTCCTCAAGTAAGAACCCAGGATCCCACAAATAAATGTTTAAATTGCTAGCATTGGAATAACATACATACAACTCCAGTTTAAGCCTTAGAAATATGCACAGTTTGGAAACTAATAGGAAGGTACTAAGGGAAGGTGAGCATAGGAAACAAAAAAGTTCCAGATGTGAACGGTTTTCAACATCTCACTCTCTGCTATCTTGGAAATTTTATTGGAGGTTAGAATTCTTATTTTGGGGATGGGGCAATGCCATGATATTGTTTTCTTCCTTGTAGCTACACCTCTGTGTCATCCAAGAAGCTCAAGATTGCATTCCCTATCCCACCATTTAATGCTTACAGCAACACCATGTGTGTTACTTAGACTAATGGTCAGCTAAGAAATAGCAAGCAGTGACAGAAGGTGACCTGAACTCACTCCATTGATTTAATGGTTAAGTGGATATACAACAGAGCTTGCAATGTTACTTTAAAAAGAATGGCTACAATGACACACTGAAACCATCATGTTATAGATGAAATTGAAACCATCCAATCACTGGTCAGTTATGGATAGCTTCAGAATGTCACTGTATTCATTCTTCTGAAAGTAGCTGCGCCCGGCTCTGGTGTACAATCAAGACTGGAGGACCATTTTTCATTTGCTTCACAGAAATGCCATTGTGGGAGCATCGTCCCATCTCTCACCAGTAATTCTGTTTGTCAAAAGATAGGTTAAAGAAGTCAGAAATGATCAAAGCAGCCAAATGGCTTCAAGTATCTTGGAGCAGTGCTGGTGACCAGTGTTGTCATTAAACCTAGAGATACAATAATAGAGAAGGCTTCCCAACACTACTGTATGGCAGCAGCAACTTACTGTAACATTTGTTTTTCCATTTTTGAAATCTCATATAAAAAATCAAGGTTGGCATGCTTTGAATCAAAGCTCCCTTTGTGCTTGACATCATGATTTGCCCTTATGGTTTCTGAGCTCCAGAATGCCTCAAGCCAAGCCCTGTTAATAGCTAAAACATAAATGAATAGAAAAGGACATCTCTTGCTAATGGGACAAACAGGGATTAGAAAGAGTGAATCAGGTATGCTCCTTCTCTCACCTAAACCTTTTACAGAACTGGACTGATACAAAGAATTGGGGAAAAATAAAAGGAAAGACTGCATTAACTGGCATCCTGTTAATTTATGTATTTATTTACTTCCTATATTTATACCCCATCCTTCTTCCCCCGAAGGGGGACTCAGGGCTGCCTAACAAAAGCATCATATGATGCTAGCATCATAAAAACAACCACAGTGCAATCAAAATATTAAAAACTAAAACAACAATTAAAACAATTAATTAAGACACATCCATTAAAATCAAAATCCAAAAACCAGTCCGGGTTAATTCATTGCCATAAATTGTGTGATCTTCTTCCACTTACTGCTCACTGATCAAACGCTTGGTCCCATAACCAGGTCTTGATTTTCCTTCTAAAAGACAAGAGGGAGGTGGCCAATCTGATATCTCTAGGGAAGGCGTTCCATAGGTGGGGGGCCACTGCTGAGAAGGCCCTGTCTCTCATCTCCATCAACCGTGTTTGTGATAGTAGTGGGATCGAGAGCAGGGCCTCTCCTGAAGATCTTAAACTTCATGATGGTTCATGGCAAGAGATACGTTGGGACAAGTAATCTGGGCCAGAACCGTTTAGGGCTTCAAAGGTTAAAACCAGCACTTTGAATTGTGCTCAGAAACTGATTGGTATCCAGTGGAGTTGGCGTAACAAAGGAGTTGTATGTTCCCTGTATGTCGCTTTGGTGAGCAACCTGGCTGCCAACCGTTGGACTAGTTGAAGCTTCTAGGCAGTCTTCAAAGGCAGCCCCACGTAGAGTGCATTGCAGTAGTCTATTCGACATGTAACAAGAGTGTTAAAGATATATACAGACATATCTGGCAATGTACTTTCATTTTTTTAAAGGTGATGCATAGTGGATTCATGCATCAGAAGGATGCATGATGTGAGACTTTGGTTCATGTGGTAGACCATTAAATTCCACAAAGTAGTATGTGGATGTACATTGCTTTTTGCATTGTGCATTGCAATAGTGGGTTGTCAGTCATATACATTGACTATGTTGTGCTATATTGGTAAAAAGTATAGGGGTTGTGTAATGTAATTCCACTGGCAGATATTTAGGTAACATTGAAATGATGTAGGATCACATGCATTATTTCCCATGAACAGTGCAAGAAGGAGCAGAAAAAAGAGAACCACCTGGCATTGTGGTTCTCTTTTTTTCTGCTCCTTCCCTCTTTCTCCTCCCTTCCTCTTTCTTGCTTTTCCCTTTACTTTCCCCAGAGAGTGTCAAGCATTCTGAGTAGTAAATCTCCAGCAAACCTGGAAACCTGTTAGAAAAAAGGAGGAATCATTTCTGTTAAGCAAAAGGGAATGAATTATTGATCAGAAAAGCTAAGCAAGATTATTTTGGTAATCCAGAATCCCACAGCCAGCATCCTTCTTCAAAGGTGGCATCCAAAAAAGAAACATTTTCTACATAAAATGATCAGACATATAATAACATTGACACTTTTCTTAGTTCTAGGGTACCACATATTTCTTCTTACTATCTTGCAATGAGTGTAGGAGAAAAAAATGGAGTGAGTGAGATCTGCTCCCTTTCATATCAACTGGATTTATAGATCCATCCCAAGCTGTAATCTGAATTTTGAAGGAACTGTCCTAGGTTCAGGTTCAGAACCTGTATTGGTGATAGGATTGAGCACCTTGGATAGTTCTGATAAAGTTACAACAAGTAGACCACGGAGTGGATTCACTATTCTGCTAACATGAAAGCCAACAGCTGCTAGTACAGGACATGGAGGACATCTCACAGTGACCTCTTCAAAACTGGCAGCAACTCAAAGCACAGAGTTGGACATTGTTTCAAAGTATTGCAAACTCTTTGTTGCCCAGTAAAAACAATTTATCTTCTGTATTAACCATGAAGCTACTTCATCTGTAACCAACCCAAATTATTTGTCAATCTTTGCAACTCTATCTGGTTTAGGTACATTTTGACAATTATTCTAAGTATAACGTATACAGTGTGTTTTTTATTTTATATATTGTGTAATAATGCCATTTGAGTTATTGTTGTAGACTTTGAGTTACATGTGGTTTGTAAATATTCATAAAAGAACAATAAACCAAGGATACCACTCCTTGAGGCTGGCTATCAAATTGGTAGAAGCTGCTACAGGAAATTGGCCATTGCCAGAACCACCAGGTTTTAGTGTTTTTATCAGATGTCTCTGTTGAGTAATCCCTTCATATATGGACATAGGAGAGCATCTCTGTGGATGGGTAAACTCAGCTCAATCTCTATTTTGTTAAAAAAAATGAGGAATGCCATAATAAAAGATGATCAGTATTGAAAATCTCTGTATTAAAATGTGTATTTTGTCCATTAGTTCTTCTTACTCAGCCTTATAAAGTATTTTTTTTTTACATTTCCTGATTCTCATTCTCTGTGCATATGGGCAAGTTGCCTGGGCACTGCTAAAAACATAGGTTTAATATTCAATTGCACTGTTTGGAATTGGAAGGAAGGGTGGATAAACTCCTATTTCAAGTGGCCTTCTCCTTCACATAGGCATGATGCCCTCAACATAGTCAATGTCTCCTTTTCAAAGAAGTAGCTCTGTTTGTCTCTGGCAGCATGAAAAAGAGAAAGGGAAGGAGAAAAGGGAATGTAGCAGCCTCTTTAGGACTAACTGGTTTTTATTTTTGCATTACTTTTTGTGAATAAAAACTCACTTCTGTTGCAGAGACAATAAATAATTCATGTATCCTTCAGCATTCATGAAAAGTACTCATTCAACATGAAGTATTTTGGCCACATAATGAAAAGACAGGAAAGCTTAGAGAAGACAATGATGCTGGGGAAAATGGAGGGAAACAGAGGGGCCAACCATGGGCAAGATGGATGGATGGTATCCTTGAAGTAACTGGCTTGACCTTGAAGGAGCTGGGGGTGGTAACGGCTGACAGGGTGCTCTGGCATGGGGAGGAAAGTGTAGTTTGGGTGGCTGTGATGGAGTTAGCTGCACTTTTCTTCCTTTTCCCATGTGGTGGCAGAAAGGGTGATGGGGCAATGTGTGTTGCCAACGTTTCTGCCATCTGATGAAGAGAGGGAAAAGGTGCCAAAGCATCTTTTCCCATCCCCTCCATGTGATGTTGGGAGGAGGGAGGTTGCACGGAGTGCCACGAGCCACTCCACGCACCTTTCCTTTTGCCAGTGATTGCTGGTGCAATGGCATGGTCCAAAAGGGTCATGTGAAGAGGTCTAGAGTAACACTGGAGGACCTAGAAATTTCTACAAAAACTTTTAAATCAAATCCATGGATACTCAAATCTGTAACAGTCAAAACCAGACATGTGGAGGGATGACTGAGTAACAGGGTTACACAGTCTGAGTGAACCCAAGTGTCCTCTCTTTTTATTTATTTACCTTATTTTTATCCTGCCTTTCTCTACCCCAAGGGGGACTCAATACTTGTCAGTGTTCTCAGGGATGCTTCTCCCCTGCTACCTCTAATCTTCCTACTAGTCTTCTCTCAGTTTTCCTTCAAAATGAAACAAGAACAGATTAGCACATTGAGTAACATTAGTGTCTTAGAATGAAGTTCCTATAACAAAACTTTCCATTTGTTTCTATAAGCCATTGGTGCATTGCTCCTTAACGAGAATCTCTAACAGCTGTTCACACTATATATCATAATGCTCGCACAACTGTTATTGCGACATTGTATATCACATGTCATTCATATAAAAGTGCCTGTGGCCTCCTTCTTCCAATGTGATTCCTATCTGGACATCAACCCGTAGAGTTTTATGTCCATTTTTTAGTGGATCTCTGCACTGGCATCTTTTTCTGTGTTCAATTTTCTCTAGTGTTTTTGCCTTACTGTCTCGTTGGTATGGACTTTCTACCATATAAAGAATCTCTTTTTTCTTACATGGAAGTGCTAATTTCCTAAGCACCTGTACTCTCCAGATGTCTTTCTGTCATTCCCCGTATGATCACAATACCTGTGTGGTTCCAGTTTGTTGAACGTCATCCTTACCATTCTTTTATATGAATTCTTTTGTACGTTTTTTTAATTTGTTTTAATGACCCACCTGGCATTCTCATTTACTCAGAATTCCAGCACTGGCTATTTGCCTAGGAGTCTTATCTCTGTATAAACAATACTTTGGCGGACTGCCTGTACCTATAAAGCCATGCAATGTAACTCAAACAAGCTGAAATGGTCAGCTAACTAAACCACAACATTGGACAATGCCAGATTTCTCATAACACCACCTTACTATATTTTAAGTACCTATAAAGTCTGCCTCATTGAGATGCAGAAGTGACTTCAGTTTTTTGAAGGCTTTGACAGCGGTGTACAGGTGTGGACAACTTTGTCCAAACTGACAAGGTTTAAAATAGTATCTTGGCAACACTGCAGCTAAAATCCTACATGTGTGTCTATAGCCCATGAAATTCTGTGTCTTTCCACTGCCTGATATCTATCGAATTCTAGGAAGGAATCCTGTTGCTGTCACTTACTGCTTACCATTGAGGAAGAGATCCTCTTAAACTCTTTTGCCATTAGGACTGCTGACCGATAGGTCTATGGTTCCAATCTGGGGAGAGTGGGTTGAGCTCCCTCTGTCAGCTCCAGGTCCCCATGTGGGAACATGAGAGAAGCCTCCCACAAGGATGATAGAGCATGAAACATCTGGGCATCCCCTGGGCAACATTCTTGCAGACGACCAACTATCTCACATCAGAAGCGACTGGCAGTATCTCAAGTCACTCCTGACACAAAGGTTGTTGTTGTTGTTGTTGTTGTTGTTGTTACTGCCACCCATGGTGTCTAGAACAACCAAAGGCTGCCTCACTAATTGAGAAAGATTCCTGATATGCTGGCCCTCCAAAACAAGGATAGAAAATATTTCCTTTTTCCTACATTCATCACCCCCCAAAAGTCTCAAGTTCTCTCTGTTAAATTTATGAAGGCCTTTGTAGATTTTAATACGCTCCAAGCAAGAACAACATTCTGAACCCTCTGCTGTATCCAAATTCAATAGGCACAGTGATTTCCAATATGAAAAGGATAGTGTTGTACCTGCCTTTAATAAAGCTGATAAAGAGAAGCAGTAGGTCAGGCAAAAAAGGAGAAAGAAACTCAGACACGTCTGACTTTGCAAGGATTCAAGATTATTTTTAAAGCGCTCAAGGCTTTGTAGTAAAATGTAGCAGAAAACTTGTCTTCTCCCTACATTTGTTTTTTCCCCTTGCATTCCCCCTTCCATTTCACCCCGACGAATTTATGAAGAAATTTGTAAAATTTTGGAAGTGCTTTTTAATAAAATGAATCAAATAAATATCCCACTTGTCTGTAGAAGAGATCTCAAAATGACTTCTCATTTCTGCACTGGAGCCTACCTGAGCTTTGCATCTTTCTTCCCTAAGAGACATTTTCTCTCAAAATGGAAATTTCAAAAAATGTGTCAAGAACATACAACCGCTGGCATTCACACTCCTTCTCCACCTTCAATAACTGCTTTTCTCCCTCCGGTCTTTCCCCTTCTTCTCCTCTATAGGGGAAAAACAAAATAAACTTCAAGATCCATATTTATGCTTGCTGCTCATCTCAGGCTGCCATGGCTGGCATTACATTTGGGATAAAGTAAAATACAAATGACAGTTCCTGATTGCTAATTTACTTCCGGTGGAGCAAGATATAAAGCCAAACATATCTTTCTGTCATAGCTGTCAGTGGTTAGGGAAAAAATTGTGGAGACAAGTGGGTAAGCAAGGAGAAGGGAAAAGACTTTCTGCACCAACTCTGAGGTCTAAAATGAGAAGAAACACTTAAGTTACACCCTCCTTTCTGTGGCCTAAGACAGGCAGTTTTTTTTGTTAAAGGGTGGCTGCTCAACATGGACATTGATGGGACTTTGAAGCCAAAACAAGATTGCTACAAAAATCTATACAATATATGTGTGAAAGTGCACTTTATTACTGGTTTCTTCAGTGGCCGTGGTGGGCAGGGATTCATTGCTGAGGCTTAGATTGCTTAGACCAAAGGGACATTGTGGGGCAAGATGAATCCTTTGAACAAATACTGCCTCTGATTTGCTTTTTCTCCCATGAAGGCCTCTATTATAAGGCAGCATTCATGCAATTATTTTGCATGAAGTTGATTTTAAATGCCAAATTGTGAACGTTATGTGGAACAGATTTTAATCCTACCTTGTTTTGATGTCTGAAAGGGAGCAGCGCTGCCATTTAAAAAAAGAAATAGAAAGGAGATTCTTTCAAAGCATTTACTGGATAGACACAATCTGTCTCGGGGAATTGGAAGGGAATGTATTTTTAAAGCAGGCTGTACAGATACTTTAATGTAGTATTTCAGAATGGAGAATACTAAATAAAACAATGTTCATAGCTTCTATCCTCCTCGAAACAAATCCATATAAGCTAATATATTAACATATACTTGAAAACTTTTGATAAATATGTGTCTGTTTAAGAGCAATCCTACATGCCAATAAAATGCTGATTTAAAATGTATCAGACTCAATTAGGTTAAGGGGGAAAGAGGAATATTTTTACAACACAGAGGTCACGAGGATGGTAAAATCATATGAATAATCAAAGCAGTGTATCAGAATTAGATTTCTTGTAGCCTTTTCCTTTATTCAGTAATAATATTGTGTTTTGTTTGCAATGCATATCCTACTCATTGGTATATTAATAAAGCAACAACAACAACAACAACAACAACAACAACAATGATTTTGGCAGCCCAAGAACAAGTCATTAAAACAAATGCCATCAAAGCCAGAATTGAAAAGTCGACACAGGTCCCAAGTGTAGACTCTGCAAGAAAGTAGATGAAACAATAGATCACATCCTCAGCTGCTGCAAGAAGATCATGCAGACAGACTACAAGCAGAGGCATAACACCATTGCTCAGATGATCCATTGGAACTTGTGCCACAAATACCATCTTCCTGTGACAAAGAACTGGTGGGATTACAAGCCTGAAAAGTTACAGAAAATGAACATGTCAAGCATGCATGTAGCTGGGGGGGGGGGGGGCTTGAGGGGCTTCTAACTACGGTATTCATTTTGGGGAAAATGCTGTGTGCATATCAATAAGGAAAAGGTGGGAAAGACTGGCTTGGGAAGGCAGTGGGAAAGGAGGACTGGAAGCAGGAAAAAGTTGGAATATGAAGGGGTGATTGAAAAAGTGGGAAGATGAGGTGGAAATGGTGGGAAAGGGGTAGCTGGAAAAGTAGGACAGATTGGGGTGGGAAGGAGGCAACTAGGGAAGAGGGAACAACTGAGTTGCACGTTCCTCCAGATGTTGTTGGATTACAATTCCCAGCAGTTCTAACCAGCAAAGGCAAGGGTGAATGGTGCTCGGAATATATATTCTACTCCTGCCTTAGATTTGTCATGCCTCAGGGGCAGGCCTGTAGCCAGGATTTCGTTTCGGGGGGGGGGGGGGCTAAATTTTTTTCAGGGGGGGTTGGGGGGGCTGAGTCTGAGTGAAAGAGGGTCTAGCCTAGCAAACCTTTTGTATCATTACCCCAATACCCCCATGCATAATGGGATATATTGAGTATGGTGATCAGATCATGATATGAATAAACATAACAGTTTAAATAATGCACCAGTAAGGCCTTTTCGTGAACCACCATGAGAATTTGGGGGGGGGGGGGCTGAAGCCCCTCAAGCCCCCCCCCCCACTACATGCCTGCTCAGGGGTACAGTGACATGATTATTTTGGAGACCTGAATAATGGTTTGTTAAACAAGTTCAGCTCCCTTCTCCCAGTGTAAGTTGGACTTATGAAACTTCTGAATCCTTCAGAATTCAGACACTATAATGCTTTCCTTTTTGGACTTCGATATGAAAGTTCCAAATTTTTTATAGGCTAAGTGCTTCTATTTGTGTGAATGATGCTGCTTTTAAAGGAGCTGCACAGTTCTCTTGTTTTCTTCAGTCACCTTCCTCCATAAATATGCCACTTACCTTGAACCAGATAAAACAATTGCAACTCACTTGCTGGTGTAGTTTAGAGACTTAGTGCAAAATGCACCACTAGTCATATGTTTTTCCACCTCCCAAACTCAAGTTTTAAGTGCCACAATGGAATTAAGGCTCTTTGGTCCCAAAGATACAGCAGAGGTACTTCTTGGCAGAAATTGAAATGGTTTTATTATTGTTGCAGTATGAAGAAAACTCAGCCAATTCCTGCTTGTTTATGTCTGGCATTTCTCTAAAGATGCACTTCCAACTACTCCTGAATTTGTAGTGCGAAATATTTTATTGTATTTTCTCACCCCACTGCATGATTTATTTCAATCAGCAGAGCTGAAGCACAGATCACAAGTCTCTAGGCAAGGAGATCTCTTGTAAAATGGAGTTCCTCATGTATAAATTTGGAAATGGCAGGCAACTCTTTTTACCTTGTTGATTTCTGCAGCCATTTGCAATTCATAAACTATGGATTGCAAACCTGGATTGATGAGATAAGTGGCACCCTAGATGTCTCAAAACTGTAACATTCTCTCCCTCTCATCTCTGCTTAAGGCTGTGTATTTCCAAATTCCCGTGCCCAGTGTTGAACTTGATCATATTCCAGACAAACAGATTATGCTTCAAGGCAGGGAAAACATAAAATTTAAAGAGTAAACATTTCAAGATTAATCTGATCTAATATAGGCAGGGACCTAATCGCCAACAAATGAAATCTTATTTCCTTTTTCGCAACGTGGACTTGGTTTCGCCAAAGGGCCAGTGCCGATCAGCTTAAGATCCTATCTTAGTAATAAAACCCCAGAAAATTTCAGTCTGCGTCCATGTGTCTTGTACATGACAAATACAGATCATTGCTGTTGTTGATGGAATGACTTGATGAATTTTCATATGCTCACTGAGCCAGAATCGTTAGCCAGATCATTTTTCAAATGTAGTTTGCCAATTCATTTGAGATGCACTCAGTACAAAAGATGTTCATAGATTTCCCGATTCCCAAATTGTAACCTCACTCATGCATTAGCGCTCGATTTAGAGAGATGCAGGCAAAGACTATCTAGCTCTCTTGAAACAGCCAAAGGACGAGCAATCACTGATAAGAGCCTGGGATGTTTTATGAAGCAACAAAGCAACTGAAATTATTATCCCTTTACCAGATGGTTGAGACCACATTACTGTTCTCCTGGTGTCTCTTCCCACCCATCCTCCAGATAAGGCAGAAGGGGAGTGCGCGGGGTCCCAAGGAAAGGCTTTCTTCTGGAAAGGTGGGGCTATCAGGAGCAAAAGCATATGCATGTGTTATTATTTATAAACTTTATTTTTTATCTCAATTTTCTCCCCATAGGAATCAAGGCAGCTAACAGTGACATGACACATTGCAATAGAATTTGGGACTAATTTTATGAATATAATAATTTAAAAACAATTGAACTTTGTGTCATTAGTGTAAAGGTTATTTGTTATTATTTATAAACTTTATTATGGATCCCCCAGTGGTGCAATGCGTTAAACCCTTGTGCTGGCAGGACTGAAGACCGACAGGTTGCAGGTTCAAATCCAGGGAGAGCGTGTATGAGCTTAGTCTGTCAGCTCCAGCTCTCCATGTGGGGACATGAGAGAAGCCTTTCACATAGATGGTAAAATGTCAAAACAACTCGGGGTCCCCAGGGCAATGTCCTTGCAGACAGCCAATTCTCTCACACCAGAAACGACTTGCAGTTTCTCGAGTTGTTCCTGACACACACACACAAATAAAATAAAAAATAAACTTTATTTTTATCTTGCCATTCTCCCCATAGGAATCAAGTTGTTAAATTGAACTGCATTTTGGCTACATCAGTCTGTAGTGCAAGAAAGATCCTTGCCTGTGTTTTCCTCTTTGTCCCATGCAGGTTGTGAGCTTATTTATTGATTTAAAGAAATGAATGGGAATAATAAATGACGTTAACCTCAGAATCCAGAGGTTGTGTGACACATTTGTGTCATTCCTTCTGTACTTTAGAAAGAAAAAAGAGAGAGAAAATGCTCCTGTTCCAAAATGTGCCTGGAGCTACAATTCAGAGGGGAAAAAATAAAGAAATTTCCTTCACTCTCCAAATTTCTTGTTTTTCAGAGATTGAAAGATGAAAATTGTTCACAGGTAAAATTCTTACATGCAGTGTGTTCTCATTCCCTTGGTAACATTGCCTGCTCCTTTTCTTTGATACCTAAACTCTGTTTCTAAGTGTACAAGTTTGAAATGTGAGGAGAAAAAGAAGTTGTCTTTGAGAGGCACTCTTATTTGAGGAGCCAAGTCAGCATTTTGTCCTGTCTTCTTCGATTTACCCCTGTGAAGTCCAAATAAGCCAAAATAGACACAGCATACAAATAATTTCAGGGAAAAAATGATTATACTTTAAGACAAATAATTTACAGCTAATGGCAGTTGTCAGAGAGGTGTGGAGGGGAATGAAGGGCATGGGGCCCACAAATAAGAACTGTGCCTCCCCATGAACTTTTCCTGCTCCTGCAATGCAGAGAATGAGCCATTGTAAACTGTTTACACTTGGAATTCTTATATTTGCAGTTTCTTATATTTATTCACTTGATAAATTTGCCTACACCTCTTCTTTGGCTGCCTGAACTCAAATGAAGTTTTAAGTTTTTGTAATGCATGACCAGCTTGACCTTGAAGGAGCTGGGGGTGGCGACTGCCAACAGGGAGCTCTGGCGTGGGCTGGTCCATGAGATCATGAAGAGTTGGAAGCAACTGAACTAACAAACAACAACAACAGGAGAGCTAAAGAAAAATTAATGGAGGGGGAATCTTATTGGGGGATAGCTTTACTCCTTTTGTAAAGATCGCTCATTTATCACCTTGGTCCAGTCCTTGGTTTCATGCTAACGTTAAAATAGTGTCATGATAATTTTGATGGTTAGTTACCATGGAAATAACTTAGCACATTTCACTTTTTGTTAAGAGATCTGAAAAATTCATTTCAAATATACCATTTTCCTCTTATTTCAAACAGGTTGCCTGTAAACCACCACTTGACTTTAAGAAGTATTAATATATTTCTTCCTTTTAAGAATTCAGCAGAGTTCTTGGGAATATCAATAGAAGCACCTGTCATCTATGTTAATATTGCTATTCTTCTAATTGCCTAAAGCGCAAGGCATGACTGATTATGTATTTCCTATACACCTAAACAACGTCTTCTCGGTTTCCTAGTCGTCTTTGATGTTTTATTTAAAATTCGAGCCTGACTTATTATTTAACTTCGGTTTAGCCATTCTTTCTTTGAACAAAGAGTTTTATATTTCCACTAATCCTGATGTATTTCATACACTTCATTTGTTTTATTCATTTCCCCCCTTCAAATGTTATCTTCAAGATTATCTTCAAGAACAGGGAAACATATACAGTATGGCCCTTGTGTCTGTGGTGAATAAGAACCTGAACTTATCATGAAAACGGGAAACCATGGATAATAGCAAGCCCTATTGAAATGAATGACTTCCACCAGAGGTTATCATAGAGTCACCTTGGAGGACCTAGAAAATTTCCAGCTGTATGTGCATAAGTGAAACCATGTGTATTGGTCCTGTGGATACAGGGGTTATACTGTACTCATGTTACAGTCAGAAAGATGAGCAGCAATTTCAAGCAATGTGATACATATTCATGGTTACCAAATTTTGTACAGAAAGCACAAGCATACAGTGTATTGGTGGTGATAGGAAAAGATTAATATTTTCTACAACTATAGCTTAGATTTTTGGACCTCTTAACATTACCTTCTCATGTTCTCATAGGAATGTTCTCATAGGAAAGAACAGGCTGAGTGTGGAGGGAATCTGGGCAGCAATCCTTCTTCCTGAGGGACTGGTAAGACAGCAATGTGGGGTATGGGGTAATGAGTTCCCCCGCTGCCCACCTGATTCACCATGCTGCCTGGCGATTCCCCATGCTATTGCCCACTCTTTGGACCTCAATGTGATGAGATCCTACGAATCCTATGGTGTCTGGGTAATTCTGGAAGTCACAGAATTACCCAGGCTTGTTTCACTGGGAATTGGCATGTAAGGACTACATTTGTCCTTCTCCCACCAGTGAGTAAAGTATAAAAAGGACTTGTTATAGGGGGTCCTGCTTCTGATAACTGCAACATCACTTTCTGATGGAAAGGAGGTGTAAATATTATGCTTCTTATGCTCTTATTGCTAGCTGAATATATTTATTTCACACCATTCAGTGGTAGGCTCTTAAGATGGACTGGGATAGTATTTATTTTCACCTATGTTGATAGACTAAGGACCTCATCACATGGAGGCCACAAGGCCAGGGGACAACAAGGGAAACTCTGGGGCAGCTTAACACTTTTTTCCCTTACCATGGTTGGTCATGGGATCCCTTCCCATGATCTTTGCCCACTCTCCCTGGATTCCTTCCACATCCCCCTTGGCTTCTTCTACGAGTACACCCAAGTCCTTGGGGCTCCATGTTTCTGAGCTATCAGTCCACTGCCGGCCCACTGGTGGCACAGAGCCCATGAAGGGCCCCACCAGATGTAACCTTGCATCATCTGATAGGCTCCAGTGGACTCCATGCTGACAGTGGATCAGCAATGCCTCTGTAACTTCAGGTTCCAAGTTCATAACAGCAATTCTGAACACGAGCAAACATTTCCACATTCTGCCTGCATTATGGATGCCCTTATTTCCCTGAGTATACTGAGAATGAGAAACAACATAATGGAATAAAGAGTCATCTTGGAGAGCACAAGAGGTAGATGAGTGAGTGCATTTGTGGCCCTGTGACAAACTACAGCTCCCATCTTTGGTTCAACAAAATCTAAAGGTTCACATTTTAGTCCTTGATAAGAAGGTGTGACTGAGGCCCCTTCCACACAGCTGAATAAAATCCCATATTTTCTGCTTTGTACTGGAATATATAGCAGTGTGAACTCAGATAACCCAGTTCAAAGCAGATATTGTGGTGTTTCCTGCCTTGATATTCAGGGATATCGGGCTGTGTGGAAAGGCCCATAGAAGCACTCAACAAAGTAAAGTGCAGAAAGGAAGGGATGCAGTAGATGGTAGCTGTCTTGGCAAACAATGCTATGTGCTTTCCAGAACTGCATAACTTTATTTCTCTTGTTTGTAAAGAGCAAACAAGAATTCATTGACTTGACTTCTAATAGAGCAATATATAATTTATTAGTTAGGGGAAAAAACAAAGTCTATTCAATGTTGTTTTCACTTTTGGAAATAACTTCATTTCATAGATTCTCAGCAACTCTCCAAATGCTTGATCAGTAGAAAACCAAGCAAACTTAATTCACAATTTCAATTTCAAAGCACTTTGATTAAGTGAAGTCAGTACATAAGGAGGGAAACTATTTTCTCATTAATGATTCTTTTTATCATTTCTGTTATAAAAATGCCTCTAATTGACAGTACATATTTTCCAAACAGCCTGCATTATTAGATTAGTGATGTGACGCCATTTACATTAGCACACATGAGCAAAAATAATCCAATTTAATTCAATTTAATGATGAAAAATATCAACAAATGTCTAGGCAGTTGCTATTCAAGCATGAACCGAGATGTCTGAATTGATGCCAAATTAAAATAATGAAAAAAAGGCATTGCCAAAGCCACTAAAAATACACTCTTGGGATAAACAACTGTGCATCCTCATTTTTACATTTTATTTCAGAAGAATAAGCAGCAAGTGTGGCTTCTTCCTCCCCCATTTCAATTTTTTATTGAATTTCAAGTTGAGCTGGTGGAAAAAATATTCTAATATTGTTTACAAATGAAATAAAATAGTGCCATGTTTAATAGAAACGGCTATAGTTTTGAGCCTTTCTTGTCACTTTAACTTGTTGTGTCAATTTTGTGTATAATGGCAAGACTCTAATAGCAATTTCTCCACTGTTCAATTGAAAAATGTTAAACCTTTTTTAGGCCTACACAATCGCAATCCTGGAAGCAAGTACTGAGATCCTGAATTGTGCTGGAAGGCTGCAAAGCTCTGACAGATGCAGTTCTGATCCTTCCCTGAATAGTCAACCTACATCACCGGTATTATATTGCCTTCTTTTAAAGTCATTTGTTGGCTGGAATAAGACGGGAATGCGTAGGAAGTAGCTAGTTGTGTCTCAATAACTGGTCATAGGTAGACAATTCCATCTTCCCGGGCATCTAAAAAACACAGAACATTCAGAAAAATGGCTTTCTTTTTCTGATTGATGGTGGCTGTCTGGTAACCTTGCAATTTCCCCCAGCTACCGTGGGGAACACCTTGTTGGCAGACAAGTAGGTCAAAGGAGAAACATGCGACGTACATCCCTCTGCAACAATCAGAAAACCACATACGTAGATGTAATGTAACAGTCCATGGTGTATTGGCACCAACAGGAATCTGGACAGTGCTACTGGGCTCTAAAGGACAGTGTTACTGCTCTGTTGGGCCTGGCCCCATGTTAGTTGCCCTGAGTCCCTTTGGGGAGATGGAGGTAGGGTATAAAAATAAAGTTGTTGTTATCATTATCATGAGACATGCTGCATTATCACAGGATGTCTACACCCCACATCACTGGAGAAATTATACTGTTTTGCCAGTATTGCTCCACCTGACATTCGTCGGGAAGTAGCAGCCAATAATGAAAGGACCAAGGCAGTGACATATCCGGCCCACCTTGTTCAGAAATCAGCCAGCACGACAACACCTTAAATAAAAAAAACAGCTTGCAAAATCAACAGAGATACTAGCAGGAACACGTCAGCAAGCAAGAGTCCAAAAGTGGCAGGCTAAAAACTGAAACCTCAATCAGTGCCTGATACCAGATGAGAAACTCCTTCCTGGGCACACAGAAGACTGGGCAACTTGGAAGGTGCTGAACAGGCTGCACTCTGGCACCATGAGATGCATAGCTAACCTTAAGAAATGGGGCTACGTAGTATAGTCCACGACATGTGAGTGTGGAGAAGAGAAAACCACAGACCACCTATTACAATGCCACCTGAGTCCTGCACAATGGAGAACCTTCTCACAGAGACACCAAAGGCACTCCAACTGACCAGCTTCTGGTCAAAGGACATTTAGCATAATGCCAAGTTTTTAACTTTGTTTGTGTTTTTAAATACATTTTAGCTGTACCCTCAATTTGCTTCTGACACGATAAACATAAAGAGCATTTCCCACATAAATGCACAATAAGCACAATATGTATGTCTGGCTTGTAATGTCTTCCAATACTTGAAGATTTTCTATCTTGCATTGCGACACAGCATGACACAGCTCCTGATAATCAAGCAATAAACATATTTATGTAGCAATACATATGTCTTCGTTTTAATACTTTCCCCTTCTTGAAAAAAACATACAGAATCGCAGAGTCTCACATGAAGAGACCAATATGGAACAATATGTGTGCCTTGTTTGCAAACAATTCCAGTTCTTGAAAAAGCTCTATCCAGAACTATCGCACAAATTCACATAGTCACTACAAATACTTGTTAGTTCCAAATGCTTCATATCATATCTAACAGTAATAGCTTGTAGAATCATTTTAGTAATTCAACTGCATTGAAGATAAATACCATGTATGAAATAAATTATACCATTTATTTGCTTTGGCAATCAATGATTTCATTTTTTCCCCCATAAAGAGTTGTATGTTTTTATATTTAACTATATGTTCATTTGTGGGATTAACATAAAACAAAAACCACTGGATGAATTGACACCAAATTTGGACACAATACACTTCTCAGGCCAATGAGTGACCATCTCTCATAAATGCCTCCCAAAAACAGCGGAAAGAACTTAAAAACCCCCAAAAGATAAACAACAATAGAGTGTATGCGCAAAAACAACAGCTCCCAACATCCCCTAGACCAGGCCCTTTAGGGGAGGAGGATGCACCAAATATATTGCTTCCAAGCTTGCTTCTCCTTGGATTTATTTGAGAGCATCCCAATTCCTGCATATTTCCAATTTCCTATTCATGGACTGCAACTCCCAGCAAGATAAAATAGATTAGATTAGAGATGGATAGGTAGGTAGATAGATTGATCAGGAGGACTGCTGCTGGGGATTGCAGTCCAAGAATAGGTAGAGAATCATCGAATCATAGAATCATAGAATCATAGAATCTAAGAGTTGGAAGAGACCTCATGGGCCATCCAGTCCAACCCCCTGCCAAGAAGCATTCAAATAACCCCCAACAGATGGCCATCCAGCCTCTGTTTAAAAGCTTCCAAAGAAGGAGCCTCCACCACACTCTGGGGCAGAGAGTTCCACTGCTGAACGGCTCTCACAGTCAGGAAGTTCTTCCTCATGTTCAGATGGAATCTCCTCTCTTGTAGTTTGAAGCCATTGTTCCGTGTCCTAGTCTCCAGGGAAGCAGAAAACAAGCTTGCTCCCTCCTCCCTGTGGCTTCCTCTCACATATTTATACATGGCTAGGAGGGAAGAAAGGAGAGAAAGGGGAGGGGAAAGAAAAGAGGGGAAAGGAAGGGAAGAGGAGAAAAAGAAGGAAGGAAGGAGAGAAAAAAGGGAAGGAAGGAAAGAAGGAGAAAAAGAGGGAGGGAAGGTTGGCCACGGCGGATTGATACCAAATTTGGACACAATACACCTGTCAGGCCAACGAGTGACCATCACTCACAAAAACACTGAAAAACACAGCAGAAGGGACTTAAAAAGCCCCCCCCCCAAATATAAAAATTACATTACAACGCATGCATAAAACCACATATACACATATATACACACACAAAACACATATACACAGACTGGGCCACAGCAACGCATGGCAGGGGATGGCTAGTCTCTAATAAAACATAGAGACTTGAACAAATACATTCATATTTATTACAATAATTGTGTGTGTATTTGTTTGGGAACACTTTAAAAACAGATTGTAAACCACCTTGAGTCACCTTTGGGCTGAGAAAGGCAGTATATAAATACAGTAAATAAATAAATAAATAAATAAATAAATAAGTTAAATTATTCCCTACTAATAAAAATGTAATGCAATTTTGTTAGGAATGATCCATGTGCAGTTCCCTTATTTGCCACATTGATTTCTACTCCTGCTCATTTTCACCTCTTCACCATGCTGCATGTACATATCTGCTGCTATCATGAGAAGTGATGCAACAGAAAGCAAGGAATGGAAGGAGGGAAGAGAAAGTATGGAGTCTACAGTCTCGTGGTGCAGAGCATCTACAAGGGAAGGAAGCTACAGAGTGGCTGGATATATGATAGGAAAGACAAGAGATTGACATGGTTGTGGATGGAGAGTATATTAAAGGGGAGAGGGAGAGGGAGAGGGAGAGGGAGAGGGAGAGGGAGAGGGAGAGGGAGAGGGAGAGGGAGGGAGGGAATGAATGGGTCAGGTGGGAGGAATTTGGAAAGATAGAGAAAAAATACAAGTGCAAAGGAGAGAGTAGTTCATGATACAAAGAACTACTAAAACATTGTTTCTCAACATGGGGATTATGAGGGGGTTTAAGAGGGGTCACCAAAGACTATCAGAAAACACATATATCTGATGGTCTTAGGAACTCCTTTGGCATAGTCGTTTGGATTCACAGTGTCTCCGGATGTAGGTGAACTACATCTCCCTTAAATCACTGTCAATTTATCCCAAATCCCTCCAGTATTTTCTGTTGGTCATGGGGATTCTGTGTGGGAAGTTTGGCCCAATTCTATCTTTGGTGGGGTTCAGAATGCTCTTTGATTTTAGGTGAACTATAAATCCCAGCAACTACAACTCCAAAATGTCAGGTCTGTTTCCCTCATACTCCACCAGTGTTCACATTTGGGCATATTGAGTATTCATACCAAGTTTGGTCCAGATCCATCGTTGTTAGATTCCAGTGTTCTCTAGATGTATGTGAACTGCCACTCCCAAACTCAAGATCAGTGCTCACCAAAACCTTTACAGTATTTTCTGTGTGCCAAGTTTGGTTCAATTCCATCATTGGTGGAGTTTAAAATGCTCTTTGATTGTAGGTGAACTATAAATCCCAGCAACTACAACTCCCAAATGACAAAATCAACGCCCCACCAACCCCACCAGCATTCAAATGTCGGTGTATTTGATATTTGTGCCACGTTTGGTGCAATGAATGAAAATACATCCTGCATATGAGATATTTACATTACGCATCATAACAGTAGCAAAATTGCAGTTATGAAGTGCTGAGGTAATTTTATGGTTGGGGGTCACCATAACATGAAGAACTGTATTAAGGGGTCGCACATTAGAAAGATTGAGAAACACTGTACTAAAAGATGGAGGAGGATGGAGGAAATAGGATGCTAGTAATGGATCATGGCAAAGTGGTTTCAAACTGCATTAATTGTACAGTGTAGAAGAGGAGCAGTAAAAGAGAAGAAAAGCAACAGTAATGAGCCCTCCCCTAATAAAACCCACAGTTGCTCAGTAATATCACTATCAGTTTCTTCAACTTATTTCTGAATGACAATGAAATAATGTGTTGATTGCGTCTTTAAACAGACTTGTATTATACATGACGTACTTCATATATGCGTCACCTACACTGACCCAACCAAAACCTACTTTTCCCAACAGTCACTAGAATGAATGAAAGGGAGTGGTTCAACTGGCATTTGAGGCATAAGAGGATGATGTTTCCACTGACCTCCTGTCAGGCCCCATATACACAGGACACCCAACCCGGAAGACAGTGGATAAAGAGGGGGGGGGGTGGCTAGAAAACACACACAGAAAATGAGTACTTGATCACCAGACTGCGTGCAAAATGTGATAGTAATATTTTTGCACCTCCTGAAACTCCTGAAATTTCACACATTTACAAAGGTTATTGATCACTTCCAAAAAAAATAAATGTATACAGTGAAATACATATATATTACAATTTTTTTTCATGTCAGGAGCAACTTGAGAAGCTGCAAGCTGGTTCTGGTGTGAAAGAATTACTCGTCCGCAAGGACATTGCCCAGGGGACACCTGAAAGTTTGATGTTCTACCATCCTTGTGGGAGGCTTCTCTCATGTCCCCACATAGGGAGCCGGAGCTGACAGAGGGAGCTCATCCGCACACTCCCCAGATTCGAATCTGTCAGTCTTCAGTCCTGCCAGCACAAGAGTTTAACCAACTTCACCACCGGGAACTATCTTACAATGTGAATAGTTAATCTGCACAGAATTGGAAAAATATATATACAAGCATGTTTTTAGTGAATGCGAAATATTGCCTATATTGAATAAATCATTTAAATACATATCTAGGTTAGATAAATGTTTAAAATGTGTACAGATTTATTGTGGGAAGAAGACATGTCTCACAATCTAAAATGAAACAAGGATGACAAAAATGCCAGCAAGATCCAAAGATTCTCAACAAAACAAGAGAGATTATCACACATCTAACGGTGATGCCAATTCTCTGTTTTCAATAACTTGGGAGTAAGTTAAGCATTTCTGTCATGTTTGTTAACAGATTGTCATTGTTTGTTCAGCTCAAGAGGGAATAAAGCAAACCCTAGAGATGAGAAATGAGGAATTCAAGGAAAAGGTATAAATACTAGGATTGCTCATATGAATTTTTAAAGACATTATATTACAAATAGAATTCCCGTTTAAACTGGCAAAATGGACTGGTGGTCATTGCAACCTAAGCTCTATTGTATGCATGTTGTTTAGCAATAATTTACATAGATTACTTACCTTATTCTACATAGAAAAGGATAAGTCTTGCAAGTCTTACTTTCATTTTGAATGTTCTATGACCAGTAACAGAAAAAACAGACAGAACTTTATGCCTTTTTTAAAAAGGCACAAGAGCTATATGCCCCTGAAGTGAATGTGCTTTGCATGCTTCCAGCATTCAGGATTTCACAATAATAGTTACCAACTAGAAAACACGGAGCCCCCGGTGGCGCAATGGGTTAAACCCCTGTGCCGGCAGGACTGAAGACCAACAGGTCGCAGTTTCGAATCCGGGGAGAGGCGGATGAGCTCCCTCTATCAGCTCCAGCTCCTCATGCGGGGACATGAGAGAAGCCTCCCACAAGGATGATAAAAACATCAAATCATCCGGGCGTCCCCTGGGCAACATGCTTGCAGACGGCCAATTCTCTCACACCAGGCCACTCCTGACACGACAAAAAAAAACCCAACAAAACAAAACAAAAAAAACCCTTAAAAACAGAGCAGGGGAAAACTACCATTTGTGAACATTGACCCCAAAATTCCTGAATCCTAACTTTTTGTTCAAAGCAAATCTTCAAAGCCTTGCCAAGAATATATGGATCCGGGTGGGAGGCAGACTGCGTTGGATAATATGGAACGTTGGGTGTATGAATGTTGGATAAGCGAGACTGTCCTATAGTAATTGCGCAAGTGGGGAAACTTCAGGGGCTCTTTTTCCTTCATTTTTACAGCTATTAGGATGCAATGATAGAACATATTTACCACTGTTAGCCCATCCAGTTTCAGAACATTTCGCTTATCCATAGATTTTTAGAAAAAAAATTAAAAGTTTTTATAAACAACATTTTAAAAACTACAAGAGCAATCTCCTTGAATTTGCTAGACAATGACACAAAATAGCAGGAGATCGTTTCCCCCAACTTTCAGAATTATTCATACATTATTGATTTTAGGGAATATTTTAAGGTAGTGACAAAAATGTTTTTTTAAAAGCCACAACAGCTATCTCATTGAATATCTCCCATATTAACCAACAGAACTTCCATTTAGGAATTTCTTCCCAGGCCAGCACAGAGATTTATTTACTAGAAGTATCTGTCAGTCCTCCTCTTTGTAGATTCAACAATGTATTGGAACTCTGGCTGGCTGCTACTACAGAGGGACAAATCTCCCCCTCTCTTGAATGGGGCTTTCTGATCCTGAGCAGAATTCTGGGAAATGTGGTTTAGGGCAGGGCCTTTTGAATTCTGTGGCATAGGGCTCTCCACTTTCCCAAACTACATTTCCTAGAATTCTGTGCTTTCTCATTCTCTTTTCCAGCAAACTCTGCTTTCTCCCTGCTGCTTCCCTCTCCTAATTGCGAGAGGAATGGCAGCTGTTTTGGCTTTGTTTTTCTTGCTTGTGCTGAAAATGAAGCTGAGTTTGGGAGGCTTTCAAGGTTTACAAAATACAAAAAAATATTGGGTACGTTTCAATTCTTAATTTTTTGGTGTGGGCCATGCCCTTGTGTCAGATATTGCCTTGTAAATATGCATTTAACAAATTTGATCCAGCTTATGAGGACTAATGATAATTTTGCACAGCCTTATTAATTATACAATGTGGATGCACCTATAGTGTAGCTGATGTAGAATATTACTCATTGTTTTAACACTACCTTTAGTCTAGGCTGTGAGTCACATGTGGGTTCCGTGTTGAAAGAAAGGATTGATGTATATAAAAGAAGGAACCAGGAAAGAATGACTCAGTGTTCCCTAATTACATTTGGAAAAATTCCTTGACAATTTCATTTGTGAAGGATTTAAAATAATTTGACAAATGCCTATGTTAATAAAAAGTTGCCGGCTTTGAGGATACTGGAAGGTCATTTAGCACAGAAACATATGAAATTGCCTTGTAGTAAGTTAGATAATTGATTTATCCACCCAGTCTTGTCTACACAGACTGGTCACATTTTTCAAGAGTTTCATACAGGAATCTTTCCCAGTGTTTTCTGATGATGCCAAGATATGAATGTGAAACAAGTGCTCATCTTCAAGTTCAGCTTTGCTAATCCATCATTATTTAATTTTCTGATACATTTCTTCTCTAAGAAAGAAATGAGTAAATTGAACACATTTCTTTTCTCTTTGAGAATGTCTTGGACTGTTGTGGTTTTAAAGAAATATTCAAAGTTTGGGACTTATTTTGTACACTACTTTTGACCAAAAAGCAGCATTTACAGGGAATAATACTGATGCAGAAATGCCACTTTTTGTGCAGAAAATGCTGTATTCTATGCAGATAAATATTGTAGTAGGGGACTTTCTGCACAAAGTTCTGCATAGTGTTTTTGCACTAAAACCAACACTAGAAATATTTGTAGCATTACTCTGGAGATAAAATTGTATTTATATGCAGACCCATTGCTACGTGATTAGGCAATTTTTGTGTGTGTCAGGAGTGAGAAACTTCAAGTTGCTTCTGGTGTGAGAGAATTGGCCATCTGCAAGGACGTTGCCCAGGGGATGCCCAAATGTTTTGATGTTTTACCATCTTTTGTACCTCCCACATGGGGAGCCAGAGCCGACACCTTTATAATGCAATACCATCAGCTTGTTAGTTCAAATGTGGATTTCTTTAACATCTTGACTTTATGAACATAGACATCACGAAGGTGATAAAATGACTGAAATGCCTTTTCTAAATCTTGAATAAAGCATGATGTCTATGTTCATAACAGCATTGTGTGGCTCCTTGTGATACCAAGAGGATTCTTCTATCTACAGGAAAATTGATTAGCAAGTGATTATTACTTTCAGGAAAGGCAGTATTCACTTGACCAAGTAACAAAATGTATTCAGTCATACACAGCAAAATGATATGTGTGTATTTCTGCAAACCTTTCTGATTCCGAAGGTAAGCAATTTTGGAGAATGTAAGCAGATGACTGATGTAAGTAGAAAATATGGCATTTTTTCAGTCATAAACTGTAGGTGGCACAAGTTTTACATGGACATAAGAAGCCATTAATAGCTCAGTAAATGCCTTAGTAGGCAGAAACTGAGATTTTAGGCTATGGGAGTTTGTCAGAGAATGGACATATAAGGTCAAATAAATGTTGGTTACACAGGTCAAGAGAGAATGATGAGGATCAAGCAGAAGCACATCAATCACTGCACTGAGGACCTGAACATGGGTCAAATCCAATTACCAACTGCAGGTAAAAAGGGAGAAACTGAGACAGGGACCTGAGATATGCTTGTATCACAAAGAATGTATGAATTGTTAAGAACAAGTGCTGAAAAAACACTTTTATCGTGGATCGGATTAGCCTGTGGTCGACGACTGCTGACGACTGCTGGACCGACCACAGGCTAATCCGATCCACGATAAAAGTGTTTTTTTCTGGAAACAAATCCCTTCCTCACTTTAAGAAAATAGAAGGAAATGATGAATAAGCAGCACTATAGAATTAACAGCATGCTTCTTGAAGCAGACCACAATAAGTGGATTTTCCTTAAAACTTGAGATCTTAAAGAAGGGGATAAATCATGCGGAAAATATGTGAATGACACAAGTACATAAAAGAAACTAGTGTGGTGGAACATTGACAATGCGACACTTAGGTGACAGTCCCCCTCGATGGACTGTCACCTTGTCGTGGTGAGGGGGCTTGCGTGTTCCGATGAACCTGTGGGCACAACAACTGGAGTCGTGCACTCCCAGGAGTGGCCGCGGGGGAGGTTCCAGACCAAGCACAGTCCGAAGACCCAAAGACCTCAACGGCGGAGCAGGCGGAGGATAACATGGCACATGTTACAACGGCTGCGAAGGCGGAAGAAGGCTGCAACAGACTGAGAAGCCACGGTCATTGTGTTAAACTACATCACCAGTGGAACCTCATCTGTGAAGACTGTGTGTTGTTCAATTGTGCACTGACCTCCACACATTAAAAAAACCCACGCACAGGCGTCTTCCAAAGAAAATAAAAACCAAGCAACCAAAGTCCCATGGCGATCAGCGAGTGGCGACGGGGGCAGGACTGTGAAATCTGGAAGCCCTTAGTCACAGACTGGCACATGGGCGGTGGGTACGGACTCAGTCGTTCTACCTCAAGGTCCGAGGCAGTTGAGTAGTTCGGCAGCTGTATCCGCGACTGAGCAGCCCTATTGAGGACCCACTCTGCTCACCCCACACGGGGAGGGGGCTAGAAAAGGTGCCCTAAACATAGTCTGCCTCACTTATCCCTGACTGGCCTGCCGCATCCAGTGGGGTCACCATCCTGCGGCCAAAAAAGAAAAATGAACTTCGGTACGTGGAACGTACGGACTCTGATGGACAACAGTGACAGTGAACGCCCCGAACGCAGAACTGCCATCATCGCAAGGGAGCTGGGACGCTTCAACATCGACATAGCAGCCCTTCAGGAGACCCGGAGAGCAGGAGAGGGACAGCTGAAGGAAGAAAAAGGAGGCTACACCTTCTTCTGGAAGGGACTGCCCGAAAAAGGCCAAAGAATGCACGGAGTTGGCTTTGCCATCAGAAATGATCTGATGAAACATCTGTCCGAAGCACCCACTGGCATCAACGAACGACTCTCAACCCTCCGAATTGATCTTGCCAAAAACCAACGGGCAACCATCATAAGTGCCTATGCACCAACACTAGATGCTGACGAAGACATCAAGGAGAAATTCTACTGTCAGCTGGACACCGTCCTATCGGGGATACCTAAGGAGGACAAAATCATTCTCCTGGGGGACTTCAATGCAAGAGTCGGGCGAGACTTCGACCTGTGGCCAGGCACCATAGGAAAAGATGGGGTTGGAAACAGCAACTCGAATGGCATCCTGCTTCTCACCAAATGTGCGGAGCACAACCTTGTCATCACCAACACGCTCTTCCGCCAGAAAAACAAGTTCAAGACATCATGGAAGCACCCACGGTCAAAGCATTGGCACCTCTTAGACTATGTAATCACACGTGCCAGAGACCGCCGTGGCGTACTCCTCACAAGAGCCATGACAGGTGCTGACGACTGCTGGACTGACCACAGGCTAATCCGATCCACGATGGCTATCAAGATTGCCCCCAAGCGCAGACTCCAAGGCAGAAAGACAAGGCGCAAAATGAACACCCAAGCCCTTCAAGAGCCCTCCAGGCGAGCCCATCTCCAAACAGCACTCAAGGACCATCTACCCACAGTACACCCCGAAAATGTTGAGGAACATTGGAACAAACTGAAGACCTCCATCATCCAAGCCTGCGAAGAATCTATTGGATACCAAGCCAAGAAACATCAAGACTGGTTTGACGAAAATGACATCGAGATCCAACAGCTAATCGACAAGAAAAGGAAAGCCTTCCAAACATGGCAGAGAGACATCAACTGTGCTGCTAAGAAAAAGATCTACGCCAGTGCAAAAGCTGAGGTCCAAAGAAGAACAAGAGAACTCAAGAACATCTGGTGGACAAAGAAGGCTGAAGAAATCCAACACCTGGCAGATACCCATAATGCTCAAGGATTTTTCAAAGCCACAAAGGTCATCTATGGGCCAAGAAACCATGGCATACAGCCTCTACGCTCATCAGACGGAACCAAACTCCTGAAGGACCAAAAGTCAATTGCACTACGTTGGAAAGAACACTACCAAAGCCTCCTAAACCACAGCTCCAGTGTGGCCGAAGAGGTCCTCTCACAAATCCCGCAACAACAAACCAGGGATGAGCTTGCAGCACTGCCTAGTTTGGAAGAAGTCAGCAATGCCATCAGCCAACAAAAGAACAACAAAGCCAGCGGACCGGATGGGATCCCTGCTGAAATCTTTAAAGAGGGAGGACCTGCGCTGACACACCAACTCCACCAGCTCATAGAAAAAGTGTGGGTGACCGAGAAAATCCCAGCAGACTTCAAGGACGCCACCATCATCACCCTCTTCAAAAAAGGGGAAAGAACAGACTGCGGAAACTATCGAGGTATCTCCCTTCTAACCTCCGCTGGGAAAATCCTCGCAAGAATCCTTGCAAACCGCCTTCTGCCCCTCTCAGAAGACACCCTCCCAGAATCCCAGAACGGCTTCCGCCCCTCCAGAGGAACTGTGGACATGATCTTCACTGCACGACAACTCCAAGAAAAATGCAGGGAACAAAACCAACCTCTGTACATGGCATTCATCGACCTTGCAAAGGCATTCGACACAGTGAATCGCAGCGCTCTCTGGACCATCCTCCAAAAAATCGGGTGCCCAAGCAAATTTGTGAACATCCTGCGGCTCCTCCACGATGACATGATGGCAACAGTCTTGGATAGCAATGGCTCCCAAAGTGACCCATTTAAGGTGGAATCGGGTGTCAAACAGGGATGTGTTATTGCCCCAACTTTATTCTCCATCTTCATCGCCATGATACTACACCTTGTTGATGGGAAGCTTCCCACCGGAGTGGAAATCATCTATCGGACAGACGGCAAGCTATTTAACCTCAGCAGACTGAAAGCCAAAACCAAGGTCACAACAACATCTGTTATAGAACTCCAGTATGCTGATGACAATGTCGTCTGTGCGCATACAGAAGAAGATCTACAAGCCACTCTCAACACCTTTGCAGAAGCATACACAAAGCTTGGCCTGTCACTGAACATCGAGAAAACCAAAGTGCTGTTCCAGCAGTCACCAGCCGCCCCCTCTCCAATGCCAGAGATACAGCTTAATGGTGTAACATTAGAAAATGTCGACCATTTCCGCTACCTTGGCAGCCACCTCTCCACCAAAGTCAACATCGACGCCGAAATACAACACCGCCTGAGCTCTGCCAGTGCAGCATTTTCCAGAATGAAGCAGAGAGTGTTTGAGGACCGGGACATCCGTAGGGAGACCAAGGTGCTTGTCTATAAAGCTATTGTCCTCCCAACCCTGCTATATGCCTGTGAGACGTGGACTGTCTACAGACGTCACATGCAGCTCCTGGAACGATTCCATCAGCGCTGCCTCCGGAAAATCCTGCAAATCTCCTGGGAAGACAAGCGGACAAACGTCAGCGTGCTGGAGGAAGCAAAGACCACCAGCATTGAAGCAATGGTCCTCCAACATCAACTCTGCTGGGCAGGCCACGTTGTCCGGATGCCTGACCACCGTCTCCCAAAGCAGTTGCTCTACTCCGAACTCAAGAACGGAAAACGGAATGTTGGTGGACAGGAAAAGAGATTTAAAGATGGACTCAAAGCCAACCTTAAAAACTCTGGCATAGACACTGAGAACTGGGAGGCCCTGGCCCTTGAGCGCTCCAGCTGGAGGTCAGCTGTGACCAGCAGTGCTGCAGAATTCGAGGAGGCACGAGTGGAGGGTGAAAGAGAGAAACGTGCCAGGAGGAAGGCGCGTCAAGCCAACCCCGACCGGGACCGCCTTCCACCTGGAAACCAATGCCCTCACTGCGGAAGAAGATGCAGAGCAAGAATAGGGCTCCACAGCCACATACGGACCCACAAGGAAACCCATGATGGAAGACCATCTTACTCGTCCAACGAGGGATCGCCTAAGGTGAAGGGTGCTGAGATCCAAGTTCAAATTCCATACTCAGACATCCAGTTCATGGGCTGACTTTGCTGCAGTCACTCTCAGAAAGTATTCAGAGCTCACTGAAGTAAAAGTAGGATTTAGATGTAATTAATAGTGACTAAATGAGCAAACAGAACTCATGAACAACAAAATAAAACAGAAAATATGTATTATTTCATCTATTACAGATAGCGAACTGCATTAGCTTTTATTATCTATGCCAAGAAAAGTTTGTTCATTTTAAGCACTCATATTAACCATTAGCTAGTTGACAAATGATATTGTTTACACCATACATTTCTCTGCCATATCTTAATTTGCTCCAGAATACTTGCAGATACATAAAGCTGATGGGGCAACAGAAGGAAAGTAGGCCCTTGTGGCCTTCTAGGCAATAGACAACGAGTACACCTAACAGTTATGGTTAAATACTTCAAGGGTCCTCTGGAAATGCATTTTTTGTGTGTTTGGAAATAGAACCCATTAACGTCATTCAAACTGTAACTCAGTTGAATAACATAGGGTGAAGTCATCGGTCGTCATAGAATCCTACAGAGTTCAATGGGATGTACTCTATGGTTAATGTACTAAGATTAAAGCTTTAAGCTGCCAAGGTTATCACAAACATCTCTTCCAGCCAGTTAAAAAGCATCAAAACATTTCTTACTTAATGGCTTCCAGGAACTCTACTGGAGAGCAGCATTGTTTTTTCACAGAACTAATACATAGCACTAAATAAAGCTTTCATCTTCAACATGCTGTACAATCATGAATTAATTAATCCTCGCAGTATCCCTCTGAGGAAGACACAGATTTCCTTTCCCCACCTCCTCTGTTTCTGTTCAAGGATGGCGTTACATATTTCTTGCAAGCAGGATCCAAAAGTAAATTATATTTCCCCAAATCTGCCTGTCTCATGATGTTATCATCTTACATTGCACTTCATCCTCGTTTGTTGTGCCCTGGGGGGATAGAAAATGTGTGCGGCACTTAATTTAGCAGATGTAAGCCAACAATCCAGCACTTGCTTAGAGCTAATTGAAATCAATGGGCTTAAGTACACCTAATTCTTTGCTGAGTTTTGACTTAAATATCCACGTGATTGATGTAAGAGAGGGAAAGTAATAAAAGACCTGTTCCAGAACAATAATGTGTCCAGAAGAGCAATTTCATCTGGGATTTTTCTGTTTTATAGATTGTTTCTTCAGCTATGCAGATTTAGAGAAAAATGACTACATTTTGCAGTCATGTTAGTCTCTTTCAGCATAAACAGATATAAAGTGGAGCCTACAAAAGCTTATACTTTTTTCCATTAGTCTCAGGGATGTGAAAATAATTCTTGATACCTTTTTATGCCTGGCAGTAGTTTCTATTGAATTTAATGGAGCTTCCTTCTGAGTAAAGTTTATAGCATTGCAATGAACATATCTGTTTTGACGGATATGATCTATAGTCCCAAAACTACATTTTAATGCCCTATTCAGCTAGGAACCTTTGCGTGGTAACATGCTTATGTTAAATTAGTTAAGTTAAATAGATGATGCCCCAAATAAGTCTTCGTAGGCAGAAAAGGGGATGAATGATGGACTTGATTTCCACATGCCACATATACAATGATATCAAATTACTTCAACACAACCTCATTAATCTTTAGAGTTATGATTTACCTTTCACAGAAATACACCATGCTGTAGTGATCAGACAGCTTGACTGGGGCTAGATCTATTTTCTAGTCTCTACTAGGGGTGTGCACAAAATCGTTTTAGTGTACCATATTTGGGGTATTCAAGCAATCTGGCATTGAAACCGCAAAAACAAACATGGCTTCCAGCACATTCAAGGAAGAGCAGGAAATAAATGAAGCTAATTAACTGGATTATATAATAGCTCATGTAGAATGCTAATAGTTGATAAGAGCCACATGGTTGCATCACTTTAAAGTTTTTACCACCCTATAAACTTGGATTGGACAACTGTGGTCTTTGAGATCTTAGATTTTGGCTCCTACATTTTCTCACAACTGGCTATTCTGCTTTGAGGTAATGAACATTGCAATATAAGAATATCTGAAGTGATAGAAAATGTCATCTTGTCTATAGTGATTTCTAAAAACCGAAAGTTTATAGAGGTCACTATAGGTTTCTAAATTCATGGTAAAGCAACAGAACAGTGGCATTTGCATGTAAATTTCTTATTATTGCCAGCTTTGGTCCCTCCTGAAACCACTTTAATGCTTCTTAAAGAAGCAAATAAATACATTCTTTTTAAATCAACCTGCAGCATTTTACAAAAATGGAAATATAATTTTACCACCTTAAGTTTCACAAGTGATGAGAGCTGGTACAGCCTACAATGAGTATTTGAAGGTGAAAAATGACCCCCAGATGCTGAGTCTGATCACACCAGACTTAAGAATTTAGTCAGCCACTGTTTTTTTAGAATCAACCATAGTGGACTAATCAGACCACTGCACATAATCCATGTTGTTTTATAACCCATATGTCCCTTATAATGGATCATTTCTCTTTCTTGCTTTTAGAAGTACATAAAACAACAGGGAAAGTAAAATAAAGCATATATTTGTTTAAACCCTAGGCGGTCAAGGTGTATAGTGATATTTTTGCGGTAGTTGGGGCAACAAGAAGAGTAAATATTCTGGAGAAAGTAGAACCTTCATCTCCCTCCTTCCACGAAAGTTAGGGGAAGTTTAGGAGTTCTCTGAAACAACATGGAAACTAGCATACAGCTGAAATAAGTGGACATTGGAGAATCCCTACAAACCCTAATCTTGAATAGAAATAGTTTCCTCTTGACAATTGCCTTTCTAAATACTGTGATGTTTCATGGGTTCTCACACTATCTTATCTAAATGGAAGTGCTCCTTTCCTCCAAACAGAAGTACTGATCAGGCAGAGTATTTCTGCTGATGGAAGGTTTTTTAACCTCCCCAGGCTGTGTTTGCAACTGAGACCAGCACTTCCAGTGTCCTGACTGGTGACTTGGTAACTCTGGTGCACAGAGAAGGGAAATATGTAGAGGTAAAATACTTGGAGGGGGGTAATATTGGGTTCCGGTTGCTACTCTGCTGTAGTCTTGCATGTGACCTTCTTCTCTAAGGCTTAGAGTCAGAGCCTCTGAGGGTTGCACCAGATCCTTGTGAGGGCCACATGCAGCCCCTGGATTGCATGTTGTGTAAGCCTGATTTACATTAAGAAAAAGTCACTTACATTGGGGCGGGGTGGAAGGAATTGAAATAAAATAAATTATATATAATTTTGTTATTGAGTTCTTCCTATCCACAAGTTATTTTCCTTTTGGATTGTATCCATGTCATGGGAGTGCCAGGTTCCAGTCATAAATGTGGCACAGTTTCATCCAGATGGAATTGGACTACAGAAACCCTCTTTCCACTAGTGCAGTTGGTCTACTGATGGTTTTCAGAAATATGGATTTTCGTTGGCATATTTAATTAAGATGAACTATGTTGCAATGAAACTGTCATACCTGACTGTTCCATTTACTGTTCTGATCTCAGAGGCTTTATCTATTCAGAGTATAAACATTCAGTAGTCTCCTTATTGAAGTCCCTGTAAACTTTTACATGTTTCCCCTGCTTCTTTCTGGTCTTTTAAACATCAAAAGTACACTGATTAAATCATTGTATGTCATTTGAGCTTTATTATTTGCAAAGACAGTATTAAGAGTTGGATCTAAGAAGAAGTTCTAGGCCACTATTTCTGTATAGATGAGAGAAAGATCAAATAGGTAGAAGATCTACAAATATGAACATCTAGGATTTTGATCCAATATGAGTTCTTTGACTGGATATCTCTTTATATTTAGGCCCCCCAAATAGTAGGAATTTCTAGCATGACCAATTTTCTTCCATATCAGTCACTTGGAGTGCAAAAGACGTCTCTGAAAAACGCTTTTATAAATGGGTTTCTTAAGAAAATTTAAATAAATTATTCAACTCAATTATTATTCAAATACAACCATTTTCAATTATTCAATAAATATATATTTTAAAGTGCACATACTTCTTCAGCAGCTGAGCCTTGTTACACTGATAAATTATGTTTGTAATTAAAAATGAAAATGATTCTAACGGGAAGGAAATTGTTTGCAGAGAGGTGTAGAAATTGATTTTTTTTGTTTGAGAGGTTCACTGAATTTATTTTAATAAAGCAATCAAACAGAGATTGGCTTCCAGTTCTGAAAATGGCACATTTAAGGATTAGCTCCTCTGCACCAAGAGCAAGCCTCTCTTCTCTGCAAAGCAATTTGTGTTTATTTTAATTATGATTTGACATCATTACAATAGATACGACCTTGCTCAACATGAGACAAATCATGCATACTTAATATGAAAGTTTATATAAGAGATAATGCGTTGGAATAGAGGGGCCTATTTTGTAGTGATTTTGCCACAGTCTCAAAACACAACGAACAAATAGTAACACTGAAAAAAAAAACCCTGGGGTGCTATTTAGATTGACATCACATCCAAGCTACCCCCAGGTCTTGCTACTGTCTTTTAATTATTCTTTTTGTTAATGTGTTTCCCTTCAACAGAAAATCAGAAATTCAAAACTGGTAGATTCCTCTCACAGTAGTGTCAAAACTACTCTGTTAACGTTTAGCAAACTTCAAGAGTGCTTTGTACAAACCTAATCCGAGTGTGCAATTTGTGACTGGCAACAGAAAACAACAATTGTATCTGTCAAAGCACCAGCTTCATATTTCAGGGTTTGCTCGCACAACCATACTGGTAAATTAACTGAAGACGTGGGCTGCTTTATGAAGCCATTTGCTGTTGCAGAATGTGGTGCTTAGTGATGTACAAATCAGACATAATCCAGCCCACATAGATTTCAGCAGCTCTAGTGCTCTCAGCTTCTCTTGATAGCCTCAGAGCACTTCTTCTGTATTTTTTCACACTTGCTTTTGGGCAGAAAGTTATACACTGTTTCTCTACAAGGCCTGTTAATATGCAGACAGATACATTTCCACTTGTGCTTCTTCTCCCTTCTCCTTTTTTTGTGTCTGTTTCATCATCCATTGTTGTTCCAACAATTCACAGATGGAAATTAGATGATGACAGTGGGACAGGCAATATCAGGATATGCTCAAGACAACACATAGAAAGCTAGGAGAGGTGGTTTTCGCTTGAGCTTACTGGGAAGGGCAAGATTCTGTTCCTCCTCATCTACCAGATGAGTTAATTAAGTGCAAACTACTTTTTGAACTATGGCAGTTTAAGCTAGATTTGCAGCATTGAAGTAAGCCTTGGACAAAGCGGGGGGGGGGGGGGGGAGGAAGGGACAAGAAGCTAGAAATGTAGAATAGCAGACGATAAATCAAGGGCTGTGGTGGCACAATGGGTTAAACCCTTGTGCTGCTGAACTGCTGACCTGAAGGTTGGCAGTTCTAATCCACGGGACAGGGTGAGCTCCTGCTATTAGCCCAGCTCCTGCCAACCTAGCAGTTCAAAAACATGCAAATATGAGTAGATGAATAGGTACTCCTTTGGTGGGAAAGGTAGTTTAGCCACAGAGCCTGTTGACTCCCATTCCACTAGCACTCATGCTGGTTATATGACCAGGAGGTGACAATGCAGACACCTTGATTTGGAAATGGAGAACATGACCTCCCCCAGAGAAAAAGATGAGCACCGCCTCCATAACCGGAAATGAAAGGAGAACCCCCTGCCTTTGTTTGTGTGTCTTATTGTACTGTAACAAGACATTGAATGTTTGCTGGTATCTGTTTACACTGTTATCCATTCTGAGTCCCCATGGGGAGAAGGGCAGAATATAAATCAAGTGTTATTATTGCTGCTGTCAAATTGTGATAGTTGGAGAATTTGCACTACTTTCGAAAGCAACACAATATTTTCCAGAAGCACATGTGCAAATATGTCTAAACTGAGGGCAACGGATCTTTCTCAGCAGCCACAGATTACATTAATATTTGCATGCATACATGCATTTACACATTTGATTTATATACATGATAACTAAGGCAAAGTAGTTCCTGCATTGTGAAGATGCCATCTCTATAGAATAGGGAAAATATCAGCGGATTCTATGGTAGTTTCATCGGCATCTTTATGTGTCGGTTGGACACAGGGTTGTGACTATGACAACTGCTTCAGTTATTCCCAGTATGTGAGAACAATTCATACAGCTCAGGAGGTTAACATTCAGCTCCTTTTCATTTGAAAATATTGTTTACTTTTGAAATCTATTTATATTACACTGTCAATCTGTTTTCTTTGGTGAAGATAAGCCTGAGCTGGAATGAAAATTTGAAAAAAATGGGGGGGGGGGGGAATACAATTCCCAGAATCCCCAGCCAATATGAAGATGATTGAAAGTTTTAGTCCCCAAAAGTAATGTTTTCAATCTTTATTTTGAAGTTGTTGGAAATAGTGCCTTGAGCCTTTTCTTTTTGATCCCTGGCCATGCTGGTTGGGAAATCCTGGGAGTGATAATCTCCAAGTTCTCCTTTAAGTTAGTTGGGGCATTGATCACTTTTGAGTGTGATTGCATTTTAAAGAGACACATATCTGTAGGATTATTTTCCTGGTAGAAATTATAAACGCGATATGGATTTTCCATTCAGGGATCTGTGTCATGAGACCTCCAGTTTGTTTTGGCCTAGCAACCTCATTAGATAGAGCTGTTTTCAGCAGCATATGACAATTCTGCTGTAGTTTAGCCATGGAGCCTATTGGCTCCCATCCCACAATGTACAGCTACTTCCAGCGGGGCTCCATGGCTAAAGTACAGTGAAACCTGTGTATGCTACTGCAGTGGCAACATATGAGGATTCTCGTGTTGCACTGGGAACAAGGGGGAAACTGAGCTGCAGATGCTTCCCCCATGGGATGGGACCAAGGGCAAGTCTGGTGATGTGGGGCATGGGGTGATGGGTTCCCCACACCCCCTAATGAGCACCACTGGATTCACCACAATCTATGACAATTAAATCTCTAAAAAGCCCATGGCATTGAGTCTCATAGACACAAAAATCCAGACACATCCTGAGTAGACTCCTGTTGGCATTCCTACACTTTGGTGAGTACTATTAGTTATCTTGGGTTAGGCCAGCTTTGATTCACTTCAGGCAAAATCAGAGGATGCTCCAGAGTTTGCTTGAAACTCTGGAGTATCCTACGGCTTTGAGGTGGTATAGATAGATAGATCAGGTCCAATTCTCACCAGTTCACTGCTCACGGGGGGCACCACCACCACCACCTTTTCCCTATGCTCACCAGTGCAGGGAAAGGAGGATGGGTCATGGCCATATTGCCACAGTTGCTACTCCCAGATGGTCACAGAGCTCTGCGCAAGCTCCTGGCCAGGACAGAAGCCCTGTTTTGACATGAACAGAGACTCCTGTACAACCAAGAACAAAGTGAGAGGATTGGTTCCTCTTTCTTCCTGGTGGCATGAGTACCTCCAATTGTGTCAGAATGGGCATCGGTGGCTACCAGTAGCTTGCACAGTTTTCTGTGACTGGTTGACAGCGGCAATGACAACATGGAAGATGAGGTGACAGTCTCAGCCCAGCTGGACTCATGTGGACACCAACCTAGTTCTGCAGCAGGGTGCTTTTAACTGCTTCTGGGGTCAGTCAGGAACATTCCTGCTCCAGGCAGGCTATGAATTTACCAGCCAGTGTAAACTTACCCTTGGTGAGCTTAATTACAGCCAAAATTATTTTAAATTATACCTCAAATTTAGTGGAGCCTACATGATGCAGCTACAGACCTTTGCAGGTCAATGCAGGAAGTTATTAAATATCATCTGAAGCATGCAAAATTATTTCAAGGGGAATGGTTGTGAGAAAGCAATAAAATTAAAGGGGATGGAGGGGGGATATTTTACATTAAACTGTCTGAGTGTCAACGAGGAAATTCTTGTCGTTTACACTGACACAATCTTTTTTTAAAAAGCCCATAATTTTTATGACATTCTTCAATAAGGCTTTCAAAAGTACACACTTTGTTGAATCAAATGATCACTTAGAGTGGAGTGATTTGTATCCCCTTGGAATGAAAATGAGCAGCCAACTGATTTGTGCTTATTTGTACTCTGCCATTCCTGGCAGTTACATTTCCACATCAGCTTCAACTAAAAGCTCCAAATGGAAGATAACTATGTTTCTGAAGTCTGTTTCAAGCACAGAATCTCATCATTTTAAAAGCACATTCCCAGCTATTACAACTGCGACTTGCTGAAAATTACATTTATTACTTTTTCACCTTCTTCTTTTTTGGTCTCAGCCTTATCAGAGGAATAACTTTTTAACCACTTGACTGAACATCTGACATTTTCAAAAGTAAGTGTGTCTGTGTTGTGTCATAAATAACATCTCGAGGCAGAGTACAATGGGATTCAGATCTAAGCAGAAGGGCTGGAACGGTAACAGTGGCAACAAGAAAATCACCTCCATTCAAGGACAAGCATAAAAAGGCATTGTATTCAAAACAAAATCTTTCCATAGCTTTTCCTTGTAACAGAAGTTGGAGGGGGGAGAGATTTATCCGCACCACTGAGGATCAAATCACCTGCCATTGTTCTGAAGGGTCCCATCAATAAAATTTGACATGTTGCTGATTGCTCCATTAAATCACCAATGTGGTCTTGAATTGTCTCATCAGGTCAGATGACTTCTTTCCTCTCAACTCCCATTTCTCTGCCAAATACGTAATATGGAAAAAAAATTCTTCATATTTTTTTGATAGAAGCCTCTTTTGGTGAAATCTGTACTAAGAATTGGCATTGTTGTTATTATTACATTTGTCTATTGATTTTCCTCCAATAAGCTAATGGCAGTGCACAGGGCTCTCCTTCTCTTCAGTTTAACATAATAAAGAAGAGTAGGTTAGGTTGATGATGATGTGGCCCAAGGTCAATCAGTGAATTTCATGACTCAATCAGGTTTGACAGCTGGAGTTCCCTAGTCCCTATTTTGGAAGAGGCTCTCATTTCATTAAAAACTGAACAGAATGGGAGCTTATTCAAATAATATTTATTAGAGGACTGGGATGCTTCTCGGTGTGCATACACCACTCAGTTTGCAACCCATATAACCAATGATGAAGTAGATCAACATGTAGTAGGAGTTTAACAATAGCCCACACATTTCCCATAACTCAGATAATGGCTGAATAAGAAAACAACATCACCTCTAGACAACATGCAAGTCTTTGAGGAAGTATTCTGGGGGATAGGGGAGGGATTTATGACCCTCAAGATACTGTAGGATTCCATGTCCCATCAGTTCCATCCAAGGGTTCAGGGATTATGGAACATGCTGTCTAGCAAAGTTGAGAGGATAATAAGGTATCTACCCTTGATATACCAAATTGAAAGTAGATTTACTTGTAAAAAATGGAGACATCAAATGGACCAAAGAATATGGTATTTCTGTATTCTCGTCTTGTTTGATTGGTAGAATGCATTTCATTGCATAAGATTGGACTGATATCAGGGAGCCTGGGTTTGAACCCATTCACTAAGTCTACTACATAACTTTGAAGCTTTTATAATCACTCCTACTACAAAATTTGACAGGCTTGATGTAAGGATAAGACCAGAAATCCCCCATGCACTGAATAGTTGGAAAAGGATGAAGACACAAATGTAATTTGATATATACTAGTGTATGGGTAAACCAATACGTTGAGGACAGTTTGCAGCCAAGATTATGGATTTTGAAAGGACTCATAGGTTTGTCAAGAGTCATTTTGCAGAGTGGGGGAATTGTCAGCACCACCTCAGGGGGCTGCCACTCCTGCCTTTTATTGCCTAGGCATTCAAAAAGTCCAGAAACAGGATGGACTAAGCTCTCTCCTTTTGCTACTCTATTAGAAGGAATTATTTTTTATATATATATAAGAGTTAAGGTACAGTACTTAAATTGACCTGTGGATAAGTCCACCTGACTTTTAGGAGTTATTTCTTTGACTAAAATATCTAGACTTATAAACAAGTACATATAAATAGAGAAGTATATGTGCATTGTTATCTCTGAAGAATTATTCTGAAGGGACATTCTTCTACCCAAAGAATATGTCTGTGTGGAGAAGAATGATCACGCTTGAAGGGCAAATAGATACATATGAATTTTATAAATGGCATGTAGACAGGCACAATTCCATGTTTAGTCATTTTCATCTCAAGTTTCCATAATGTGCTTACATTTTTTATCTGGTTTGTTTGTCACATGGGGTTTTATTTCAGATACACTTCAGAACCCACACTTGGATTATATTCCTTTTGCTATGCTCCCTCCAAGGAATTAATCCTTCCCTTTGGTACTTGAATCCCCATGAATCATTCTCTGATGGATGTCTAAATGGCATATGATATACACACTTTAAAAGATAGTGGCTGTGCTTTGTTTTGTCATTTAAAAGGTGGCACTTTTTGTTTTACATCTCAAAATTCGTGTGTTGTGTGCTGCATATGCAGATATTATTTCATTGAGGTCTTGCTATTGACTAAAGTTGAAAACATATGGCCAAGATTCTGCATCATGCAGGTATCCTCAAACTGCAGCCCCCCAGCTGTTTGGGTCTCCACCTCCCAGACGCCCTAGCCAGCTTGTTCAATCATCCAGAATTCTGGGAGTTGCAGGGCTGTAGTTTGAGGATCCCTGAGCTATGATGGTCAATTTTACAATGACAGAACTGTGTCACTAACATGATACATAAGCATAATAGATAATGGTGATGGGACAAAATGGGGCATTGTGGAAGATGCCCCATTGCAGAATTCAAACTTTCGATGCATAATGGTGCATAGCGAAAAGTAAGGACATTTCCCTAAGTGGGAGCAGTGAACTTGTGATTTTCCATGGCACTCTGTTCTGGATTACTAGTGCCTTGAGCTTCTGTTGGAGACAGTTGTTCCTCCTCTCCTTGTGCTGTTATTGTGCAAGGACAGTGTGTCCCACATTGCACATCATAACAATTATGCAGTGCCCACTTTGTCCACTCTACTCATGCAGTGGTCCCACAGAGCAGCTACAAAAATGTTTCCCATCTGATTTGGTTTACAACATCATAAATACTCAACAGGATGCCAGGCATTTGTGTACTTTATATATCACGGTGAACGTGTGATATATAAATAAATATGAGGGCAAGAAAGCATTTGGCCTTTCGGTATTTTGGCTCACACCACTCTTTCGACATGCTGGCTGGAGATTCAGGGAGCTTAAGTCCAAAACAGGTCTTTATTTCAAAAAAGATTGTAGGGAAATCTAAATCTCTCCAGAATATGCTAACATTCATCCCTTATTGCCATTTATAATCCACATCTGTTTCCACATGTTCTCAAATAAGTAGTTGAAGGGGAGAGGCAATAAAAATGCAAGCTTCCTTTTCTTTATTTTTAAATGCTTATTTTAACTTCCAAGGTTCATTGTTTTACACATTTTGCTTTCTATAATAAAAGAAGAGCCATTTCCCATTCAGCTCAATAGCAGCTGGATTTAATTAGGCTTTTCAAATATTTACCTCTTGCAAGCCCTCAAAATTCCTTGGCACTGCTCTATGCCAGAATTTTGTTGTTTTTGTTTGCTTCCCTTTCAATCATTTCTTTTCCTCCAGAGGTAAACAGCCTTCTCTTTTCCTCTCCATTAGTTTCCCTCCAAACAGGAAGGTTTGATGTGGGCTTTCCCCTCATTTGACTTTCATAAACCTCCAACCACTCCTGTCGTTTCATTTCTCTTTATCTCTGCCACCCTTGTGTTTCTCTTTTACAGTGCAGTCATCTCTGTTAATTGGATATTGTTTTTCTCTTTCAGACTATGCTACCTAAGTGTAAATATTGCTGTTGCTTACTCAACCGAGCTGAGGACAACTAGGACTAATGCTTGAATCAGTGCCTAACTGTAGCATATGCTTCTGATTTGGACAGGATGGATGCTTAGGGAAGATTGCAAAAGAGGGAAGCATGAGTGTAGCACTACAGTGAACATTAAATTATCTAAGGACTTGAGACACCACACCAACAAAGTTGGAGTATATTCTTAATTCTTTTAGGCATTGCAACATTGTATCAAATAATTGTGAAAATTTGTAATCAATCACCTAGATCAGCTACTTACTTAATAAGGCCTGTCTCCTGGACTGTCCTCCACAAGCCAGCAGATACACTGAGCAAAGGAAGTCTATTCACTGGGTTGCTGTAAGTTTTCCAGGCTGTATAGCCATGTTTCAGAATAATTCTCTCCTGACGTTTCGCCTGCATCTATGGCAGGCATCCTCAGAGGTTGTGAGGTCTGTTGGAAACTAGGAAAATTGGGTTTATATATCTGTGGAAAGTCCAGGGTGGGTGAAAGAACTCTTGTCTGTTGGAGCTAGGTGTGAATGTTTCAATTGGCCACTTTGATTAGCATTTAATGGCCTAGCAGTTTTTAAGGTCTGGCTTCTTACTGCCTGGTGTCATCCTTTGTTGAGGGGTAATGAGCTGTCCCTGATTGTTTCTTGTCTGGAGTTCCCCTGTTTTTCAAAGTTGTTGGATTTTCTTAGTGGTTCTCTAGATTGTTTGTAGGTTGTGTTTGCAAATAACTAGGACATGGCAGTTTTCCTTCTTTTTCCATGGCGAATTGGATGTTTGGGTGGATGTTGTTAAGGTTGTCCAGGAACTTGTTTTGTTCTTCTTTGCTATGGCTCCAAATGGTGAAGGTGGCAGCCACATATCTGAACCATATAGTTGTCTTTTTTGTTGCTGTTTCCAGGGCTTGTTTTTAAAAGTGTTCCTTGTAGAAATTTGCTATGACTGGGCTGAGAGGGCTCCCCATAGCTACTCCATCTTTCTGTTAATAGAATTCATTTCCCCACTGAAAGAAGCTTGTGGTGAGGCAATGGTGAAACAGGGCTGTGATGTTTTCTGGGAACTTCTGGTTGTCTGAAGTATATTCAGATGCTAACTGATGGGCAAGGAGAAGGATGTTTCTAATCCCTCCTGCCAGTGACTGAGGTTGTGCTTAGGAATTGTGAAAGAAATCCTGCATCTGATGGTTGAGCTTCACCTACTAGGGAGAATGGGCTATAAACATCCTCCTCCTGTGGCCCTATTTGCAGCAGAACAGACCTTCATCACTCAAGATGCTTGTTGACTATTAAGGTGGATTTGCAATATGAATGCATAACTGCAATATATAATGTCAACCAGCCTTTCTTTCATAATCTGTGTCACTTCATACTCCATATATTCTTTTGAAATAAATGAGCTAATCATGTTGAGTTGTCTGAAACTTTCACCTTTCTCTTATTTTGTTTAGAAAATAGAACATTTCTTAAATTTTCTTAAATTGTGTGGGTTTTATTAAATATACACCTAGAGAATAATTAGAATGAAATGAGGAAATGAAGCCCCTTGTTGTCCAGCATACAATAGTTTTTGGCCGGCTCTTCAAAGATTTGCCATGGAGCCTGGAATGAATGCATTTGAAGACCTATAATGACATTCTATTGACTAAAACACATTTTATGGAGACTGTCCTTGGTAGCCAGAACCCTGGAATTTCATGAAGACTGTTCTTGTAGATAAGAGACTCTTTGCTTCAGAATCATCACCATACACATTAACAAAGTGACAAAGAGTGGCAGATGTGTTTTATTCTCTCTACCTATTTAATTAACCCTAAAACAGAATATCTGAAAAAACAGTACTTCTAATATGTAACAAAGAATGATAAGTAGACAACCCAGCCCACACATCCATGATGGAAAGCTAATTAACTAAATGTAGGATTCAAGGCAACTGACATTCAGTCTGATGAAAGTCTTCCATGTTGCTATGCAAATAAGTGGATAATAATGAGAAAGATCAACTGAAAGCAGAACACTCAGGAGAAAAGAACATTGTAGAACTGCCACACCTTAAATAGGGTGTGAACATAGTCCTATGAGAGGTATAAAATTTCTTATAAATAATTCAGGGCACATAAAAATTCATAAAGCACTATGATTCACAGCAAGATAATGCTGGTGAAATTCAGAAGTTTGGCCTTAGCATCAGAGATGGAAAATAACAAGCATTAGTTTTTGGTTGTTTATACCACATTATCCTACTGCTTAGCAGACTCATGGACACATTCTGACAATTAAATACCAGCAGAAATAGGAACAATCTGGGGAGTGGAGGAAACTGCTGGAATCAATTTTTCAGTAGAGCTGGTGGAATGTCCTCATCTCTGTATGTTGTAATCAGATTGAAAGACTGCTGCCAGGTGACATTTTTGGAAAGAGACCAATGAAGATGGGTCTTCAGAAGAATGATGGAACGACCCTGCTTCCCATTTCATTAGGAGTTTGGAACTATTACATGAGAACCAAGGAACTGGCATATGAAGAGTCATATGATGAGCAGGTTGTCTGAAACAGTTTGCTATAACAAAGAAAAGTATGAGCTTGGATTGTCCACTGAGCTGAGACTGGCTGTGCCTTGTCATGTTGATTGCTGCTGAAAATAGTAGCCTTCTGATGTGTCTTACTTAAAGGAAAGGATGAACATAAGACACAAATCAACATTTAGATTTTGGCACAGTCAAAAAAGCCATGATGTTGCACAGACACCAGATGATATACAAATGTCAATTAACAGGAAAAAGGAGCTTGTTAATATAACAGATGAGAAAAGATGTGTATCGGTAGATACAATTGACTTGTAACAACTCTGCAACCTACACTTGATGGGGGCATTCCTGGGTTTGCAAATTAGCACTTCTGATTAAATGTGCCAGAAAAATATTGTAGAGAAAGAATAATGAGACATTTGGTGAGATGTGATCATTTGCTGAAGTTGATGAGGCTGAAGATGATAGCATTCTTTTAGAAAGGTAATGCACAGTGCCAGAAAGGATGTTATATTTAATGAAGATCAGATGCAGTGCACAGAAGTGGAGAGAGCATTAGGAATGTGTTGATTTCAGGGTGATTAGAGCGAGCTCTACCAAGAGGTACCATAATAAATGATGTCTCAGATTTCAACTTCTGTTTTTGAAAAGTAAATGTAAAGAGGCATATAGAGAGGCATTGCCTTTTTAGAGCAAGACAAAATGCCACAACAGGGTAAGATCAGCAGTCCTCCATAAATGCGTATTAGAAAACAACATTAGAAAACAACATCGTGGCCTTTGTGTGTCTACTTCACCCTAATAACTACTTTCCCTTCTAGTCTCAATCTCAAATTTTACAGTCATTTCAAATCTGCAAATATAGACATATATTTATCATTTGTGTACACATAGTGTAAAGAGGGGGAGGGGATGCCTTACATATTAGAACGGTTTTATAGAAGTGCTTGCCGTCTATCAATGATAAACTTGTGGGATGTAAAATGATTACATCCCACTATAGTAATTGCATGGTTGAGTTCATAGTTTAAGACATCATTCAGCAAAGTAAATTTCTTGCTTTCATTCAAAAACTTGTGAAGTCGCTGACATTCTTGAAGTGCCAATGGCATCTTATGCCTGCAAAACCATCATGTAATCATCCTGCTGGTTGGGGAATAATTGAAAGCAACTAAAGTAGCAGTTATTATTTTTCTGTTGGTAAAAATGTTTTCTTTGAAAACAAAGAGCAATGAAAAATTACGATGTCTTTGCAGTTTGCTTAAAAATATATCCACTAGACAGACATGATTTTTAGATTGCAATCCTGTCTAGGAGTATATCCCAGCTCAATTCTGTTGTATTTAGTTACATTTAGTTAACATACTGGGATTAAATTTAAATCTTGACTGTTTGCATTGATTTCTATAGGACCTAAATGTAATTTAGAGCCCTTCCACACAGCGGTATAACACAGAATATCAAGGCAGAATAGCCCACAATATCTGCTTTGAATTGGAATATCTGAGGGCCCTTGCACACAGCCCTATATCCCAGAATATCAAGGCAGAAATCCCACAATATTTGCTTTGAGCTGGGTTGTCTGAGTCCACACTCAGATAAAGTGGGGTTTTCTGCCTCGATATTCTAGGATAAAGGGCTGTGTGGAAGGGCCCTGAGTCTACACGGCTATATATCCCAGTTCAAAGCAGATAATGTGGGATTTTATTCAGCTGTGTGGATGGGGCCTTAGATAGAGTGGATCCTTTTATTATTCTTATGTTTAACACATTACAAAAATAAATCAACATTATATAATATAGTGAACACATGATGGAAGTCTGTCAATAAAATGCAGCATTATATAGCACTATGGTGAGAAAGTAAATCCTGTATTTATATCCAGACTTGGTTGCTGTCTTACTGTTCTGTTGAATTTCAATTTCATAAATCAATAAAACAAAGACAGTTTTATAGCCTCGGATGCCTTTGAGCACAATGTAAACTTTACATCCTACAAAAGTAATTAAAAATATGACCATAGGGAAGGAATATTCTGCATGTTTATTCATTTACTTAAGCTTCCTTTGCACTAAACAGCAGTAGATTATACTTTTTTTTCTTTATGGAGCTCAAGCTAGGTTGATAAATTTCATGGGTTTGTCATGGTGAAAATATTAAATTTCATGCTTTGTCCTAGATTAATGGAGAAATCATATTAAAACTGTGCAGACAGTTCACAGAACCAAAACATAATTTCAAAAGGCAAAGCCAAGCCAAATATTTTGAAAAAGAAAAAGAAGCTAACAGATGCCCTAAAGAGGTTGGATGGCACAGTTTATTTTTAGTGGCATAAAAACTGGTTTTGCTCCATATAAGTCAGCCTATATAGGATTTGAAGCAGCAGGCCAAAGAAAACCAAGATTAAGAAAGAAGGAAGGAAAGAAGGAAGTAAACCTAAATAATTTACATGAAAGAAGCCACAGCTTTTATGGAAGGTGTGTAATGATATTTTTAGGGTAGGTAGCACTATTTTGTTTCCAGGGTCTCCTAAGAGACATGTAGCCAATATGATATTCAATTAAGCGCTACTAATGTAGGATTGTTGCGGTTCAGTTTTATGTACTTCTTTTCCATAAGAACATGTAAGAATTGTTCACAAGATAAGATGTCATCATCATTTTATCTATTAAAATATTTCTAACTGACCATATATCAACAACAGGGGCCGTGGCGGCACAGCAGGTTAAACTGCTAAGCTGCAGAACAGGATGTGATGAGCTCCCATTGTTAGCCCCAGCTTCTGCCAACCTAGCAGTTCAAAAACATGCAAATGTTAGTAGATAAATAGGTACCGCTTTGATGGGAAGGTAACGGTGCTCCATGCAGTCATGCTGGCTATGCTGATCCTTTGGCTTAGAAATGGAGATTATTTATCTTCTATGTCTACAGCACATGGTGTCTATTTCCCAACAGTGGGGCACGGAAGAAGACCCCTAATAGGGATATAAGGACAGAGAAATATTAAGGTTCTGATACAAATTTATTCCAAGCATTCCATAACAATCCAAATGAATAAATGACACTAGTAAAATGATTAAATTATGTACTAGGTATCAATTATTGATATATCACAGGCTTTTAAAATGGGAACAATTACTCACGTGAGATGTAACCCTATCTAAACCTCTAACACAGTGTTTCTCAACCTGGGGATCAGGACCCCTGGAGGGGTCGCAAGGGGTTGCCAAAGATCATCAGAAAACACAGTATTTCCTGTTGGTCATGGGGTTTCTGTGTGGGAAGTTTTGCCCAATTCTATCATTGGTGGGATTCAAAATGCTCTTTGATTGTAGGTGAACTATACATCCCAGAAACTACAACTCCAAATGTCAAGGTCTATTTTCCCCAAACTCCTCCAGTGTTTACATTTGGGCATATTGAATATTCATGCCAAGTTTAGTTGAGATTCATCATTGTTTGAGTCCACAGTGCTCTCTGGATGTAGGTGAACTACAACTCCCAAACTCAAGATCAGTGCCCACCAATCATTCCAGTATTTTTTGTTGGTTATGTCAGTCCAGTATGCTAAGTTTGGTTAAATTCCATCATTGATGGGGTTCAAAATGCTCTTTGATTGTAGGTGAAGTATACATCCCAGCAAGTATAACTCTCAAATGTCAAGGTCTATTTTCCCCAAACGCCTCAAGTATTCACTTTGGGCATACTGAGTATTTGTTCCAAGTGTGGTCCAGATCTATAACTGTTTGAGTCCATAGTGCTCTCTGGTTGTAGGTGAACTACAACTCCAAAACTCAAGGTCAATGCCCACCAAACCTTTCCAATTTTTTCTGTTGGTCACTGAAGTTCTGTTTGGTTCAATTCTATCGTTGGTGGAATTCAGAATACTCCTTGATTGTAGGTGAACTATAAATCCTAGCAACTACATCTCCCAAATGACAAAACCAATCCCCGCCAGTATTCAAACTTGGGTGTATCGGGTATTTGTGCCAAACTTGGTTCAGTGAATGAAAATACATCAGATATTTACATTACAATTGACAACAAAATTACAAAATTACAGTTATGAGGTAACAATGAAGATGATTTTATGGTTGGGTGTCCCCACAACATGCGGAACTGTATTAAGGGGTCATGGCATTTGGAAGGTTGAGAACCACTGCTCTAACATGTTTTAGTTTCAGAATGAAACGTTTCCATTATTGGGTTGTTGTAGGTTTTCCGGGCTATATGGCCATGTTCTAGAGGCATTTTCTCCTGACGTTTCGCCTGTATCTATGGCAAGCATCCTCAGAGGTAGTGAGGTCTTTTCCATTATTTCATGTGTTTGAATTTTCAAATCTTGCATATCCATATTGCCAAAATTCATTTCAAACTTACAGTATATAAATATTCTCTTCTCCTTCCTGAATATCAAGCAAAAAGTGGGTGCTAAAAACAATATCATATGAAAGTTGAGTGGCACAACCTGGGATTACAACCAGATACAGTGAAGACATCTGCCCTTTGCGCTTTGCCCCTCTGTTGCTGAGTACGCATGCCCAGTGTGGAAAACATCTCACTATGCTAAAACGGTAGATGTGGCTCTTAATGGGACATGCCGCATTATCACAGGCTTTCTGCACCCTACATCACCGGAGAAATCACACTGTTTAGCTGGTATTACACCACCTGATATCTGTTGGAAAGTAGCAGCCAATAATGAAAGGACCAAGGCAGTGACATCCCTGGCCCATCCCCTGTATGGATATCAGCCATGCCTTAAATCAAGTTCTACTCCCAACTCAAGAACAGGAAACGTAATGTTGGTGGACAGGAAAAGAGATTTAAAGATGGGCTTAAAGCTAACCTTAAAAACTGTGGCATAGAACTAGGAAACCCTGGCCCTTGAGTGATTTAACTGGAGGTCAGCTGTAACCAGCAATGCTGCAGAATTCGAAGAGGCACGAATGGAGGGCAAAAGGGAGAAATGTGCCAAGAGGGAGGCATATCAAGCCAACCCTGACCAGGACAACCTTCTGTCTGGAAACCAATGTCCTCACTGTGGGAGAACATGCGGATCAAGAATAGGGCTCCACAACCACCTATGGACCCACCACCAAGACACCATATCTGGAAGACAATCATTCTCGAATTACGAGGGACTACGAGCTTATAGACATACATCGAGTGCCTACTTGTATTATCCAGCTACAGTTCTAGGTACAGGTTGAAATATGTTTACTGGATTTTGGAATGTTTGCCTATGCATAATGAGATGGAGATCCATGTCTAAAAACAAAATTCGTATTTCATATACAAGTTAAACAAATTGCTTGAAATTGATTGCATATGTAATATTTTAAAAATTTGTGCATGAAAAAGTATTGCTCAGAAAGCAAAGGTTTCACTATTTCAGTCACCTATGTGGACACTTTTGGAGTTTAGGGTATTATGGAATTTGGAATTTGGGGTAAGGGATGTTCAACTTGTATAATGTGCTTTTGCATCTACCATAGTATAATTTCCAATTCTCTTTCTCTGGGACAACATCCCTTCTATCATTTACTATGAGATGAAAAGTATCTATTTGCCACCAGGTGCTCCATGGACATTTACAAATCAAGCCTGAAAGCAACTGCTATCATTCTGTTCTTTGTCCCCAGCATTAGATATACTCTGAGACATATTGCTTCTTCTCTATGGGGTTTCCATTTCTAGCTGCCACAACTGATAGTCACTGATAGACCTATCTAAAATGATTACATCTAATCTTCTTTTAAAACTGTTTACATTGGTGACCATAAAAAAAATCACAGGGGAACAAATCCTATAGGTTAATTGCTTTTCTTTCTAACTAAATAACTTGAACCTGCAATCACAGTATTTCACAGAATGACCCTGTCATCTTATGGTTTGAGGAAAGTGGATAATTTCTCTCAAACCCTCTCTAAAAACTATCCATGAATTTTATCATAAAGTATGATTTCATTTCTATCTTTTTCCTCTTCTTCTTCCCTCTCCTCTTCCTTCTCCTCGCCCAGCATAACCTGCTTAAAATTGTTATAGAGAAATCATAACAAGATTCAGCAAAAAGTGGACAGGCTGTCTTGGAGATTTTAGGAACTTCACTTAAAAAAAAAGTCTCCCAAATACAGCTGATAAAATGATAAATTATGCATTTTAAAATTTCTTTTCTTTAACTTTCCAATTCAAAATTTGTGGGATGCCCTAGATTTATAGCTGGGATTTCTGATGACACCCCATCACCCAAAATGAGATGACCTCTAGTCTGTGTAGGAGATGGTTGGTGAGATGGGACAGTAGAGGACATTATATCAAGGAGTTCTTTAAGTCTGTGGCCACTTTGTTTTGAATTGGATCTCATCCTGTTTATCTATCTATATTGAGGACAACCCTTCATAGTTGGCAAGATGTGGATAATTGAAACAGAGAATTTAGTCCAGTATTTCAATAAAAGTGTTATAATATGATGCAAGTTGAACCTTCTAATATTTGGTGTTGTGGTAGCCAATGCCACTCCAGAACATCTCCATGATGTTGATATACTAACAGATTCTGTTCAGATAGAGGGAGCAAGTGATGGCACATCTCCTTTACACACCACGTTTGTTTCTTCCAGGAAAATGACTGGATAGGAAGAGATAGCTAGACTGGCCATAGTCATTTTTTTTTATTCCTGAAGCAGAACAGAAAATGATGACCCTCCCTGCTCAACCTCTAAGACCAAGATGACCCAGGAGTTTAGGCTAATTGAGTGTTTGGCACCAGAGAGAAAATCTTACATGCTTTTCTCCATCTTTCTAAAAGTTAAACATAAATACAAAATAATAATAATAATAATAATAATAATAATAATAATAATAATAATAATTTGAACATCTAACAACTGACTTTATGATACTCTCAGTCTACAAAATGAGACATCTATCTCACTTTGTCTAAGAATATGGTGTGATGGTATTTTTTTTGAGCAAGACAGAAAGAGGTCACCTTATATGTCCAAGGATAACCTTGGAAAGGCTTGGCTTCTCACAAAATACAGAGGGAAAATATGAAAAAGGGGGGAAGGCTCCTCCATATTTTGATCAATGACTCAGACTTAATGATATGCTTTTGCTTAAGAGCTTTGCTCATTTTGCAGGGGGAAAATAGGCTGAGAGAAGAAGATCACACCACAGTGAATCTGAATCAGGAAATACCAATAAGATATGACTGCTTCATTTATTTACCCATTTAACAGTATAAAGGGAATGTTGTGCATTTCCACTTGGCAACATGACTATTATCTTGTCAAGTTGTGCAGAAAGCTTCATATCCACAAAACTATTATGAACCAAATGATAAAGGAACAACTAAATCAGCTCTAATGAAAGAGCAGCGCCATTTGGGATTAGGTTAAAATAATAGAAAATTGTTAAAGCAGCCACCTCCGTTTGTCTTTGTAACAGTTTTCCTTGTCTTCATAAATAGAAATTATAAGTTGCAGGATAAGAACAAAACATGCATCAATTTGCTATGCAGGACCCTTTCCCCATTTTACTGTCATTTAAAATTTTCATGCTAAGAAATGAATGCCTGCGTCAACAGAGACATTATTGGGCTGTTCAGAAGCATAGATAATCTCTTAAAAATATCCAGCTGAAATTGCTTAAGCTAGATATTGAATGATTTGTCCTGTATGAACTGAATTCACATAATTTGCATGGACTAAAGATCTTGATCTGGAGGCCAGTGCCTCTCTTCCACCTCATGCTTAATCAATATGCACGATTTAACTCAATTAACCTTCATTTCAATAAGCACTGCTGTGCCAGGCCTTTAAATTAGAGAAGCTAAAGATATTCATGGAGAGGTACTCAGTTGTGCATTTCTCTCACAAACAAGAACTTGCTACTTAGCTCGTAGCACCACAGGCTTCAGTAGGTTGATCGCAAAACAAACTGTGTGGAATCCATTTAAAACCAGTACAAATTGTAACTGACTAAGTCTTTATCCACAATCTCATCTCATGTCTTCACTGTATCCAGCAAAAATGTCTGGCTTTATCTAAAAGAAAAGGATTATAACAAACGGAAGAGATGATTTACTATAAGGGGTAGACATAGGGATTTGAGCATTATTTAATTGAAAAGAGTGATGGAAGATTATAGCATTAACTGGGAGGGAAGACTATATGTTGAAATTGATGAATTTATGAAAAATTGATATAAAGTTAGACTTGTTTTGATTAGATAAATATGAGTAATGATCATTTCCTTTTTGCAAAACAAATTTTGTGGTTTTGGATATTTTCTGTTAAATGGAGGTTGGCTAATAACAATATACTGATATCTAATAGTCACTTCCTGGTGGGAGTAATCATTTCCCAGCAACCACTTCACCCACCTCTAATTCCTCCCTGCAACAATACAGATAACCAAATACTCCATACTCCTTAAAGTCCAAATTTTGTGTAAAAACTTGATGTAAAAGGCAATTTAAACAAAATAGATTAAACCCAAAGAGGTGCATTGTAAACAAATGATCATGGATGTTGTGTCAGGATCAGAGTACAAGCAAGTACATTTTAACACATGTACACAATCAGAATGAATTATGATTTGTAAGCTGCTCTGAGAGCCTTTGTGGCTGAAGAGCGGAGTATCCGTCTTCCAAAGCAGTCACTTTGTTCTCAGCTCAAGAACAGAAAACGGAATGTTGGTGGACAACAAAAAAGGCTTAAAGCTGTGCTTAAAGCTAACCTAAAATTTTGTGGAATAAGCACTAAGAATTATTTATTTATTTATTTACTTCACTTGTATACCGCTCTTCTCAGTCAACGGCGACTCAGAGCGGTTAACAACCAGTATCAACAATACAGTACAAAATCATTAGTCATTTAAAACAGTAATATCAATTAATTAACATCAGGACATCAATACAACAATACAGGAAAACAACAATCCATCACGTCTCATCAATAGAATCAGCATCCGATCTCGTTGTCCATTAATCCATATTCCAGTAATCAATCAATTGCACTGCTTAGTTGAAAGCCTGTTCGAAGAACCAGGTCTTCACTCTCTTCCTGAATGCCAATAAGGAGAGGGCCGATCTAATGTCTGTAGGAAGGGCGTTCCACAGCCGGGGGGGGGGGGCACTACTGAGAAGGCCCTGTCTCTCGTCCCCGCCAGGTGTGCTTGTGAAGCCGGCGGGACCGAGAGCAGGGCCGCCCCACACGATCTTAACGTCCTAACTGGTTCATAGGAGGAGATGCGTTTGGACAGATAGGTCGGGCCAGAACCATTTAGGGCTTTAAAGGCTAAAGCCAGCACTTTGAATTGTGTCCGGTAGCAAATTGGCAGCCAGTGGAGATGGCGCAACAGAGGAGTTGTATGCTCCCTGAGTGCCGCTCCTGTAAACAACCTGGCTGCCGATCGTTGGACCAATTGAAGCTTCCAAGCAGTCTTCAGAAGCAACCCCACGTAGAGAGCGTTGCAGTAGTCTATACAGGATGTAACCAGAGTGTGAACTACCGTGGCCAAGTCAGACTTCCCAAGGTACGGGCGCAGCTGGCGCACAAGTTTTAATTGTGCGAATGCTCCCCTGGTCACCGCTGAAACCTGGGGTTCCAGGCTCAGCGATGAGTCCAAGATCACACCCAGACTGCGAACCTGCGTCTTCAGGGGAAGTGTAACCCCGTCCAACACAGGCTTTAACCCTATACCCTGTTCGGCCTTACGACTGACCAGGAGTACCTCTGTCTTGCCTGGATTCAATTTCAATTTGTTCGCCCTCATCCAGACCATTACAGTGGCCAAGCACCGGTTCAGGACCTGAACAGCCTCCTTAGAAGAAGGTGGGAAGGAGTGACAGAGTTGGACATCATCCGCATACAAATGACATCATACCCCGAAACTCCGGATGATCTCTCCCAGCGTCTTCATGTAGATGTTGAACAACATGGGAGACAGTATTGAACCCTGAGGAACCCCACAAGACAATGGTTGTGGGGTAGAACAGGTGTCTCCCAATAACACCTTCTGAGAGCGGCCCTCTAGGAAGGACCGGAGCTACTGCAAAACAGTGCCTCCAAGGCCTGTTTCCGCGAGGTGTCCCAGAAGGATACCGTGGTCGACGGTATCGAAGGCCGCTGAGAGGTCCAGCAGAACCAACAGGGACACACTCCCCCTGTCTAGTTCCCGGTGAAGATCATCTACTAAGGCGACCAAGACTGTTTCAGTTCCATGTCCCGACCTAAAGCCAGACTGTGCCGAATCCAGATAATCCGTGTCGTCCAAGAATACCTGGAGTTGTGAAGCCACCACACGTTCCAGGACTTTGCCCAAGAAGGGGAGATTGGAAACAGGCCGATAGTTGTCGAATTGAGTGGGGTCCAGTGATGGTTTTTTCAACAGCGGTTTTATTATAGCTTGTTTTAAGCTCGCTGGAATATTGCCTTCCCGAAGGGAGGCATTAACCACCACTGTTACCCACTCGGCCAATCCCCCTCTGGCTTCCTTCAAAAGCCAGGATGGGCAGGGGTCTAGGATGCATGTGGTAGGCCTCATTCCTCCAAGTATCTTGTCCACATCCTCGGGTTTCACCAATTGAAACGAATCCATCAAAACCGGGCAAGCAGATGCTCCAGCTACATCCTCAGAGACTGCCGTTAATATGGTATCCAGGCCAGAGCGGATCAAAGCACTTTGTCTGCGAAGAACCGAGCAAAGGCTTCACAGCAAGCTGCTGAGTTGCCAGGGCTCCCATCCTGAGTGGTGGGATTTAAAAGGCCTCTGACAACTCGAAACAGTTCAGCCGGACGGTTCTTCGCAAACGCAATAGTGGCCGCAAAGAAAGACAGTGCTCGATTTGGCTCGCTCGGATACGAAAGCCACACGCTCTCTAGTTCCCTCTTCCTTTGCTTCATCGCTGCCAACTCCTCGTTGAACCAAGGAGCTGGTTTAGCTCGGCTACTTGAGAGGGGACGTTCTAAGAACTAGGAAGCCCTGGCCCTCAAGTGCTCTAATTGGATGTTGGCGATTGCCAACAGTCCTATTAAGTTTGAAGAAGCACAAATAGAGGGCGAAAGGAAGAAATGTGCCAAGAGGAAGGTGCATTAAGCAAACTTTATAATGACTATTTTCCTTTTGGAAATCTATGTCCTCAATGTGAAAGAACATTTGGATCCAGAATAGGTCTCCGTAGTCACTTATGGACCAACCTCTAAGACGCTATGCTTGAAAGATTATCATGCTTGGCCACAAGTGATCACCAATGATGTTGATGAGTACACTAAATAAATAGACAAGCCCCAAGATCTGGTTTCTTATTTACTTGTAGAATTCCTATAAAATTTCATTGAAAATCAGGCAACTTAAGTGTAGGTGATGACAGTTGTTCTCCTGCCTCCACATCAAATTTCTGCCAAGCTTTCCATGATTCATTCTTTGTCTCAGCATGTGGCTTCATTTTTTTTCTCTTCATGCAGAGACACTACATTCAGGGCTAGCCTTGTCAGTAGCCAGAGTGAAGCAGAAGCCTCAGTGGCAGTATCCATAGTGATAGAAAGGAGGGACAGGAGGTTGTTTAGGTGACAGAGCCATATACCTCATAGTCCGCCTTGTGCCCCCTAAGGCAGTCTGCTGCTCTCAAATGAAATACTAGTTCAACTGTTGGCCTGGCCACTGGCCAGCTTCTGTAAATGGAATTGGTTGGTTGAAATGATGAGAGATTTTTTTCTTTTGCCCAAAAGAGAAACAAATTAGGACAGTTCTGAAAGAACAGGCAAAAAAGTTGAGTCTCTAGTAAGAACGAAGCTGTCCAAGAGTTTCCAGTTGTTTCCTGGCTTTAGGTACAACGTCTACTGGTTCTTTTATCTATGAAACCGTTTTTAAATGAAAGATTTTTGATTCTATTCTATTTGTCATTGATCTTCTCCTTTGGGTTTTACACAAATCTAACATTTGCCAAAATATGCAATTCTATGCTTTTCTTTTCCATTTCTGACCGAACAACTTAACCATTGGTTCATCCCATCAAGTATGAGGTCTGCCCAAGGGCTGCTTGTGGGCTCTTGGTATCCAGTTCATTAGTCACCATGTCTGTCAGTTGTCTTTTGTTCATGCTATATGCTCTGCCCATCTTCTTTTTGCATCATAGATCTCAATGACCATGTCGTGTACCCTGGCTATTTGACACAGCTTTTTGTTGTTGACTTTATCTCTTATTGTCATGCCACGCATCCTTCTTTCTATTGCTCTCTGAGTCACTGCTAGTTTTTCCTCCTCTAACTTTGTTGTTTCCCATGTTTCAGATGTGTGTGACATTGCCAGAAGAACTGTAGAGTTGAAGATACCTGCTCTGACCTTCATTGACAGCTTATCATCTCTTAGCACGGTCTGGTTTCAATTAAAAGCCGTCCAAGTCACCTTTCATCTTCTTGCCCATTCTCCATTTGCCAATTTATTCAATTGCACTGGTTGTCCAAGATATACACAATCAGTCAGTTCCTCAATTTCATTTCGATTTATAATGATGTGGCCCTTGGCACACTGCTCATTTCCACCAAAAATCCAGAAGATTTACAACATGATCTCCAACAACTCGACTCTCAAAATCAGTAGGACTGGCAATGAGCTTGAAGAAAACAATATGGATAAATGGAAGATTGGAATACACTGCCATATAATGCAGTTTGGAACTATAGAGCTATATAATGTGAATTAACTTCACTGAACTGCATTAGATTGGTCTACAGTCATTATATGGTAGCGTAGATCCAGCCATAGACCATTATAAACAGCTGGTTCCACCAACACTGAATAGTTTTACTGGATTAAATATCTCACTCCTGTCCAAACTCCCAAACTTTACAACAGATATTGGAAAAGTTACATTATGTGATTTCTTCAGCCACCAAGGTGTGGTTAATAATATATCATGAAACTACCCAAAACCAAGAAAAACCCTACTGGATTACACTAAAACACATTTGCAATTTAGTCCGAAGAAGAAAGTCCCACTGTGCTAAATGTGTCTTATTCTCAGGTAAGTGCTATTAGATTTCATATTAGCCCAATATTATCTTTGGCATCTTCATCTTGGATGGTATGCACTCACTTAGCACTACTGTTGTTAACACAATATATTTGTAGAATTTGCTTAAACCACTTTTGTTTAATTTCTCAAAACTTTTGTGCTTCTCTTTCTGTTGCAATCCTTTGTAAGAGCTTCTCTGCACACTAAATAATTCATTCTTGAAGAGGTTGCTTTACCTGGAGATAGAATGTGTTCCTGAACTGCAAAAAGGGACTGAGTTTACAAAGATGCCTAGTAATGCAAACAAGCAGTCTGAAAGTGCAAATATAAACAGAAAAGTGAGTAAACTGTCAGCAGGAAGTGAGCAAAGCTGATGGCAGGTGACACCCCAATGGGAATAATCTTTCCCCCTTCTCTCCTAGGGAAACTGCGAACAGCTAGTATAGGAAACAATATATAAGAAAATAGAAGGAGTAAAAAATAATATAAGAAAATAGTGACAGATGAAGAAACAGACTCCAAAACTGGCACAGGAATGCAAAGAGAGGGAGGGGTGAGTGGAGTGCACTGACACGAAGAAAATAAACACACTAAAATAAAATTGGCAGGAAGAAATGGACTCTAATGGCCCAATGTAGCACTGTTGTGCCCCATTGTTCTGGCTGAGTGACTCCATTTCTTGTGAAAGAGATTCAGACGTGTAAATATAGAATGCCCAGGATGATTGAAGAGAAGCATGGGGAGAGTAAATATAACAAAATATAAAGCAGAAGTGGGTGGAGTAAGTGAACACTGGAGATTACATTATTATTCTGCTCAAGTAATCCTGCAGTGACCAACATGTCTAACACACCATCTTCTGCTCTTCTTTTTTCGTAGCAATTTGGCACAGAAGATCCACTGTTGTTAATACTGATGCACCCATGCAGTCTTACAAACCTCTGAAAAAGACTAACACTCAAGCTGCATGGAAAAACAATGAACGCTGGTGTTGGTACCTAGCCGCAGTAAAACAAAATGTTCTGTTAAACTGGAGAAAGCAGAAAGTCAATAGGGGTCTACCTATAGATGTCTGGATGATTTGCTACAGACGTTCCATGGTTTCTATTTCCAACATTTAAGGAGGAATCCTTCCACACTGATAATGAGGTTAGTGATAACAATAACCATGTCAGCTAGCTACTATGACATACTCCTCAGCTAGTTCAACTTGAAAGGGACAGTCATCTGCTTTTAAAGGTCCCAGCATTTCTCTCCTCCTCCCACTTTCCTCCTTCATCTTGAGCTTAGTTCAGTTGCTGCAAATGAGTCAAAAGTGGGGAAGTAGTTTGCACTCAATTAGTCTTGCCTTTCTCCATAGGCTTTGGGCAAAAGAAAATGCAGCAGCCTTAGGGCCTTTCCACACAGCCATATAACCCAGAATATCAAGGCAGAAAATCCCACAATATCTGCTTCGAAGTGGGTTGCTTGAGTCCATACTGCCATATATTCCAGTTCAAAGCAGATAATGTGGGATTTTATTCAGCTGTGTGGAAGGGGCCTAAGTTTGTGTGATCTTTCTCAGCAGTAATGATTGCCATTTTAACTACTCTTTGATGTGGCTTGGCCACAAATGTCCTGATTTCCATCTGTGAAATGAAGGATATGCCATGAGATACCCCCCTAAAAATCCTCTGAGATCCCGTCTACACTTCATATAAAATCCAGGTTATCTGCCTAGAACTGGATTATATGGCAGTGTAGACTCATATAATCCAGTTCAAAGCAAATAATGTGCATTATCTGATTTGATAATCGGGATTCTATGGCAGTGTAGAAGGGGCCTGAGTCAGAGAGATAATTATGAGAGATAAAAGTGATGGCCTTTGAGACACTGATATAAGTAATTGGCATAAAACCAGTGTTGATAGAAGTCATTTCCTCCTCTTCCTCCTCCCCCTCCTCCTCCTCCTCCTCCTCCTCCTCCTCCTCTTCTTTTTCTTGAAGGGAAGAAAGAGAAGATGAAAGAAGGAGGGGAGTAACTAAGACAAGGAGGAAAAGAAGACATGACTCCATCAGCATTGGTTTTGTGCCATTACTTATCTTTCTGTCTCAGAGGCCATCACAATAGCCATTAGGACACATTGAACTGTTCCATTTTTTTTCATTAACACATTTTCTGTAGTAAGGGAAAAGACAGAAGTAGCACAGAAAAGTAACAAGGAAAGGTTATGACTTGACAAGCCCATGAAAAATGTGATTGAGTTTGGCAGCTGCTCTGCTAAAAGCACCATCTGAAAGTACAGTAAGAGTAACTTCTCTGTAAAATAGGTGGACCATTTGGTTCCTTTTGAGCAGGATGTTATTTAGTTTTACTGACCAGTTTGAGAGTGTTATGTCAGAAGAATCTTTGAGTTCTGGGAATTCAAAACATATTTTTATAGGGTTCCAATATAAAAGGACCCTGGCTTCTAAATTCGCCTTTTTTGTTTGTTCACTTGCTTTGTTTCTAATAGGGAGATCGTATTCTAAATACAGTGGAACCTCTACTTAAGGGCATCCCAACTTAAGAGCTTTTTGAGTTAAGAGCAATTGCATGGCTCAAGTTTTGCTTGGACATAAGAGCAGCATTTTGATTTAAGATCTATTTATTATTTTATTTATTTATTTACTTTACTTATATACCACTCTTCTCAGCCCTCAGGCGACTCGATCTAGTGCCAGAGGAAGTGCTAGCACAAGGGTACAGGGTTTTTTTATTATTATTTTATTTATGCTTTTGTTAAGAATTATACATAAAATAAAATAAAACTAATGCCTTGCCTTGCCTTGGCCTCAGCCTAGGCCTCGGTTTTTGAGTATTCTGCTTTATGCCCAAGGAATATTTTTATCAAACTGGATAGGATGCAGATTTTTAGAAATTTCCCATCCTTGCTTTCTAATCACTATATTTCACTGTCTAGGTTTGTAAAGATCTCTGGTATTAGATCGAAAATTACAGCTAACCAGCCACTTGTTCAGTGTTTCCTTAAGACCCTCTGGAGTGTAACTGCTTTTGCATAGATTGAAAAGCTTAATGGGAAAATCTGCTGAGCTTCTTTTGTTCCTCCCCTCTCCAGCCCATCATTCTCCTTCTCATGCACTGTGCTGCTGCTCTTGAAGGATGTTCCAAATGACCAGGGCCACCCCATTCTTGAGATAATCAAGCCATATTAATGTAGAGGGTAATTGAGTTCCCAGTGTTTGCAGTTTCTCTGCACAAACATATTACTTACAGTGGCGTCATCAATAATGAAATTGAGACAGCGGATGAGAGCCTCCAATTAGCCAAGTGCCACTTAGGACCCCTGGCTTCTTTTTAATAGCCTCTCTGACAGAGACCTTATCTTAATTTCAGTAATCAGTACCAGAGTTCTTCATTGTGCCTCCCTTGATTCTTCATCTAAATGAAATAAAGGTGGCCATTGAATATCTGCTAGCAAGGTCATCCTAATAATATTTCTACACCAATTGCTGGACTATTTTGAGTCATAATGGCATTGCAGTTTCAAGTATATAGTAACGCTTTTTCTTGACCGGTGTGTCTCTTTGCCTACTTTTTTTTCACTTTCAACAATGCCAGACTGAAGGGTGCAATCCCACAGTGTCTGATTTGAACTGAAGACAACATCTTCAGTTGATCTTAGTGTTTGTTCTACTGATCCTTTTGAATTTCAAATTTTGATTTATAGCCATAAGGGCAGGGTCAAAAATGATGCTAATACTAACAGGGTGTTGAAAAGGGAGAACAAAATTCATCTGGAACAACTGTTACCTTGGTTTGTTAATACATCCAGGCTCATCTATGCTGAATCGAATAGGTTTACCAATGTTCCTGCATCATTGCTACACAGGGCTTATCTACACTGGCAAAATCTTGAAGGATCGGTCCAGAACAGAAATGCTCTGAACTGTCTCTGAATTGTTTATACACAGTCTTTGTCCAACCCAGAGTTGGTGAAAGCAACCTTCCCTGTTGTTGTCACCATATGGCCACCCTCTCCTTCTCCCTGCTTCTGTGGGTGCCTCTAATAAATACTAGCATAGGGTCCTGCAAAGGCCAAGTCCTCTCCCAATTCCTGCAGCCATCTGCAGTGGCGATGGCAACATGGTCCAACCTGTCTTATTTTCCCTGTGCTCATGAGTGCAGGAATAAGGAGATGGTGGTGGTCTGTTTGGACAGCAGGTAGGTCCAGACTGCATCTTATAATGTTGTCTACATTGTTCCCAAAGTGTGGCACTCCTCTGGACTTTCAGCCAAACTCTGGAGTATTCTCTGGCTTTTCTTAGCATGGGGCTAAACTGGTTTAATCCAATTTGCCCCACAAGAAGTCCCTGGATGTTGTGTGGACATTCAGGAGTGACCTCTAACTGAATGCAGGATATATGCCCTAACATAGACAGGCCTACATTCTACTCACTGCATCATGAATATGGGACATTTGGCTTTTTCAGGTAACTACTACAATTGCTTACCTAATTCTATACTGGCAAGGCATTTTGATGTTGAATCCAAAAGGATGGATGTAACAACAATTCTCCACATTTTTTCTACATCGTGGACAGCAACATAACTTACATGTTGCAAATAATTCTCTCTCTGGGACTCTGCACTGAAGTGTTAAGAAAATCTTTGCTTCGCATAAAGAGTTACGTAGGTCAGGTTGTCAATCACAGAAGCAATGAAAAGATCAGTGATTTTTGTGTGCTGATTAGGGCCCATAAATATCGATCAAGTACTGCAGAAATCAATTTCCTTTGCAATGTCATTTGTTTTCATAAACAGACAGCAACAGTGTATTTCCACTAAACCCTGTCAAGTGTCCTTAGCTCATGTCACACAGGTATTTTATTGGAACAACCAATTGTTAATGCAATAATTCTTTAGCAATGAAGCATTATGTCATGTCATCCCACGTTCAGACTAGATTGTAATGGCTTCCCCTGCTTTGGGCATTGATTTGCTGTTCACTGAAAAACAATTTGTTTAAGAATCACCAGCCTATTGCTAACACTTTCTCGACATTTATGAAATGGCACCCTTTTGCCTTGCTAATATTCACATATATAGGCAACAGATTCATTGTGAGTTTCATTTAAATGTTTATACATTTCAAAAAATCTAGCAGTGATAATTAGCAAAAGGGCTTCAGGGGTAGAAAGTCTTTAAAAATGACTATCATCAATAACACTTTTGCAGGATTATTTTAGTTTTTTTCCTCCACTTATTATGTGAATATAAAATCCTAACTGAATGAAGACTATTCACAAGTAGCCCATCCCAAAGAAAAAGCCATTCTTTGAATGTAGACCTACGCATGCCTACTGATTGGACTTCATATATATATATATATGTAAATGGCCTATTGGATTTTTATAGCAATTTTCTTCAGGGGCAAGGGGTCATCTTAGGAACCATGCCCTGTTATAATTAAAATATTTTTTCTGACATTTTAACATTCAATCATATGTCCTCTTTGTGGACTGGAGAGATGAAAGGGCTTAGACAGGACAATGACAGGAAGAAGATGATTTTACACATATTATAACAGCAATGCCAGCTACATGTCTTCAGAAGACTCATGTTCTCAGGATTATATGCAAAGCTATGAAGCTGCATTAGTGAATAAGGGGACTTGACCCAAGAGAACAACAATCCTCATACAATTGGAACAGAAATGCTGTGTTTCTTCGTGGTTCAGGGTTTATGAATGTTGGTGTTTTGCAATTAATGGGTTACTTATAACGTATTATTCTTTAGCAGCCCTTGTGAGCACAACAAAGTTGTGTATATATATATATATATATATATATATATATATATATACGTGTAATGCGTACAGCATTATTACAGTGGCTTCTAGATTTTGCTGTCAAGGCAACACCTAGCAAGGTTCACTGGAAATTGCTTCTGAAAGGTAGTGATGCTTGCCCTACGGCACAGTTGTTCCAGCCTTAGTCTAATTAAAGTTCATTTTGATTAGGAATATGTATGAAGAACATTGTTCCATCATGCTTGTTTCTATCTGAATAGATCCATGGAAAACATATTTTGTGCAAAATTGTATTTTTCAAAGTACTGTGTTAATACAGATAGGAAAATGCAGTAAGTGAAGCAAGCATTCATTTTAAAAAGTATAATTTAAACACAATAACAGATTGCAATGAGGCAATGACTTTGTGCTTTCATTATTCTTTTCTGTTTTTGAAAAAAGAGGCTCACCTCATTCTAAGATCGGAGGGAGTAAAATCTCATTCAGTATTAAATGCATGAATAGAAAAGTGCCCAAATGCACTTCAAACGACTCTCTTATGGATTTTAATTTAGACTACTTTCTATCTTATTTCTTTCTTTCATAATTCTGTTTTGTAAAGCAGAATTGATGGGCTTCTAAAACATTCATTATAATAGGGTTGGGGAAAGTGGATGGCTATATTACATCTCCCATCTGAGACTACAACCCCCATCATGTCTTGCCATTGATGTGGCTGATGTGACCAGGAGACCAACAACATTGGGACTACCACTCAGCTCCCAAGCCTTATATTATAATGAATACTTGAAATGTTTTTAAATAGGGCCTGTGGCTCTCAATATCTTTATAAAAGACTAGCTATTTAACCAGGAGTTCTAGAATCTGACTTTGCTGATATGGCCATGGATACATAATAATGTTGTTTGTAAATGACACCCTCCACATACTGAATCTTTTTCAACCTTCAATCTTCAAATAGTGCTGCATTACTACTCCCACTGTACCTGAATCTTGGCCATGTTGAGTTCAACCAGTATGCTGAGTTCAATAACATCTGGGAACTCAAAGTCTGGAAAGGCTGATATGAATATACAATCATGTGCCTCAAGGGCCTACCATTTCAAATGTTGGAGATGTGGTTTTATTTCAATGACTAAGAAAATTTTACATGACAATATCTCTCACATAAACAGCTCCCTTCTAAATAATTATGGAAGAAAGAAACAGGTTAGAATGAGTTGTTATTCAGGGACATTTCAGAGTTTACAAATAGCTCATTCAGAAGAGCGAGCAAACTAGTGGGCAAAGTGTAACACTATGGTGGGTGAACATGTGGTCTTCCAGATGTTGTTGGACTTCATCCCAGAGCAACCTTAGCCAGTGTAGCCAATAGTAAAAAAAATGAGAATTGTGGACCTTGGATTACTTGTAAATTCTGGGTTTCAGGCTATAATCATTAATCGAGAAAATCTCTTTAGTGACACATCCAAGAAGAGTACAGAATTGAGGATGAATGTGTTTATCTGAAACAATTTCTAGAACTTTTAATATTGCAGGTCTTTTGCAAAGCTTATTGGTCTTGACAGCTCAAGAGCTAAGTCATCTCCAAATATTTTGAATTACAACAGGACTATGACTGGAGACTAAGAAAACTCCAGGATAGGCTTACTTTAGGGTCACTACAGTTTGGAAACAACTTGTTGTAAATAACAAAACTCCTGAAATTTCAACAAAAGTCCAAATTATTTAATTGAAACCCTCATACACATTAGACAACATGATTCATTGGAAAAGACAACAGGAAAAGAGGAAGAGCCTTTTTACAGGTGGATAAACTCAATCAAGGAAGTCACAGCCCTGAGTTGCAACACCTGCACAGAGCTGTTAATGAGAGGCTCTTTTAACAGTTTTAATTCATAAAGTTGCCATAAACTGCAGCTGACCTGACAGCAACCAGCAAGTTGCATATGGCAAGCTCAAATTTAATTGCCAGGCAATGGATCTTGTGTAACACAGCTGAGAAATGGCTTTGCCTGAAGATTTACTTATCAAAACTTGGAAAGGTTTTATAAGAGCAGGGCACTGAATTTACTAGTTTGGGGAGAAAAACCCTCACTGGTGTCAACTCCCTGCAGACTAAAGGTTTAAAAAACAATAATTATTGAGAGTATCTGAAAAGAAAAAAATCAGGTGTCATTTTGTAGCAGAAAAAATTGATAAGACAGAAGAAATAGCAGTAGAAACCCAACAGCACTATAGTCAGTATGAGATGTTTCTCAAAAAGAAAAGAAACGAAAGAAAGAAAGAAAGAAAGAAAGAAACGAAAAAGAAAGGTAAAAGATGGATGCTAAAAACCCTACTCCTAACCTGTCTAAGTGAAGTATAGGGTTGCAGTTGGGCAACAGATATATGGGATTTATCACTCATTGAAGTGAAGAAGAGTCCAAATAATCTGAATGGCCAAATCAGCAGCAGCATTATCAACTCGGGGGCAGGGAAGCAGGTTCTGAATGAAGGGGATCATGTGAGCCTCTGCTTCTTTCTGTGTTGGGAGCTCTCAGATTCTGCTCCTAGAGAATCTGCTTCTCTTTCACATGACTGCTTTGCAGATTCTGTCTTGTTTCTCCCCTTTACCCATTTAGCTTGTTTGAAACTTGGAGCTGTCACATTGAGTGAAGGAGACACCTATGAGCCCCTTTGCCAGTAAAAGTAAACAAGACAGTTAAATACAAATAGGTCTTCAAATGCAACAATTAGACAATTTCCTTGTCAGCAGGAGGAAGTGGGGGGTGGGGGTGGGGGCTTGAAGGAGAGTTCTGGTTTGTACATTAAAATGTAACTTGACTTCTTCCAAGATGGCCAGGGATCTAGGGTATCACTCCCTATGCTGCCAGTACACATGCTGCAATATTGAGAGACTGGCAAGATGCAGCTGAACGCTTGCTTGCAAGTCATATTTATCAAGCATAACTCACAGAATCGTAGAGTTGGAAGACACCACAAGGGTCATCCAGTCCAACCCTTGCCATGCAAGAAAATACAATAGAAGACCTCCCACAGACAGCCATTCAGCCTCTGCTTTTAAAAAAGTTGCATTTGGAAGAATATTGAAATGCAACTCCCAGAGTCCTGCAACCACCATGACCATTCTGCACTTTGAACATGCTTGAACAAAGAAATGTGCAGCTGAAGTGGACATTGGGCAGAGGGGACGTGCTAAACCTTTCTGCATTTTTCTGATGAAAATGAACTCTTTCCTATCTCCCCTCTCACCAAGCTCTGATTCTCCAAGTCTAAAATGTACATATTTATTTGCACCATCCACATTCTCCTGAGAAAATGTAAATAATGACGTGCTCAACTCCCTTCTGGATCCTGTGCCGCTACAGCACTTAAGTATATTCCCAAAATGCAGAAGGGTAGAGAGGATGGGGCGGGGGAACACACATAACCACAAACTGACTTTATTACTGCTGCTTAATCAGAGGTTACCGAAAGGTACCACACAAAAACAGGAACATCACTTCAGCATGGGTGATTAGAAGTAAATTGCCATGTAATTAAGCCATGCAGAAATTATCATGTGGTGTCATTATTTACCACACAACTAAGGAACACAATAATGTGGTTCATATAATAGCAATCAAAGCAGGATGAATTAACCACAATGAGGTATTCTTGATATGCTTGCTGCTGTGATAATATATTCCTGATCAAATTTACCTGTTTACTGCACTGGCATCATTAATGAAGGAAGACCTGTAATCTACTCAGGCTGGATTTATTAAACACAACGGCAAAAGAGTAAAGCTCACCAAACAAATTGGTCTTTATTTTTGAATAAATGTGCACAACTAAATGTGTACAACTAAAATACTCAGAAAAAGGGTATTGATTTTTATTTGAGGGAATCAACAATTAAATTTCCTACTTATTTATTCATATTTTTCTACATATCACTGGTTTCCATTATAACCAAATGTGCTGTTTGCAACTAAACTATAGGCCATCCAGTCCATCCACTAGCCTCATATGACCTAGGACAGGGATGTGCAGCTTTGGCATAGTTGGAGATCACCTCTACCATCTGTAATTAGCTGCAAAAGCTCTGCAAATTTATTTATTTATTTATTTATTTACAGTTCTTATATTCCGCCCTTCTCACCCCGCAGGGGACTCAGGGCGGATTACAGTAAACACATATATGGCAAACATTCAATGCCAGTTTGACAAACAACATTTAACAGACAAAGGCTATTTAACTTTTTTTTTTCTGGCCGCCAGGGGAGCTGCTGCTTTTCATCGTCCATCAACGACACCGATAAAGTTCTTCCGCATTCCACATTCCCCGGAGTCTTCTTTCTTTATGGCCTCATAAATTAGTTAAATTTAGCCTCCCACACAAGGTGGTCCCTTATTTTCCTATTTGACAGATGCAACTGTCTTTCGGGTTGCAAAGGTCGACAACGGGCTACACAATGGCTGGACACCCACTCCAGCCCGGGCTGGCTTCGAACTCATGACCTTTTAGTCAGAGTGATCTTAATGCAGCTGACACTCAGCCAGCTGCGCCACAATCCCGGTGCTTAAATGATGAGAGATGTTTAAAAGGAGAAAACAATAAACGTAACTGAACATCTAGTTTTTTTTCCATGTCATGTGGGACTTGAGTAATGCAAGTCACTTCTGGTATGAGAGAATTGGCTGTCTACAAGGACATAGACCAGGAGACATCTGGATGATTGATGTTTTACCATCCTTGCAGGAGGCTTCTGTCATGTCCCTGCATGGGGAGTTGGAGCTGACAGAGAGAGCTCAACCCTCTCTCTCCGGATTTGAACCACTGCCCTGTTGATCAGCAGTCCTACCAGCACAAGGGTTTAACCCACTGCGCCATCGGGGACTCCAAGTGAACATCTACTAATAGCACTAGATTTTGGAGAATTCTGTCCAAGGGTAGTAGTATTGTTATTTACCTTCAAGTAGATTTATAGCAACCCTACCACAGGATTTTCTTGGCAAGAGGTATTTACAGGAGCTTTATTCTTGCCTAAGATTTGCCCAGGTCTCCCAATGGATTTCCATGACTGAGCAGGTATTGGAACCATGATCTCTCAGAATTCTAGTCTCAAACACAAACTATTACACCACATTAGCTCTTCCCTACAGGCAGGAAGAGCACTGAAATGGCCCAGGGACCACACATGGCTCACAAGATGTGCTTTCCGCATTCTGATCGAAGAACAAAATGACAAAAAACTTGTGTTAAGTTGCCTTGTGTGCTGGCACTTGGGGGGGGGGGGGGAAGGAGACTAGATATACCCATCTATAAGTCATAGAATCAGAGAATCATTGAGTTGGAAGAGACCTTGTGGCTAATCCAGTCAAACCCCCTGCCAAGAAGCAGGAAAATCGTATCCAAAGTACCCCCAACCAATGGCCATCCAGCCATTAAGTCAACCTCTTGTAGAAGTCAAGAGCAGGTTTGGGACTAAAATTGCAATTTTTTTCTATGACTTGTTGAGAGTAAAGCCTAAGACATGTAACATACAAATCTTTTCCTCTCCTTTTATGAATTCATAGAGTGAACAAACTTCATAAAAGCTAAGGAGAAGATCTGTTTATATGAGGGATTATAATGTGTGTCTGCGTAAATTACATTGCTGATCTTAAAATGTCTATGTCTATACAAGTATAAATAAGGAAGGAATATGAATGAGAAAAAAGAATCTGAATGCTGCCTAGAAAAAGAAGAAAGTTTGGAGATGATAGGAAAGCAATACACTTCCTTTAAGGACTTAAAAGGAAAGAAGTGGCAAGAGGCAGAGACAAGAAGCTCTCCCACTATTACCTTCTCATTACCTAAGCTGGAGAAAGAAAGACCATCTCCCTCCTTCCTCACCTTTTCTTTTGGCCTGAGCAGAGTTCAGCAGCAACATGTCTATGAAGAATTTGGTGCACCTGCAATGTTGGGTTTTTGTGGTGGAGCAGAATGTTGGTAGCCATCTTATTAAGGCCTTTCTGCAAAGCTATTCTGTAGAAAGATTGCTTGGCCATTTTAAATAGGGGGTTATGGTAAAATGTGTCTGCAGCAGTTTCTCTGCAGAGAGGTTTATTTCAGTAAGCCCTTATTAAAAATGTCTGCTTCCTTTTTATTCTCCTCAAGCATCAGAAATGGTGAGTACACTGTGTTTTTCACCAATTAAAAATTGGAAAGAGGGAGAGCTACTTTTCTTTCTCCAGTTTAAGCAAAGGGGAGTAATGGGGTGGGATCTTTTTTCCTCTGCATTTTGTCACTGACTTTTCATTGTGTCCCTGTTCCAGTATTGACATGTGTAGAAGTTGACTTATAAATTAATATATAAAATATATAAAAATAACCATAAACATAAATTCATTGCCATCAAGTGTGCTTGGGGCATAGAGTTTCATATGTAAAGGAAACCGAGGAGGAAGGGGGGGGGGGAGGAGGAGGAACTACTCTCAGAGTCCTGATTATTTGTGCCTCTGGAAAGACTATGGAAAAGCAGGAAAAAGAGGAAATTCGAGATCAACATTTGTTTTACACTCTCTTCTACTCTCCCACCCTTTCTCAGAAACAACTTTTTTTGTCTATAGCACAGATTAACATTATTTTGCTAATACAGTGGAATCACTAATATAATTACTTTTCATCTGCTATTATCATCAATAAGAATAATATACTTTCCTACTAATGCAATTAGGGAAAACTTCATGAATAAGAAATCTGGTAATGTAATGAAAAGAGCTGCTGGGAAATGTTGCAACCTGCTTTATTGCTTTGTTGTGTGTTTCAAGGACTGCTTTAATTTCTCTCCTGAGACCAAAGTACAATGGCAATAAGAAGCGTCCTGCTGACACCAAGACGTGGGTATTTTTCCCCATTTTATCACAAAGTGGGAGTCCATTTTGAAGAGCACCTTTATTATTGATGGTGAAAACTGATACAGCTGTGGGGCACAATTGTTAACCTTCCACAAATACAAAAGGATAGTGCCACAGGCAAATGTAGTTAACAAACACAGGGAACATTCATCCATTATAAGATACTGTCTTTTGAATTTTAACTGCTCTCTCCCTCCCTCCCTTTCTCATTTATGCATTTTAACTAGCTAGAAGGACAATGCAGGTCCATATCACATGTAACTGTGCTAAATGCATGTACAGCATGAAACAATTTTCTTTGTGGCTATCTGTCTAGTTAAATGCACAGTACCATCCCCATATCCATGATACAATCCTGTACTTACCAAGGAAAGAGGAAACTATAGATAATAGTAAATCCTATTGAAATGGACAACGTCTATCTGAAGGCACCATAGAATTACTATAGAACCTAGACAATTCCTAGAGTGGACATATTTTGTCAGATTCAGATGGCTGAAGTCACAGATACTCTGGAGCATATTTTCAATGCACAAAAGTAGTGGCATCACTGGGGTTGGTGTCACCCCCATGGACTTCATCCCATTCTGAATCATACATACAGAATCCTTAGTGCTTTTTAAAAACCTATTCTTCCTTTTCTGCATTGGAATAGTCTAAAGTGCAGAAAATCGAAATCCAGTTGTTACTTCCACATATAGTAGATCTGTTAAATCATTTGCTGAATAATATGTTAATCCTTTTGTTTTTTATTCAATGGATCCATTCTATTTATGATGATCAATTGACTTAGGCCAGGATGGGAATCAGGTGACTTTCCAGCTGTCCTGTGACTTCATGTCGGGGCTGGGCTGGTAGCACAGCTGGTTAATCAGCTGCAATAAATCACTGCAGACTGAAAGGTGGAAAGTTCGAAGTCTGAGTCAGGGTTGAGCACCCGACTGTTAATAGCTATTAAAAATAATAGCTGTTAAAAAATAGCCCAGCTTACTGTCCACCTAAGCAGTTTGTAAACAGCTGTGAACTGTGAGTAGAGAAATTAGGGACCGCTTAAAGAGGGAAGGTTAATTTATGACACTATAAAAATGCCAGAGCAAAAGGAGGAAATATTATGATCAAAAGACTCGGCATCATAGAGGATGAAGTGACAGCTCCCCCTGTGGCCGAATCGAGCAACCTCCAGGATCCAAGGTGGAAGAACTGCTGAATGGCCTCTAACTGTCTGTATGTTTTGTATGTCAAAAATGGCATTGAACGTTTGCCATGTATGTGTGCGTTGTGATCCACCCTGAGTCCCCTTCAGGGTGAGAAGGGCAAAATATAAATACTGTAGATAAATAAATAAATAGTTCCTTGCCAACATAGCCAAAGTGGGATATGGAGTCCTGAAACATCTGGAAACCACATGATTCCTCCAAAGCCTCTAAAGTATGATTTGTTACTTTGGGGGAAAAGAAATATTATATATATTATCTTTTGTATACTTTAATTGTAAGATTCGTTAGTCTTTTTGGAAAAGAAGTAGTAATAACAGAAAATATTTTAAAAGTAAAATGTTACAGAGCATAAATACTATGAGTAGACATAAGAAATTGCTAAATTCTTCCAGAAAGTCTTGATGATGCCTAGTTCTTATTCATAGCACACCAAAATCTGAAAATCCCATACACTCACTTCCCGTTTTATCCCCCCATGCCTTGCAGAATGGTTGGAGGAATGTTAGGGCTGGATGACTGATGTATGATTCCCTGTGGAAAAGTGGTTTTATTCAGTGTTCACAAAGTTGTGACTACAAACGTACTTTCAGAAATTCCATGTGATGCTATAAATCAGGGATAGGTACCTCTCAGCCTCACGGGCTTTAGTTTTGTTATTTATTGGATCCACAAAGACCATCAACTAGTGACAGTAGAAACAAGATGAGGTTGGAATACTTTTAGAACTCTGAGGCTGGTTCTACACTGTCCATAGGATGCAGTTTGAACTTGAGCATTAATGAATGCAGTTCAATGAAATTCAAACTGCAGTATATGGTCAGTGTCGAAGCAGTCTGAGTTAGGATCGTTTGCAACCATGTTAAATCCAGGTACCAAAGGCACTTGAGTTTACAAAGTCATGTTAAAAAAAAATAACCTTTGACACATCCTTTTCACCATATATATTTTAACAAAAGCCTGTCATCACAGGTCTGTTGAAAAACAAACTAAAGTAGGTGCAAATTTAACTGAGAATACATGCTTATAGATTGTTTTTTGTATTTTCACTGTATTTGTATGCAAATACGCAATTTATATTTACTTCACTAGGTAATTTCCATTTCAATGTCAGATAATGCTGTATTTCTTTCTCTTTTAGCATAATCTAGGACATTTATATTCTGAGTGTTTTGCACCAAAGACAAAACCCTACACATCCATCAGTTTTATATCTAGGTGTAGCTAATAATTGAGGCACACCTTGCAGACATGCTGCATATTCCATTTGATATATTCCATATCGGTTTTACTTGAAATACAGTGTTTGAAATGTAAGCTTGCTTACTTGTACTGCCTGGTGCTGATAAAGACCTTAATCTCAAGGAAAAACAAAAAGGTAACAACCAAATGTGAAAGTATGTAAACTAAAGTCTTCATTATTTTACTTCCACAATTAAAGCAGTAGAAGTGGCCTCAATTAAAGCGGATAATAGTTTACTACTGGTCTTTCTCCAACAGTAGCCTGAGGACTACCACTATAACAGATATATAAACTGTACCATATATTAACTGGGCCACAGAACTAGTCTAGCCAGTACTGTTTCATTGCACTAACAAAAAGAATCATGATGTATTCATTTGGCTACAGGTAAATTGCTATCTGTATTGCTTAAAATCAGGATGGATTATAATACAGGCAGTCCCAGAGTTACAATCATCCGACTTAATGACTCACAGTTAAGAATGGGGTGAGACAACAGGAAGTGAGAGAAATCTACTCCTAGGAAGGGAAATTAATTCCTGAAAGAGTTATCGTGGGGAATAGGTGTCTCATCTGAAGTTTTATCACCAATCCTTGTTTCCATAACAAACATTCATAGGGCCAGAAAGTGAGGTGAAATCTTCTGAACAGGGGCACAGGCAGTAAAACAAACTCCATAGGGGTGTTAACCTTTCCTAATCCAAAGCTTTTGTGTGTGTGTGTGTATTTGTGTGTGTGTTTGGAGTTACACTTAAAATGTATTGGATCCAATTTTAAAACAGATTCAACTGAAGAACAAACCTATATCAAAGGATAGACAAATTACTTATACATATACCTAAAGATGGGCAAATCACCATTGCTATTCCTCTAAGCACACTTAACACCCCCCCCCCCATTTTGGAAAATTCTAATAAACAACACACACACACACAAATTCACAAGCAAATGGGCAAATCTGTCAGCTTTGCTTTCTGCCACATCCAAATCTTAAATTCTGATTGAAACCAAAAATAAATGATTTTTTATCCAGCTCTAATGTGGCTCAATGCTTTTATGGATCATTGTGGGAAAACTCTGTGATGTTGTTGGTTCATAATAAGCCTCCCACCAAATGTCTATATCCCAAGAGCAATTCCCTGGAGCAGGACTTTACTTTATTTAAAATATATGCATGGATTTATTTGAATGTGAACTGAACATCCATGGCTGTTCCTCAGTTATTGTCTCTGTGGAAATGTTTTTTCTCTTTCTGCCCCCATTAAAGTAGCCCATTGCTTCTGGTATGGTAGAGGACCTAATGGCATTGCCAGTGTTGAAGTAAAGTTCTTCTGTCAGTTCAGTTGGCTTCTATCTGCGGAATGGAGGCACTATTTTTACCATTTCCTCAGGCACCAAAATATCTTGAGGAAGCCCTCACATATAAAAATAATTTATGATAGATCAGTCATCTTGCTGACCTTTCTCTTTAATAGGTACAGGACACTTCTGGACATTTTGTCATAAAGCGTATTGTGCTGTCTCCATAGCTGAATTTCGTGTAATCTTGAAAGACAGCAGAATACAATCTGACAAAGCAAAATACAGCTATAGAATCAACTAGTTATTTGAAACTAATTGCTTCCAAACTCTGTGTTCAAAAAAGCCTTTACTGACTCATTTTTCAGAGGTACAAGCATATAAAAGCTTTCACACTTTCTACATCAATGGTAAGCCATGAATAGTTAAACATTGTGTATTTCTAGCTCAAGATAAGTCTCTGATAGTAATGTGCATGATACTAAAAAAAACTACACAACCTTGTCTTTTAAAATCATAAGGAATATAATTTTATATCTATCTGTACTGAACTTAATTCCATCTACTGTAATTGGACTTACTCCCAAGCAAACTCAAGTGTGACTTCAAATTGTTTCAGACTTATTGAAAATATTACTGGTTTTCTTGACAATATTCGTTCAGAGAGGGTTTGCCTTTGCCTTCCTCTAAGGATGATAGAATGTTACTTGTCTAAGGTGACTGAGCAATTTTTCATGGATAAGTGGGTTTTGATCCTAGGTCTCCAGATTTGTAGTTCCATACTCAACAGCTGGACTGATTCCAAGGTGGAATTGATCACTTACATGACCATTCTGTGCTCCCTTCTAATTTTTCTTCTTGTGGCCAGCAGGTGTGAATGGGTCGTGGTGGTCATCAGTTTTCTGGAGTGATACTGGTTACAAGTTGATTGGAGAAGGGAAGGGGAGTGTAGGGGGTGATTCCTCCTCTCCCTCATCTCTTTGTTGTCCCAACCGGTGTCATTCCAGATAACAAGCAACTGGCATGACACATATCATCTTTGTTAGTCATTGTGGCAAGAAATACAGGGGGGTGGTAAGGGTGGCTGTCCAGCATCACAGAACCGGATTTGGTGTTGCTTGATAGTTAACACTCCCTGCTACTTTTGCAGTGGCCAGTGGAGTGGTGGTCTAAAACATCCCAGGGCCATTCACTATGCCATATGGGCCCCAGGATAAGTAGTCATTGTAGAACAGCTTTTGGTTGTAAAGATTCAGCGTGTAGACTGTCTAACTACTTTAAAAAACATGCTCCCATTTTATGTAGTTTGTAGATTCTTGACCTAGTTACGTTGAATGCCAGAAACCATCATAATCCTGCATGTGTTCCTTCTCATTATTATGTCAGTCAGAGATTCTAAAGATTAATCACCATCACAGTTAAAATGTTAGCATTGGCTCTGATTTAATGGCAGCTATTTGTTATAACTGAAGCCTCTTGCCAGGAGAGTTGTTGAGGGACTGCCGCGAGAAAAGAAAATAGGTCAGTCACGGAGCCTCGAGACATTAGCATCGAGAATTGTTGGCTACCCTAGCTGAAGCGTGCATAATGCCCAGGTTTCTTAAGTTTTGATACCAATTTCATACAAAAAGCATAATCTCAAAAGACAGGTCTTTACAAGATATACATACATTTGATATCAACGTGATTATGTTGTCTTTTATATTTCAGCCTTTTAACTGGAGGATTGGAGAACACAAGAATTTTATTGGCCACTGATAAGAAGGTGGATGTAAAGGAGAGAAGAAGAAGAAGAAAAAGGAATATGGCAGAACCTTTAAGACTAGCTGGTTTTTATTTTTGTATGAACTTTTGAGGGTATAAACTCACTTCTTTGAATACAGCACAGACGTTTAGTAAATGCTGAAGTATAAAACATATTTATACAGTTGTGGAAATGTGATAAAAGGAAAAAAAAGATTCAGAAAGATGCAAATTGTGAGCCTTGCTTTAAATTTTCAAAGGGGTGCATAATGTGATACAGTCTTTTAGGTTTATAAAGTGGTCAGTGTGTCTTCTTATGTGAAAATAATAAACCTGCTTATCAAAAGTCAGGTGCCTTGGGTTCAAAACTCCCTCAAAGAATATAGCATTGTTATATGAACAGTAGCAGGGACTCTTGTATTAATATACATAGTGCTCCATGAAGTCATTGTCTTTGTTCATACCTCTACCAATGGATTTGAATTTGTTACTATAATTAAGTTCAGCAGTTTCTTTTCAAGCCTTCCTTCATAATTATTTGTTCAAGGACAGAAACTTGTAAACTCTTTCCAGAAAGGTTGAAGATGTTCTGCAATAGGGCTTCAAAAATCCAGAAAGAGAGTTTAGTATCTGTCTGCTTTATGAGTAACACGGTGATACTAATGTGTGGTTCTGATTCAACAATATGGGGTAGACAGACTTCAGTATTACGTCATCTAATTTGGCTTTTTCTTAAAATTGGAAATCAACCACCTGCAGCCATGTACATTTGCTAAACAGTAAAGAACAGAGTACCTCTGAGCATATGAGCCCTAGCATTTTTAATCAATACAAAACCAAGTTCACAAGTATTTTCACACAAAAATCCACTCCTGCCCCCCCCCCCAGCTGACTTTCAAGTGAAGGGAGCTTTTAGATGTTACCATTGTTAGACAATTGAGGCCAGTAGATCTGCTGATAGATCTCCATCTACCTTCTGCTTTAGGTCATAGACTCCCATCTCCTTTCTGTGCCATTTAACCTGCAATGCAAAACAATCATAGCTTTCCAGGGCATGTAATCACTTTCTTATAAAAAGATGAATTCTGCTTATTTTTGGAGGAGGAAAACATATTCAGAAGTCTGTTTGGAGTGTCTGGAGATAGAACATGCAATGAAATATTTAAAGCTGCAACACCATACTGCAGAATTGAAAGCAGCTAGAAGGAGGAACACAAGTGTAATGTCCCCAATCTCAGCTGAAGGTAATCACTATTCCTTGCTTTTATTTTTCAAAGGTCATCTGAACTATATTCACAGCAATGCCAAAATGGAAAAAAAGGAGATTGGATGGTTTGAAAAGAAGAATGAAGAGGAAGGTAGGGGGAAGAAGTGCGATCATTAGACCAACTTTGAACCCACTTTGAGAACCAAATGCTACCAAATATGTGAAATACCTTCATGAGCTCAGTAGATTTGTACTGAGACAACTAATTTCTAAATAAACAAATTGAATTATTAGATTTTTTTAAAACCCCACCTTTTTGTGATTATTTTACAGGAGTCTTTGTGTGCACATGCACATTTCTGTTTTTGACTGAGGACATGGAGGAGCTTATGTTTAACAAAATAAGATGAAATAGAACATGCTCATAGTTTCATGCACAGTATTCCAGAATAATAGCTTTCTAACTATCTTATAGACAAAGAGACATGTAGAAATGTAAACCCTAAAACATCTGGCATGAGCTTTCACAGAGAGCAAAATCCTTTATCTGCGATCTAGGAAAGCTTGTGAGATCCATTTCTTTTCCTTCAAGAGCAGCAAGATTTTTAGTAACAAAAGTATTTCAAAATATTTTGAATTCACTTATTTTCAATTCTAAATTATTGGTTCTTGACTTGATCTTATAATACAAATTAATAACCAAACATCCAACAAAACTCAGGTATTTTATTTTACTTTTATAGTGTCCAAAGTGGAAACTAGAAAGGATTTTCCTCAGAAACTCTGCCACCTGTCATGAAGCGCTCTCAGAGGAGAGTTCTCTTTGCATAATTTTTCAAATAGGGGGGATCATGCAAGCCATGCCTTCTTTGTACAAAACCATTAGATATGGTTTGATTTGTCATCTGTATCTATACACCTCATTTCCTGAATTTCAAAACATTTGTGCCTGTTCTGTTTTTTAACAAAATGGAAAATGTTTAGACACATTTGTGGACATATTTTTTCACAAGAATGCATATTAATGACGAGATTGAAGTTCCTTTAGAAATCTGCACAGTGGTGGTGGTGGGGGGTTCCCATTTCCCAAATAGCCATTTGATTTTCATTTGCAGAATGCACAGCAATCCTATGAGCCTTTCACCAGAAATTATGTTTATTTCAGTGCTCAGTACAGGAGGTAACGAAATATATAGAATGAATTGCTTACACACAGAGAGACTTTCCATTTATTTGGCATGGGGTCAAAAGAGTGGCCAAAATTCTACACAACATTTGTGACTATGTATAGTCGTCCCTCCACTTTCATGCATTTCAAATGATTATTCAGGCATTTGAAATACTGCCTCCACCTCTCAAAATTGGGTCTACTGTGTGTATGGTATGCTTCAGGAGATGACCAAGAGGGCTATTTGGGAGGTGGGCATGCCATGTATTTGTTTTGCCTGGTATCTCCCTTTTATTGTCTGGATGAAACCAACATTCATTGCATGCAGGCAGAGAAGGAACTGGTTCAGTGCACCACTTCCCTTACCCTGAAGATCAGGCTTATTTTCCTCTTCCTATATTCTACAGTTTTCCCCATGCCAAAAGAGAGAGAGCATTTGGTGAAATAGAAACAAGCAGCATGCAAGAAAATGAGAATTAACCAAATCCATCTGTGAAATGCCAGTGTACACACACATGAGGCCACTTCCTTCTCTTCAGATTTGCCACATGTTTCTGTTTCCCTAAGACAAAACACACACCCATGATACACAGGATGAGGAAAAAGAGCTGGGATACGCAAGAAGAGTGATGTGGTGCATGTGTCTGTTTACTGAGGAATTCGCCATCTTAATAATAGTAATATGATTGTAAATACATCCCCTAGATCGGGCATCCTCAAACGATGTCCCTCCAGTTGTTTGGGCCTCCAACTTCTAGATTTCCTGACCGAGGGGCCACCACCGACAAGGCCCTGTCCGTCATCCCTACCAATCGCACCTGCGAAGGCAGTGGGTCTGAGAGCAGGACCTCCCCGATAGATCTTAATGTTCTAGCTGGCTCATCTACGTTGACCACTTATACCAAATGGCAGGTGAATCAGCTCTGTGGTGGCTAAATGCATCCTTGAACCTAATCAACCAAAGTCATGGGTTGCTCCAAAATCTCTGAGAATCCAGAGAAAACTGTGACTTTGGGCCCATATAAACAGTTGGGCAGTTCTGAGATGGAACCAGATACAATTCTTTACATGGCTATCCTTTAATCCTCAGCGTCAGGCAGCCTGGGGACATGGGCCTGTTCTTTTTGTCACAGTGGTCAACAGGCACAAAATAGGTCATGTCAGTCATTCATCACCTAGAGTGACCCTGGCTGGAGTGACAGGGTGACTAGAGAACTGAAGGGGAAAAGACCTTAACCCCTTACTCTGCTGACCTGGCTGTTCTTGGGAACAAACACAAAGCATGTCTTGCCCACTGGTCACCATGACAAGGATGGTGAGAGTAGCAACAAACTTGGTTCAGTGCTTCTAGATGGTCAGAACTCCCTCCCACCTCTGCAGCAGCCAGGAATGAGGGTGGGGGATGGAATGGTCAAAATTATCCCAGGGCCAATCCAGTATTCATCACTCTAGATTGGTCTCAGGAGAAGTGGTCAATGTACACCCACTCCTTGTTATAAATCTGTAACTGCAATGTGGGATGCCATTCGGTGCTCAATTCCTTCTGCTTCATTGAGAGGTACAATCTATGACTAAACATATGAAGGTGGTTTTCTACATATTAATTCTGTATATCACATAATAGCATGAACTTTTCAAAACAAAGTTGTCAATTGTCGTGAAAATTAGTAAGGCCTTTGATTGACAAGTGGGATGGTGCTTTGTCTGTGGCATCTTTAACACCTTAATTTGTGTCTTGCTTCAGTGGTAACACATTTGACTTTGCTCATTCAGAGTCAGGGAGAAGAATTAGCCAGAACATTTTGCAACTGTCAGCAGCATTCTTTGTCCACTCTGCCAATCAAAGCAAAGCCGGCTCTGATAGAGAGGAGCTCAGAAGAGAAGAGCAGACATTTATTTCTTTCTTTCACTTTTTTCAATGGTATCTTCCCATCGCCACCTTCAGTTTATAATGAGTTGAAAACTCAGGCAGAAGTTGGAGGTCATTTGGACTCTCTGTCAAGACAGGGTATAAATTGTGGCACCTGGTGAGCAAAGCAAACATAGCTTTTGATAGACAGGAATCTACAGTTTCTATAATTGGTCCCTTTACCATTTCCCAGGAAGGCTAAATCCTATTACTGTGAATCAGTGCAGACGCATGATAGTGGGAAATTACTAAAGTATCCAGTTTGGAAAGAGACTTTCTGGATAACTTTTTCTACTAGACACATTAAAAAAAAGTCGAAAAAAAAAGCCTTTTGGGTGTTCTACAGGTGACTGTAGAACACTCAAAAGGCAAGTGGTAGAAACAACAACAGTAGCAGCAGATCCATGGGTTGCAATGTCAGCTATGTAATTTGGCAGATGCATGGTTCAGGGGAGTCATGGCTTTGTCATTCTTGAGAGCCAAGCTACAGAAAGAAGAAACTGGCAACTTTTCATAGGCTTGGAATGGCTAGAAGAAACTATAGGGGGCTGCATTAGCCTCAAAGGATGTCTTGGGGGCCATGGCTCACACAAAATCAATTATTTGCCTCCAAATGCCTCCACACATAATCTTATGTGGTGCACAGAAATTTCATACATTTGAAGGACCAGGAGAGGGCTTTACTTGACCAAAGATAAGTGGAATTTAGTTCATTTTTATTTCCTTTTAAAAAAAATATTGTCTGGGCCTTAAAAAATCCCCCACGGGCATTTTAATGGGGAAATATTGTTGGTTTTGATTCACAGTAGTCCCTAGAGGCTAAAAACAACTCTCAGGGGGTGCACGTGGCCTGCACTTTACAACTGCTTGCTATATAACATGTGAGAAGGGAAACCTACTTTACCATGCATCTCTTAGCACATTGCTTACAATGTTTTCACTGTTCAACATAGTGATACTCAAGAGTTCAACCCAATGACCAAACTGCCATAAGTTGTGTTCTCTTCTCTTGGAATAGCTCAGCTGTCTATGTTATGTAGGGATGAGTAGAAATGTCATTAGGCTTGAGTATCTGGATGAATGGAGCTCAACAGTACTTACTGAAATGTGAGAAAATGCCTGCATTACTGCAAGGTTTCAAGTGTTTTTGAGGCTCACCAAACCTCTCAATATAGGGGACATATTTTAAAATGCACATAATTAGGGTAAAGGCACAAAGACACTTTTGTTAATAGGAAGAAATTGGGTAAATTATGCAAATAAATTAGTATGCATGGAAAAGCACATTAAAATGCGCACAAATTTCTCTATGGGAAGAAAATGCAAAGTCCCACTATGCAGTAAGGATAAGAAGAATGCAGGTGGGATTCAGATTAACTCAATAAAATTTAAAGACTTCTTCATGTTCTCAGACTCTTCCCACAAAATGCCAAGTGTGGTTGTGAAGATGTAGGTTCAAATATGCAGCTGGGTGATTGTTTGTATGGATTCAAATAAAAGACTTACTAAAGGGAATATGCAGCTGACAGGAAGTTACCGCTGATTAATTGAAAACATTTAGACTCCATCTTTTCATCCCACTGGGATCCACACAAGGTACCTTATGCAAGAGCACAGAGCAAATAGTTCAAATCGAACAAAATCCTAGTAACAGCTGCATAAAGACAGTGCTAAAGTAATAGCAACACCAAAAAACTGCAAAGAAACAAAGAAAGACGAGTGGAGCAGAAAATAATTGATCCATTTCAACTGAAATGCCTCTGAAACAGCTTTGATTTTATATCAGCCTGGACTCCAAGACTACCAGGAGAATTTCAGAAGGTAATTCTGTCTGAGGAAGAGTGTTGGAGATTGGGAAATATTAGGCATGTGTGATCAATAAAAAATGTTTCAAAACTCATTACAAAATTAGGGGGCGCTGGCATTTCATTTCTAAAGTGTTTCTAAAATATAGTTAGTGAAAATTTCATTACTATAATGAGAGTAATGAAATTTCATTACTTTTTGTTACAGTAATTGTGCATAATTACTATAATTGGGGGAAATTCGGGAGTTTCTTTCTCCCTCAGTTTTACAGCGATTGAAGTGAAACTTGCCACAATGGTAGAACACATTTCCGACTGCTAGCCCATCATGTTTCAATACATTTCACTTATCCACAGTTTTGGGGAATTTTTTATAAACATTTTAAAAAATTACAAGAGACATTTCCTTAAATTTTCTTTACAATAACACAAAATAACAGGTGATCATTCCCCCAACTTTCAGAAATATTCAGACATCTACTAATTTTAGGGAATTTTTTCAAGTTTTGACAAAAACTTTTTTTTAAAAAAAAAGCCTCAACAGTGATCTCATTGAATGTCTCTCATATTAACCAATAGAAACCAATATTAATGAATTCTACAGTTTCATAGAATCCTAGAGTTGGAGGGTACCCCCAAGGGCCATCTAGTCCATCACCCTTCTTCCAGGCAGAAGGGCACCATCAAATCTCTCCTGACAGATGGCCATATAGCCTCTAAACTAATTAATATGCTTTCCATTATTGAGTTGGAAGGGACCCTCAAGGGCCATCCATTCAGGGATTTCTTCCCAGCCCATAAAATTATTATTATTATTATTATTATTATTATTATTATTATTATTATCTAGAAGGATCAGTCAGTCTTCCTCTTTGCAGATCCAACCATTCATTGGAACTCTGAAAGTATTGGCAATTTTAGACCCTCCAGCTATTGTTGGATTGGAATTCCTCTGCACTCTAGGCATCACAATCCATGATGAAGAACATTTCAAGTTGCAGTCCAACATCAGTTGCTTCAAACTAACACACTGAAGAACAAAACTTCTTGCTGAATCTGCTTTTTCCCAAAACTTTGAAATGGCGCTCTTGTGAAAGGCAGTGAAGTCTAATATCTAAAGGCATGTTCTTTAGTACTGTGTTATCATGAAAGCTTTCTATATTCTTCTCATATACCATCAAATTGTTTCAGACTTAATGCAAACCTAAGGTGAAGCCATCATGGGGTGTTCTTGGAAAAATTGTTTGGGGAGAGGGGCTACCTTTGTTTTCTCTAACATTGAGAGAGTGTGACTATTCCAAAATCATCTAGTGGGTTTTTATGGCTGAGGGGAAGCACAAATCCAGCTCTTCAGAGTTGTAATCCAAACCATTATACAATGCTGGCTGTCCTATGTATTCTACCTCCCCTCTTTTCTACAAAAACATTCACAGTTATGCCCCTTCTTTTCACTGTATGGAGTGGTTCATAAAAACATCTAACACATACCTTTTTGTGATTAGTTCATTTTATGCAGCATGCCATAAAAGCATATTACCATGGATGACTGTGGAGAATACAAGAAAATACTCCCCTTATGAAAAGCCCCTACAGCATTCCTGTAGAGTAAGGGAGATAGTTCTGCCAGGTTCAATGGGGCATAACTGAAACCTATAAAGCAGGAAAAGCAAGTTAACCAAGGTTCATCTTCAAAATTACTGGGAACTTTGTTAGATAAGCCTCATTAAAATAGACTACCTGAGAGGCATAGTGAGAACACTCTCAAGGCTTGTCCCTTTCTTCCTCCAAATAATGTTTTATGTTTTTAAATTGAAGCTGATAAAATGGGCCATTGCCTTTTAGGAACTGGTTGTCAAAAATTTGGCAGATTAACCTTCATGTTTCCAATTGGAAATGATATATTGAACATTATTAGTGAATTATCACATACTGAGATCTATGAGGGTGCATCTACACTATAGAATTAATGCAGTTTTAACTGCCATAGATCTATGCTATGAATTCGTGGAATGTATACCTTTTACAAAGTCTCTAGCCTTCTCTGCCCAAGAGTGCTGGTACATCACCAAACCACAAATCCCAGGATTCCATAGCATTGAGTCATGGCAGTCAAAATGGTAGCACACTGTATTAATTCTACAGTGTAGGTCCACCCGAGTGAAAAGAATATAAATGAAAGACTTCCTGTGTGTGTTTCTCAGTTTCCCTCTCAGGTTCCTTCTACACAAGCCCTAAAATGCAAGACAAATCTGGATAAAGGGAGGGGGAGTAGATGACACTTGTCAAAAATGCATGTTGAATCATATCATGGGCTGAAAAGCATGAGTTAAAAAGTGCACTTGAAGCCTGAGATCAACCAAAAATGCACATATTTGCATCACTGTATATCCCTGCACTCAAGAAAAAGCATGGGATTTCATTGCAATACAGTTGTGTGGACTGCTGCAGTTCACTTGTACCTTTGAAAATTCCAAAACAGCTGATGAGGGCTGTAAACAGATAGAGCCACAGACACATTGACGGCTAAATGGAAGCACAAATAGAAAGCAATTCCCATGAGAACATCTGCAACAATTCCTCAATTCCAACAATTCATTATGAAATTAAACAGAGCTTGAAATTAAACAGTGGGCACCAGCATGGGAGGCAAGTGGCCCCAAAGGGAAGTGGTGTTCAAGAGGTGAAACATATGGCCAGAGGTAGAGCTAACAAGAACTTTGCTTGTGTTCACATTGGTATAGCCACACAAGTGCTTATGAGGTCCAGCAAATCTCAGATAATAAAAAAAGGAAGGAAGGAAGGAAGGAAGGAAGGAAGGAAGGAAGGAAGGAAGGAAGGAAGAAAAAAAAACTTCTAGAAGATGTCCCAAATCCATTTTGCAGATTTCTAAAATCCACTACAAACAAACCTTTCAAGACACTAAGGGACTATTTGCTGGGACTGGCAGCTCTGTGTTTGGATTTGCTTTCAGGTTATCACATTTTTAAACCCACTACTTTGTCACGCACCATGAGTTTGTCTGGAAGGGCCCTCAGTCTTCTGATCTTGAGACTATAAGGAAAGCAAATGTAAGATCTAATGCAGCAGGTTTTGAGGGTCATGAAAGCCTGGAAATTAACTCTTGGAAGAGTTATCTTTTGGGTCACATCTCCCAGAATCTAGCAGTTGTACATGGCTGTGTTTGCTGAGAGATTCTGGGTACTGTAAGTTTTTTTTTAAAAAAAAAATCTAAACTTCCTGAGTTCAAAAGCCTTCCTGAAGTGAGGGTCTGATCATCAGTCTGGAGAAGTTTACGATTCAGCCAGAGGTAATTTGCAGCTTTCACTGCACGTGCGTAAAATAATTGCCCAACATTTCCCTCATTCAGTTTTTTCCCTTCTAACATAGGTTATACCTAAAGAAAATGAAATCCAACAAATCCTTTGATGTTATCAGGGTTAGCTTTTATCTCTTCAACTGAAGGAAATCCATAGGCTTCATGAGCCACAGGGCTCACCATAAGTTACATTATATACCAAGGCCATTGAAAGTTTTCTATATCTATTTAAGAAAATAATTTCACAGCAAGAGATCAAGGAACATTGTTGATAATGCTACTCATTCTTTGAACTGTTTTTGTGTCTCTAGGAACAAAGCAAATATTTAAAAATATGCAGGTTAGGGGGCTGTTAAATAAATCATTATCATAAACCATTTTTCTGATTCACAAGACATAGAAAACTGAACAAAGGATGCTTTGATTTTCCCCTCAAAAGCACTCTTATTTGTTTTTGGATTTTTTTAAAAAAATACTTTTAACTGTGCATCTTAAAATCTAATATATGAATTTAACAAATCAATATAACAAATATTGTTGTTGTGTGCCTTCACATTGTTCCAAACTTATGACAATCCTGTCATGGAGTTCACAATTTACCCTGAGAGAAGTTGCCATTGTGTTTTTCTGAGTCCGAGACAGTATGTGTTTTCCATTGCAGGGGAACCACCTTGGGAAATTCAAATGTTCAGGATCTATGGAGTGCTGCAAATTAAAGGGAGAATCTATTCCACTAGCAGTGCCTTTTCTGCTAACAGGTGAAACATGTTACCATTTATCAGGTGTGTGTGCATGTGTGTATAATGCCTCTTTCATTTCTGTTTAGCCTTTGGGTAGCTCTTGCACAATAAACTTTCTCTGTCTTGTAATGACATGTTTCTTGAAAACAGTGGTATTTCAATGACCCAATTTGTTAAAAGGACACATGCTGGCTTAATAGAAAATGCCAGCAAAGTCTACAACATTTTTAAACTCTTCATCATCTTATTAATCCCTCATCAAGACAGTCTATATCTACATGTTATGGTATGGAGAGACAATTCATGCTGATGGTTAAGTTGGGTCATGTTAAGTTTTATTTGTATTGAGCCATAGGCCATTGCAATTATAACAAATACAGTATAGCCCAGCAGGCATAACTAACGCAAAAGCTTATTAATACTAATAGTAATATTAGTACTAAAAAGCTTATTTCTCAAATGTGATTGTACTACAACAGATATATAAGGAGTATAACCAAAGTCCTTAACATGTGGATAAGATCACTGAGTTTATTTTAAAAGTATATGCATATACAAATAAATACAATTGTGTAACTTAAAACCCATAGCTTAACTGTGGCCCTTAGTTCAACAGCTGAAACTGTTCCTGTTTGGAATATGAGATTAAAACCCTCAAAAAGGAAAGATATTTGATAAGTGATTGATGCTACAATGGGCCAGGGTGGTGCATTGGACAACTCTGGATATCATGATTTGAATAAAGAAACAAGAAGGCTCATTTACACAAAGAGAATACAGAGGTTGTTAGTCCAAGGTTGTTGTTAGCTCAGGAAAAGACAATCTAACCCAGTGAATATCAGTTATTATAGCCACGTTTCATCTTGAAGCATTCACAAATATACACGTGGAATCGTTACAACTTAAAAGGCTCCACATAGGCAACAGCCTCTCTATGCAACTGATCAAGTGCTATTCTGCTAAACAAGCAAGAAGATATATACGTGAGAAGAAAGACATAATCAACATTCTCTGTCTTTTGGACTATGCAGTCACACTGATATTTATGGCTGCTAGGTCATGCCTATTCTAACTGATTGATCTTGGGCCAGTCCACAGTGCTCTCACAAACCTGGGTTGAGCTGGGCTGAGACCACATCAACCTGGTTGGACCATCAGCAAGTCTTCTATGTCAGTGTTGTAATTCACAGCTGAGAACTCATGACCACTGTGGGCATCCCATGCTGACATGAGCAGAGGCACTCACACAAATAGGAAGAAGGAGGGGACTGATTTCCTTACCAAGAATAGGTACCCATGATGTCCAGGAGCTCACACAGAGCTCTGTAGTCAGCTGAGAGCAGTGACAGTAGTAACAAGGGCACAATCTATCCTCTTTTCCCTGTGCTGATGAGCACAGAGAAAAGGTGATAATGATGGCAGTGTCCTCTATGGACGGCAGACTGGTCTGAATGAAACCCAATCCTACTGTCTACACTGTTTTGACTCTGGAAGTTCAAGCAAAATCCAGAGCATCTGAGCCAAGGCAAGATTAACATGGTGTAACGCATGATAATCACTGAAAGTGAAGGAACATAATGGAGACAACCAGGAGTCAACTTGAGGTCAAATTTAAGGCTAGGACCATGGATACGGAGAGTCTGTGCCAAGCTAGCATTACACTAAGAGCCCAAAGTTTCAGATCAGAGAACACATTCACCAGGTGAAAACAAGCCACAGAGGTTTAGTTTTGATTTGGCCAAAAAGGAGATGCCAAAATGTACAAGCATAACATGAATACAGAGAAATGAAGCTTTATACACACAACAGCTATTCAAACTTCCCACTCCATTTGCTTCCCTTCCTGACTGGCCAAAAGAAAGTATGGTTTGGATCCACACCCTGATTGGCTGGCACTCCAGTGACATTCCCACCCCGACTGAAGTCCCTGTGCATCATGTAATTGGCTCTGGGTCGAAAACAGAGAGGAAGTGGTGTACAAAGGGCAAATCATCCGGGGAGAGTGCAGATGAGCTCCCTCTATTAGCTCCAGCTCCTCATGCAGGGACATGAGAGAAGCCTCCCACAAGGATGGTAACAAATCAAAACATCCAGGTATCCCTTGGGCAATGTCCTTGCAGACAGCCAATTCTCTCACACCAGAAGCAACTTGCAGTTTCTCAAGTTACTCCTGACACAACAACAAAAAAACCTTTTCTGATGAGGTTGTCTGAGTCCTGATCTTATATAGCAGTGTTTTTTCTGGATGGCAACAAATTTGTTTTCCTTGAGATTATTTCTCCAAGTGGGATTCAAATGCTACTAACCCATTTTGACAGAAAAGGGTGAATATTATATTGGGCAGGACAAATGCTCCTCCTCCTCTGAAACGATGGAAGTGAATATATTTTAATCCAAGTTAATTTTACATTGGGAAAAAAGAGGAAGCAATTGCCCTCCTGTTCATTTTTAATGTGCTTGGGGACGACATGCATTGCTTTAGATGAAGGCCAGTGTAATTAGTAGAACACTTTAGAGAGATATATTTTAAATAAATAATTTGCATGGAAGTCTCCCAGCTGATCTAAATGGGTGCACCAAATCCATTTTGATGCTACTAACTTTCCTCCTTGAGTCCTGCAAGTTTATTTGAAATGTTAATTATCTCCCTCAGAGAGACAAAATAAAATAATTGGGCTTCACTCTGGCTTTCCAGCCCATACAGGTTACACTTGGCACTAGGTCAAAAGTCTCAAAAGAGCAATGCCTTTTACACATTATATATATATATATATATATATATATATATATATATATATAGTCTCAATCAATATGGTAGTGTATCTGTATTTATCCAAAAGCATTTTTAATAAGATTCTCATATTGGTTGTCATGCATCACAGTTGCCCTTTCTGTGGTTTGCAAATAACTGCTATTTATGGAATTGCTTCTAAGAATGCCAAGCGCTACTGTGTTATGACAAACAGCAGGCCTCTAATAACATTCTATTTTTTAAATTACTTTCTCAATATATTCTAATTGAATCCCTCTCCCTACCTCCTTTGTAGTTCATTATATTTGGATGGTATCCATTAAGTGGGAGAGAAATCCTAGTATCATATAGCTCTCCTAAACTATCATTCATCTCATTCCCTTTTTTTCTTTTTCCTGTACTTTATTTCTCATATTTCCAAATTAAATGCTTTTTCCTCAGCCTAGCAAGCTTGAAAACTTTGTATAAACTGGATTGCCAAAGACTCTTACAGCACCTTAAAAACCATGCAGTTTATTATGGCTTAAGCTTTCTGGTACTTATAAGCTTTGTTTTGTGCCACAATACGTTACCTTACTTTTTATGGTACCACAAAACAATTTGTTGGTGGTGCCTTAAAAAACAAGACAACAAGGCTACCTTTCTGGAAGTATTGTCGAAGGCTTTCATGGTCGGAATCACTGGGTTGTTGTAGGTTTTTTCGGCTATATGGCCATGTTCTAGAGGCATTTTCTCCTGACGTTTCGCCTGCATCTATGGCAAGCATCCTAAGAGGTAGTGAGGTCTGTTGGAACTAGGAAAATAGGTTTATATATTCCACAGATATATAAACCAATTTTCCTAGTTCCAACAGACCTCACTACCTCTGAGGATGCTTGCCATAGATGCAGGCGAAACGTCAGGAGAAAATGCCTCTAGAACATGGCCATATAGCCGAAAAAATCTATAACAACCCAATAATAATAATAATAATAATAATAATAATAATAGGAGCAACTCTGGGGCCATTGGGTTCAACCCCATTCTGCCATACAGGAAAAGCAGTATTAAAGCACCCACCCTTGATGATGATGATGTTGATGGAGGAGGAGGAGGAACAAGGGAAGAGGAGGGAAGTGCAAAGCTGCTCAGGATGCTTCATGGAGCCCCAAAGGCTCCTTGGAGCACACCTTGAGAACTGCTGGTCTAACTACTTGATGAGCCATTCTTTGTTATCTGTTGGTGTAATCTACATACCTACCTGCCTGCCTACCTGCTATATTATGATCAAAACCAGTTCATTCCATATTTCCCAAAATAATCTCTTGTGTTTTAATAAGCACATATTTTAATATATAGAGACTCATTGAAACCTATGATACTATTTCTTCCTCCTCATCCTGTTTCCTCACTTACTTCCAAGTTTTATTCTATAAGCTGTTTTCCAATGGGATACTCCATACTTGATATCTACTTTGTTTGATCTGCCATCTTCTTCAACAAGCAAGTAAAAGACTGACATTTTTGTTCATAAATAAATATATTTTCCTCTCAGGCTTTCACATATAATTGGATTCCTCAGTTTCCGATAGAACAACTTGAGTAGCAGTCACAATTCCTTCTCAGCATCAGCATTGTAAAAGAAGAAACATATGCAACCTAGAGGCTCATTTCTGCCAATTCATGTAGAGTTTAATTATGGTTTAGTATAATATGAATATAAGCCACTGTGGTAAAATTATGGTAATGAGGAGAAAGCTGATTTAAAAAAAACACATTCAGTACAGACTGCGGGATCCTCTGACATAAACAGTGGAGGATCAATGTGGAGCCCATCTTTTTTCTTAGCCATTGCAGATATACTCAAAATGTTTAAAAGTAAAAAGTAAAACATGAAAAAGTGGGTGCTGGTTGTCCTTCAAACCTGTTAGAATGAAGATTTCCTCCCCTACAATACAAGTCAGCATGAGAGGTTACATGTGCCTAGAACTTTATTCCAGTTGATATGCAGTAAAATGTTTAAAAGTAAGTGCTGAAAATTGGAATTAAATTATTCCCAGCAAGTTATTGGAGTTTTTAAGACCCCTTTGTTGATTTTTTAGATGCATCTTCTAAATAGGTTTGAACTAACCCCTCTCCTGCTCAACCTTTCCATGGATTATTTGTGAAGACTTGTCATCATTTCATTTCAATATTGGTACAATATTTGTATGCAAATAAAAAGTTCCACGCATTTCTCTGTGATGGATTTGGCAATGGTTGTTAGATTAGAAATGGCCCTGTGCCATCCCTGAGACTATTACCATGAAAGAATACGGCATCAGCATCTGTGACCATGCAAGATGACTGCATCAGTGTCTACATCACCATCAGCATTCAATGCAGACCCCATGACCTGCAGGAAAGCATTCCATTTGTAAAAGGTCAAACATTCCTAGCCTTAAGCTTTTGAAATGAAGCAGAGAAAACAATTTTAGAGCTATTTACTACCCTGTTCTCTGACAGCTTTTGTCCTGGCTTCCTGTAAGAGATATTTGCTTTTATAGTCGCAATCCTTTAAGTAAATATGATGCTTGTGGCTACAGAAAAGCATTTGATTGCTTTCTTGGAGTTGTAAAGCTTTTATCTTGTTTCTAGCATCATAAAGCCCAGGAGGCATTGCGATTTTCCAATGCTATTGACTGCTGTCCATTCCATACATTTTAGGTAATGAGATAAGAAGGTGACAGTACAACTCAGGCAGTACAGGACTTTGTTTAAAAAAAATCAAATACATTATTTTGAGTTGTTTTACTACAGGTACACAAGTGCTTTAGAGTCAAGATAAAAATTATTGTTTTCTCACTGAGTTCAGAAGAGTTTTCTAACCGTCTAAGATTGGATGTCATATATCTCCCATGAATATACATAAATAAGGGCCAAAATGTATTTGATTCCTGAACATCAACATACTTAGTAGTTTAAGTAGGAGCTGAAGGGCATTCTGGGAGAATATAGTCAACCACTCCCTCCCTGAAACTACTTTGACTCTCACCAAAGTATTTTACACAGTGAAAGCTAAAAGAAGAAAGTGGGAATGTTGTAAATATGTGCCTTCAGGTTGTTTCTGATTTATAGATGGCCTAGTGCAAATTATCATGGGGTTATCTTGGTAAGATTTGTTCACTTGGGGGGCTTTGCCTCCCTCCGAGGCTGAGAGAGTGTGACCTGTCTAATATAAGTAGGTTTTCATGACCAAGTGGGGATTTGAACCCTGGTCTCCAGAATTGCAGTCCAGCATTCAACTCACTATAACATGATGGCTTTCCAGCAGCAATGGGGGAGAGCTAACCAATTTGGGGACAGCTATTCATAGTTTAACAGACAATTGTGTATGAAGTGGAACATCAATAATCGGGCTGAAATGTTAATATTATTAATTGGATTAAAATTTGGGGAGAAGTAAACATTGCAGGCGAAAGGTGGTAACTTTCAAGAGAGGGAGGTAGAGGTGGCCAAATGCCTATTGTATTATCCTTTTCTTTCTTCTTTGAGGGATAAATAATTTCTTGTATTCAGTGTCTTCATTTGGAGGGATATAAAACACCCCACCTATAAGCACTACTAAATCCAGAAAGCCTTTAAAAACTCCTTCATATAACTCACAAAATAGTTCAGTCAACATTTTGAATTGCTTGGATGCCATGTCTTAAACCTAGCAATTCATCACTCAAAATGCATTCAGAATTAGTCACTGTCAAATTACCTTTAGCAGAACAAGAAGACTGTGTACAAGAGTGCATATTTACATATTAGAGATGGAAAGAATATGAGACCTTATTTATTTCCTGGCTGAAAAAAATGTCTTTCCTATATTTGAGAAATGAAGTCAAGAAGAACAACACAGAAAGCTTGCAGAGTAGACAATGCAGTCTCCTATCCAAGAACTAACCATGACAGATCCTGCTTAGTTTCCAAGATAAGATGAAATCTGGTGCCTTTAGGGTATTTAGGAATGTCTCTGATATCAGACTATATCTGAAAGTTCAGTGTTTCTCTGGAAATATAGCAGTGATTGCTGATGGAATGTATGTGTATGTATGTGTGTGCGAGAGAGCTCAAAATATGGGTAGGAGGAATAATAAATTTTCAGATACTCTGTCTCGGGACTCTAGTGTTTTGAACATCTTGCATACCAACCCTAGATAGTGAGAAATGGCCTATTTTTCTTTACTAAATACCTCAGAAATATGATTAATGATAGCTATCGATGCTAAGACAGTCAGTCTGTGAGGGAGCTTTTTGTAATGCGCCATGAAATCATGTAAGCCTTTCACTTCTCCTCTCACACTTTCAGAATATTTATTATATATAATATTTTATAGTTTTGGCTATATTTCTTGATATCTTTATATATAAAACTCAAAAGTGTGCATGCATGTATGTCCATTTGTACAACAAGGGCAACTGCATGGCTTAATGGATCTGGACCAAACTTGGCAAATATAGCCTTCTTTATCCAACTCAAACTAATTAAGGGGTTTAAACGAAAAGAACCATTCCTTTCAGACCCAGAGCAGAGGGAAAGAAAAGGAATGAAGTCCATTGGTTGGGCCTAGGTGAAGGATTGGCTGTTGCTAGGTGAAATGGCCCTCTGTGATGTGACTGCCGAAGGAAAGGAATGAAGCAGCTTGGTTGCTGCTGGCTTACATCTGTATGAGGGGAAGGGAGGAAGGAAGGAAAGAGAAAGAAAGGAAAGGAGAAGGAAGGAAGGAAGGAAGGAAGGAAGGAAGGAAGGAAGGAAGGAAGGAAGGAAGGAAGGAAGGAGAAAAGCAGGCAGCAGGCAGGCAGGAAGAAAGAGACAGGAAATAGGAAAAAGTATTAGGGGAGCAAAGAAAAGAGAAAGAAGGGGAGAAAAAGAATGGGAGTAAAGAAAGAAAAGAAAGAAAGAAAGAAAGAAAGAAAAGAAAAGAAGGATGGTGCATGAGGGAAAGCAAGTGAATAAGAAAAGAAAGGCAGTGAGAAAGTGTATAAGGGAAATGGAGGAAGGAAAGAAAGATTCACAAACACAGCCTGCCCACCATTGCCGGAACATTGCCATGGAGACATTGCGAGGTAGACCTTCTCAGAACTGGAGAAGGGAGAAAGTAGACAGTTGGCAGCCCCTCCAACACTCAGGCAGTGTCAGCTATATATGCTAGTTCATAATAAAGTCCAGCAGTCCTGTTTTTTCCTTTTTTTGGGGGGGGGGGGTGTGTGATGTCTGACACCCGTGAATTGATGCTGTTGCAACACATTTTCCAATGGGTCAGCAGTTTTTTGGGGGTTGGGGGAAGAGTTTTTATATTATGTATAACTTTCAGATCACCTGTTAATATCATCTACCCATTTATAAACCTATCCAGCTCTATCAATGCTCTAGACATAAATGATAATTGGCTTGTACTGGGGTTAGATATGACTTTTTCTTTTTACAGAAAGTAATTGCAAAGATATATCTGCCTAAGGGGTCAATGAGTTTAAAATGTATACCTAGAGCCCAAAGATTTGCAGCTACCTACAGTCTTAGAAGTGCCTAGGGCAAAACATGCTCACTGTACCAGAACATCAAGTTTTCATCTATGGATTTGTGATGCAATTCTTCGGGTAGTCTTTTTTAAAGGCTACTATGCAATGCTTGACTTCTCATGCTGAAACTATTATCGTCACCAGTGTAATCCTATATGTATCTACTGAGCAGAAAGTTCCATTAACCAGAATAGAGCTTAATTTCAGATAAGTGGATATAGTGCCACAGCTTAAATGAACTACAATTTAGACTATGGAAGATGGAGCAACACTGTTTGTTGCTGCTCCAGGGGCCATGCCATGAACCAATGGATTCAAATTATAAGAAAAAAAAAGATGCCACCTAAACACTAAGAACAACCTGTTGATAAGAGCAGTCCACAGTGGAACAGACTGCATAGGAGTAGGATGGACTCTTCTTCTTCTTTGGATGTCTTTGAACAGTTTAGATTCCCAAGTGCTTTAGTTGTGCATTGCTGTATGGCAGATAGTTGCACCAGACAGTCCTTTTTAGCTCTATGATTCTGTGACCTTATCTATGTATATAATAAAAGTCAAAACTTGTATGCGGAGGACAAAAGTGTGGCGGGAGGAGTATGTGCCAGCGTTCTGATTGGCTGCCGCTGTGGTGCTATTTGCATATGGTCTCTGATTGGCCAGCTTCAATAGGAGCCCCTGGTGGAGAAAAGAGATCATGACAGAAACAGGGACATGAGAAGGAAATTTGCATATGGTCTCTGATTGGCCAGCCTCAATTCCAAGATTCCGAGATGACAAAGAGAGGAAAGGAAAGGCCAGAGGGGGCTGAGTCAGAAAATTACCAAAACAGACCACACTTGGCACACAGAGCCCCCATGACCCACTCTACATCCTACTGCATTTTGGAGGAGCATGAGCCATGGATGTTGGGACTTGCAGTACCATCACTCACATTCTGAGACCACTGTTAACCTCATCTAATGACTGACCAGGACCAAACTTGGCACATAGACCTCTCATGACCCATCTTATGTCCTGATGCGGTTTGGCCGGGGATGGACCATGGATTATGGGACTTGCAGTACCTTTGCTCAATTCTTGAGACCACTGCAACCCTCATCCAATTACCGATAGACCAAACTTGGCACACGGATTCTCCATGACACACTCTACATCCTGGTGCAGTTTGGAGGAGGATGCACCATGGACGATGGGCCTTGCAATACCTGCACTCCCTTCCTAAGACCATTACAACTGCTAACAATGATGGATCAGGATGGCAATTTACACAGAGAGCCTGTATGACCCACTCTACATCCTGGTGCGGCTTGGAGGAGGATGCACCTTGGACGATGGGACTTGCAATACCTGCACTCCCTTCCTAAAACCATTATAACTGCCAACAATGATGGATCAGGACCACAATTTACACAGAAAGCCCACATAACCCACTCTACATCCTGGTGCGGTTTGGAAGAATTTGACAATGGATGATGGGACTTGCAGTCACTTCACTCACTTCCTGAGACCACTGAGACCCTTGCCAATGACTGATCAAGACCAAACTTGGCACACAGAGTCCCCATGACCCACTCTACATCTTGGTGTACTTTCGAGGAGGACAGACCATGGATGATAGGACTTCAAGTACCTCCACTCTCTTCCCAAGACTGCTGCAACCCTCATCTAATGTCCGAACAAAACCAAACTTGGCACACAGAGCCCCCATGACCCACTCTACATCCTACTGCGGTTTGGAGGGCATACCATGAATGATGGGACTTGAAGTACCTCTACTCGCTTTCCGAGACTGCTGCGACCCTCCACAATGACTGAACAACACCAAACTTGGCACATAGACCTCTCATGACCCACTTTACACCATGGTGTGGTTTGACTGTGGATCGAGCATGGATTATGGGACTTGCAGTATCTTTGCTCAATTCAGGGACCACTGCAACCATCATCCAATTTCCGATAAGGACCAAACTTGGCACACCGGGTCTCCATGATGCACTCTACATCCTGGTGCTGTTTGGAGGATGATACACCATGGACGATGGGACTTGCAGTTCCTTGACTCACTTAGTGAAACTACTGAGACCCTCATCCAATGACTGATGAAGACCAAACTTGGCACACAGAACCCCCATGGCCAACTCAACATTCTGGTGAGGTTTGGGGGAGAACAGACTATGGATGATGGGACTTCAAGTACCTCCACTCACTTCCCAAGACTGCTGCAACCCTCATCTAATGACCAATCAAGACTAAACTTGGCACACAGAGCCCCCATGAGAGACTTTACATCCTGGTGCTGTTTGGAGGAGGATGGACAATGGATGATGGGACTTGCAGTACCTTCACTCACTTCCTGAAACCACAGTGACATTCATCCAAATATCAATAAAGACCAAACTTGGCACAGAGAGCCCTCATGGCAAACTCAACATTCTGGTGATGTTTGAGGGAGACTATGGATGATGGGACTTGGCAGTATCTTAACTCACTTTCTGAGACTGCTGTGACCCTCATCCAATGACTGATCAAGACCAAACTTAGCACACAGAGCCCCCATGACCCTCTCTCCATCCTGGTGCAGTTTGGAGGACGATGGACCACAGATGATGGGACTCACAGTACCTTCACTAACTTCCTGAGACCACTGCGAGCCATATAAATAACTGATAAACACCAACCTTGATATACAATTCCTTTCTCTAATAACCCGGGCAGCGCCGGGTCCCCAAGCTAGTATTATATAAAATCAACACCAACAGTAACAGGGGAAAAAATCTAGTTTACACATATATACATCCAACACCCAGGGGCGGCTCAACCCATTACGCAAAGTAAGCATTTGCAGTATAGTTGATTTTGCCCAGGGGTGCTCTTGAGGCGCTCTTGGGGGAAAATAGACCTTGATATATGCGAGTTGTAGTTACTGGGATGTATAGTTCACCTAAAATCAAAGAGCATTCTGAACTCCACCAGTGATGGAATTGAACCAAATATGGCACACAGAACTCCCATGATGAACAGAAAATATATATCAATGATTGGTTGGGGGGCGCAAAAATACTGTTTGCTTACCGTTGAAAATTACCTAGGGCTGCCTCTGCCAATACCCCATCTACTCACAAATGCTACCCATAACTATTCAATGGCATGGTTGTGTTCATCTGCAATAGCAATATATAAAGCAGGGATCTTCACAGTTTTTAAGCAGAGAGCCAGTTCATGGTCCCTCAAACTGTTGGGGGACTGGACTATAGTTTGAAAAAAAACAATGAACGAATTCCTATGCACACTGCACCTATCTTATTTGTAGTGCAAACAAACATGAAAGAACGATACAATATTTAAAATGAAGAACAATTTTAACCAACGTAAACTTGACAGTATTTCAACAGGAAATGTGAGCCTACTTTTGGCTGGTGAGATAGTAAAGCCAATTAGGATTGTTGTTGTTGTGTGCCTTCAAGTTGTTTCAGACTCAGAGAGACCCTAAGGAGTTATCTCATGTGTGTTTGTGTGGGGTGGAGTGGCATATTACTGCCACATTTAGTCTATTACAAAGCATATAGTTCCGATTGTCATTTCTTATCACACGTTGTTCCTTCTTGCAAGTGCAATTCCCATCCACTCAATTTTTTTTAAAAAAAGAAATCTTTTGAAAACAAAACTCTCTGCGAATTCCCCTCCCTCCATTCCTTCTGTTCTGGCATAGACTGAGGCACTGATTTTAAGAAGACGCCATTCTGGGGATACTGGGCATTCCTCCAAATCTCAGTAGCCTCCATTGCAAAATCTAAAACTTTAAAATCTAGAATTACAGACAGGAAAAACAACAATATTTCGGTATTTTGAATGATTAAATTAATTTAATTTAAAAAATTACCATGCCACACTGATGAAACAGGATCTGGGTCTGGGTGTGTATGCATGACATAACACAATAGAAAGGATCTCCAGGCCCCAAGGACACAAAGGTCAGTCATCCCTAACCTATGTGAAAGCACAACTCAGACATACTCTTCCAGGTAGGAGTCATATGAAACACATAGTAATCCAAAAACAGTTTTCCCCCAAAAAATTTCTACTAATGTCCCACATTTTTTTTCTTTTTGAAAGCATCCCTAAAGCAGCACTAGGTTTATTACTCTATAAATCAGGGAAAATGCTTACAGTGGAATAATGACCATATGCTTGTAAATTAAAACAGAATTGCAGCAATGCAGACTTGTATGTATGAAAGTGCTAATTCTTATAACTAAGACATTAATTGGTGTGTGGGTGTGGATGGATATGAGGGCGTTTTCACGATATGTATGCAAGACAGCTGTGCAGTTGATAAAAGAGGTTTGATCAGAAAGGAAGAGAAACATTTGTCTTTCTGTTATTGGTAGTTCCTTTGCCTTCTTGATTGTTGAATCGTTTTCAGAAATTAAAGAAATCACTGGTTTTGACAATTAATAGCATCAATGCAGATTGCGTAATGGAAAGTTGTATGTCTAATTATATACTTGCAAGAAATGCACAGTCTAAAATATCTATTGAAAAGGCACCTTGTTCCAACTAATCATAACTTTGCTCCAAGGCTGGATCTATGACCCTTCCACACAGTTGTATAAAATCCACATTGAACTGGATTATATGGTAGTGTGGACTCAGATAATCCAGTTCAAAGCAGTTATAAGTCTTCACATCCATATAATCCAGTTCAAAGCAGATATTGTGAATTATATGCCTTGATATTCTGGGTTATATGGCGGTGTGGAAGGGCCCTAAACTGTTATATAAAATTCAGATTATCTGCTTTGAACTGGATTATATGGCTGTGTAGACTTATATAACCCAGTTCAAAACAGATAATGTGGATTATTTGCTTTGATAATCTGGATTATATGGCAATATCACTGCTTTCTTGTAAACAGTATCTTAGTTAGGGCTATCAACTTGTTTTGTATTCCAGTATTCTGTATAATAAGAAACAGCTTGTAATGGCTCTCTCCCATGATAATAAGAAAGAAGAGAACAATACTATAGAAAAAAGCAAATGCAGATTAATTTTTCTCAATACATTTTTAGCTAGAATGCATTTTGGTGTAAATTGGGAGTAGTTAAAAGATGGTACTAGGAAAAGTTTGGAGAAAAATAAAGGAGAGTCGAAGTTCCATTGGATTTATTTTCAACATCCATCAACCAAACTGTTTTCCTGCTGTCTTTTTACTAAAATATGCCAAACCATGGTTCCCAGTCTGTTCAAAGGCACTGGCACCAAGAAGCAGTTCCAGAAGTTCTGAAGAAGGACAATAGCTTTGGGTTTGTTCAATGAAGGCCAGTGCAGATGGGTAGATTTAGATATACCTAGAAATAGAGCTATTGAATGCAATATTAGTATTTCTTTCCAGAAACCTGTAAGAATTATATTTGAAAGAGCACTTCTTAAACTGTTGGTTGGGATCCCAAATCTGGTCCCATAAGTGAATTGTGGGGGTTGTGAACCCCCCCTTCACACACACACACACACAGAGTAGAGGACTACTGCTGCTGCAGTCCAAGAAAGAGAACAAGAATAGCCCAAGCTGCTGAAGGAAAGGGGGGGGGGGCAGCGGAAGCGGCTGGTCATATGGAGGAGAGAGAAAGAAACCAGCAGAAGTTGGGCAATGGAGGAGGAGGAAATAATGGTTTAAGGAAAGACGGGGAGATATGTAAGGGCAGAGGAGAAGGAAACCCCTGTCAGCCCCAACTACACCCTCTTTCTCGAAATAAATCTAGTTGTTATTGTTGTTTTAAAGATTGCATTTTAATTTTCCTGCACAGCTTGGCTTGGAATAGGGTGTGTCCTCCATATCCATAGATTCAACCATGCATGGCATGAACATAGACAGATAGATAGATAGATAGATAGATAGATAGATAGATAGAGACAGGGATAACCAAAGAGCAAGCCATTTGAACACCATTTTAGTACACCCTTGTCTATCATGGAACCTGAGCATCCATGGGCTTTGATATCCATGGAGCATCCTGGAGCAAAACCTTAGTGGGTACTGAAAGCCCTGTATTTTACTTTGATTTTGTGTACTTAGACATGCACTCATTTTTATTGCTCTGGTACAGTTGACCCCCCATATACATTGATTTAACTATCCAACATTTTAAAAAAGTTTGATTTGTACACCTATTTTATATACCTATATACCTGTGGTCATGTAAAAAATTCTCAGAGAGGAAATGGATCGTAAGTTGAAAAAATTTAAGAAGACTCAGGTTAGACCAATCACCTGCCATTTCAATTACATCTAGGTTATATCTTCAGACATTTTTCCAGTACTTCTTATTTCTTAAATTCTTGGAAACAATCATGCAATATACCTAATCATTTTTTTCTCTATAAATTAACTTCTTGATTGGTTTCTGTTTTGACTGCTCTCTTTCCAAAGTACTTAAGCTGTCTAATTATGTGAGGTCAATTATCTCTGCTTTCCAGACTATTACACTCCCCCCTTTTCCCATCTTGACCTTGATTTGACATTAAAAATTTCTAATAAGCATTGCATCAATCTCCATCTCCTGACATTTTTTGCTCTGCTCTTATGCTTTTTGATGTATTTTCCTCCCTTTTCCAAGATTTCTCTCCCCCCCCCCCCCATTTAATTATTCTGCACTATCATTTCTTCCAGAAATGAATTCCTTCCTTGGCAGGAAAATGGTGGTCACAGTGGCTCTTTAGTGCTACCCTGCCTTGGTGGGAAGAGCAGAGAGAAGCCTGTATCTTATTTATGGTAAGCTGTCCCTAGACAGACTAAACACTCTCTGTAGTCCAGTGGTTCCCAACCTGTGGGTCCCCAGATGTTTTGGTCTTCAACTCCCAGAAATCCTAACAGATGGTAAACTGACTGAGATTTCTGGGAGTTGTAAGCCAAAATACCAGGGGACACACAGGGACACACTGCTGTAGTCTCTTCTGGAAAAAGCTAAAGAAGCATTGACCCCATTCACTCTACTTACTGTCATAGAATCCACACCAGAAGCGACTTACAGTTTCTCAAGTGGCTCCTGACACGACAAAAAAAAAACAACAAAAAAACCCTCCCTTAGTGTGATGGGCAAAGTGTTCCTTTTCCAGTAGGTTCCCCCCAAATTGACTCTTTGCTATCCAAAGAGCCGCCACCACTGCCATTTCCCAGGTTCTACAGTGGACAGAAGTATTACAGTGACTCGTATATAAGTGGAATCAAGTTTTTGGGTGATTTCTTTTTGTAATTTAGACATTTATATAAATGGTACAAAATTCCAGCTTTCCCTGACTTAGCTTAACCTGGGGTAAGGCTACAGTACAATTAACCCAAGCATACACTGATCTAAGTGGCTGGTGTAGATATGCCCATAGTTACCCCACCATTCTGTTCCACCAAGATGTCACCCTAGGCCACTGTCTAATATCATGTTACATCAAATATTGAAACAAAAGAGAACTGCATGTCAAATATATAGTTCATGTCATTACAAAACAGGTGGAAAATGCACATCATTAAAATGTAGAAGAAAGAAATATGGAAAGCAAATTTGAAACAGGTTTATCCATAATGAACTCTGCATTTCCATTGATTAAGACCACAAACATTTAAAAAAATCTTCAAGTTTATAAAATTGGAAAGAGCAGGAGAAACATCTGGTACTTTGAGCAGAAAGAAATCAGTGATGAATGACAAATTTGTAGCTGGATGCATTAATTAACATCTCATTTTGATTATTAGTTTCGCAGAGAAAGATGGCAATCATAGACTTATGATTTCTCCAGTGTTGTACAATAGAAGATATTAGTATTCTGCTCTAGGAATTAAACCCAGACTACTGTGTTTGCTACTGTGAAATAGCATTAATGGATTAATTGCAAAACAACTCTATCATTTCCATGTATTCTTTTTTGCAAAATCTATGCAAGTGTAGAAAGAGAACTCTGGTTTGTTTTGAAGCACTATAAGTTTTTTTTTCTTCCTGTCAAATTGTTCTTAAAATTCCTACAAATCAAACTTACTACTCCACTTTACTGCTCTGTGTGGCCTCAGATTAATCTACAGCATGTCAATAAATCATAAAGTCTTTTATTCATGCTCAAAGTGCATGCAATCAATTTTACCCACTGCTGAGCTTCGGGTATTATCAAATGTTTTGATCTATCTTTGTGTATTTACTAAATAATTTAGGATTATGATATTGACTGATTACACTATACTTTGAAAAACGCAATCTATAGCTACCATAATTTTTTTCTATTTTCCACAAAGTTCCTTTTAATCATTGATGGGATATGGGCCAGGTTTAATTTGATTTTCTATTATATGTTGAATGTTTCTTTTTTTAGCCCCCACTTTTCATCTGATTGAAAACTGCTTTCCTAACATCATGTATTGATAATAAAATGTAAATATATTTTATGTGTTCTTTGCTTTATAGCTATACAAAATATCTGATAGTCAGATGAAGGAGAGATGCAGATTTATAGTCAGGGTGTAAACAAAGAAGAACCAGAATCATAAAAGGAATAGCTGTATCAGATACAGACTTCATTTTATTGTTGCAATTTTTCAACTCTGTCACAACTATTGGGGGCTGTTGCACTTATGCCTGTATCAGTGCTGCTGGAGGAGGAATTGTCCTATGGAAAAAACTTCCCCTCAATGTGACAAATACATCAGCACAGAATCTTACAGCTCTCATCCAACACAAATACAAAGACTGCATCTGTTTATAATGGGACCAGATGTTCTACAACGAGCTGCAATACTCTTCATGAAGTTTGATGACATAGGGCCACCAGTTACAATTAATGGTATGCATTTTATTGTATAACATGTCAGGCTTAAGCAAGCACAAGAATGCTTCTTAAGTAAAACACTTAAGTAGAACCTTTACAAAGAAAGCAGTACTGGCCTTCAATTAGAACAACTTTCCCTTGAAGCAGTGCAAGTAAATGTTCCAAGTTATATGTTCTTCAGTCACAAAATGAGGAGGCAGCTTCAACACAGAGAAAGATATTAGACTCTATTTTACCAGAGGAAAGAGAGAGTGGAACAGAAATTATAAACTATGACTGGAATCCTATTGGGAAGTTATGGGTGTAACTGAGAGTTATACATCCATAACTCCTTTGTGTCCACAATCATGCAAGTCCTTCAGTCCCCAATAACTGGTGAGCAGCCACCATGAATGATGGTTTTCTTTTACCCGTCACTCAGAAAATGGTTGATTGATATTCCCACCCATCCTTTTGTGTAAACAATCTCTAATGCAATGGGGAAATGCAATATGGACCCATTTTCTGTCCATTTGACTGGGTGATCTGAAAAACATTGTCCTTCTACAACAGTGGTTCTCAACCTTTCTAACACCGGGACCCCTAAATATGGTTCCTCATGTTGTGGCGACCCCCAACCATAAAGTTATTTTTGTTGCTCCTTTAGAACTGTAATTTTGCTACTGTTACGAATTGTAATGTAAATATCTGATATGAAGGATGTGTTTTCATTGTTACAAATTCAACATAATTAAAGCATCATGATTAATCAGAAAAAAATATGTTTGGGGGCGTATGGAAAACAGATGATAGGATTTGCAGTACCTTTAACTGATTCAGTGCTGACTTCCACAGACCACTGAGACCTCCATACAGAACTCCCATATCAAACAAAAAATACTGGAGGGGTTTGAGAGGAACTGACAGTGATTTAGGGGAGATGTAGTTCACCTACATCTGGAGAGCATTGTGAACCTAAACATGGCACAAAAACTCAATATGCCCAAATTTGTTATTTTTTTTCCTATGTTAAAGTTTATATTATATATATAATTCTTTTGTTTTCCTTGATGTTGTTATTGGTATTATTGTTATTGTTATTAAATTTATATGTTTATGTTTGTTTGTTGTTCCACAATACTATCTTTCTAAATTTATTTGGGGATCTTTTGGGGTCAGTTGCCTATCACAATTACTCCACTATCTTTTTCCTGGGTGTATCTTCACCACTTTAGTCTTTCCTTTCTTCCTTCACTTTCACCGCTTCTGTCATTTTTCCTTCTATTCTTCCCTTCCCAAATCTCTTATCTGATGTGTCTACTTACTTCCTACTTCCTGTTTCCTCTTCTTTTTTTCAGAGTTGCCTTATTTCTCTCCCTCTTTCTCCTTCCTCCATCCTTCACTCTAGTCTCAAGCTCTGTTCCTCTGACCGTCTCAGCTGATTCTCTTTCCGCCTCGCACCTAGCAGCCTCTTCTCTCCCATTCACTCTCCTCTTTCACTCTGTTCCTTCGCTCTTTCGCTTGCCTCGCTCCTCGCAACCTCTTCTCTTCCCTTCACTCTCCTCTCACGCAGTTGCTTTCCTCATACACTTCGCGCGGAGGCCATCGGCGAGAGCGTGAGGCAGGCGAGGGGGGCTTCTGTGACTGCAGGCATTGCGCGGAGGCCTCCTTGCCTACCTTGTTCTCTCACCAATGGCGACGGTGCAAAGCAGGCCAGGAGGCCTCCGCGCGAGGCCTGGCATCGCGGAAGCCCGCCTTGCCTGCCTCGCTCTCTCGCCGATGGCTATTGGTGAGAGAGCGAGGCAGGCGAGGGGGGCTTACATGATGCCAGGCCTCGCACGGAGGCCTCCTCACCTGCCTCACGCCCTCGCCATCAGTGAGAGAGCGAGGCAGGCGAGGGGGGCTTACACGATGCCAGGCCTCGCACAGAGGCCTCCTCGCCTACCTTGCACCCTCGCTATCGGCGAGAGAGCGGGGCAGGTGAAGGGGGCTTCCGCAATGCCAGGCGTCGCGCGGAGACCTCCTCGCCTGCCTTGCACCCTCGTCCATGGTGAGAGAGCGAGGCAGACAAGGCGGACTTCGCGTGAGGCCAGGCCTCGCGTGAAGGAGATCTCGCTTGGTTGCGCCCTTGGGGCGGGGCCAACGAGGCGGCCTCGTGACCCTGCCGAAATGGCCAGGCGACCCCCCTAGGGGTCGCGACCCCCAGGTTGAGAACCGCTGTTCTACAAGGTAAAGCACTACATTACTCCAAAGACAGCAGAGAAAAACAATTATTACATTTTTAATGATGCCTTTTTATGCTTATGAACACTTCTGGCCCTCAATGTCCCCTCACCTCGGCCTTCTTTGACCCTTCTGCTAAATCCTTGCAGGCCTTCTAGGTTGCCTTCTCCCAACTAGGCCCCAAAAGAGGCAGCCATCTTCCCTGTTCTAAACTGTGTCAAAGAAGGCAGCTTTTTGACTGGGTGATCTGAAAAAGCATCCTACAGTCCACTGCAGCCCCCAACAAAGACCAATAAAGACCAAACTTGGCACACAGAACGCCTGTGACCCATTCTACATCCTGGTGCAGTTTCAAGCAGGATGGACCATGAATGATGAGACTTGAAGAACCTCCACTCACTTCCCAAGACTGCTGCAATCCTCATCTAATGAGCGATCAAGACCAAACTTGGCACATTGTCCATCCTCCTCCAAACAGTATCAGGATGTAGAGTGGCTCATGGGGGTCTCTGTGTATCACACAGTCCTAGATGCAGCATATAGATCTCATTTGTTCTGACATACTGTGTTTTTGTGTCAATAATAATAAATAACATATGTTCCTAGTTTGCAAGTGTTATTTCTTGTTTAATTGTGTAGTCCTCACTTTGAAAGTAGTAGTTGTGCTCCAGAAACTTTGTTTTTGTGTCCACAAACTATGTTAAATTGGTGGAGACTCTACTAGATATTCAATCATTAAGAAACCAGAGCAAAATGTGATATAACAGAACATCCCTCCAGCAAAGGCAACGTATTTGCAGTTTAATAAACTTTCCCCATGTATTTATGATAGAACCAATTAAAAATGACATTTATAACCTAAGAACAAAAAACATAGTCCAGGAGAGGAGGTATTTCTTTGACAGTGGGCAGGAAAAACTTGCTACAGTGTGATGGCAAATCAATTGAGATCTCCTGAATAAAATGGATAGTTTGCTAGTGTATAATGGAGGTAGGAAAATCATCAATTTATTTTCAAAACAGAGCATGCCTGAGCTGTATGGTAGACCTATTCTTCCAAACACTTGACATGTTAAGTGGGATGAAGTCTCTAGCATTTGTTTCGTTTGCTTGCTTGTATTTCTTCATTACATTTCAATTCAACCATTTCTCATCTAAAGAATATGGACAGTATACACACTCCTGAGTTTAACCTCTTAGAAATCCTTTATGCTTACTAAAAGACAATGACCATTTCCAGGTCTTCTTAGCTTGGAAGGAGATTGAATCTGAGGGCACAATTATACTACACATTTATAATACTATGATTCCAATTTAGCTGTCAAGACTGCATCTTAGGCAATCCTGGGATTTGTCGGCACACTAAGGGAGCTCTTTGGCTATGAATGTATGAATGTCCCTCCCTAGCTGTCACTTCCAGGATCCCAATGGATGTTGCCATGGCAGTTAAAGCGGAATAATAGTACTATAATTCTGCAGTGTGAAAAGCTCTCCCTAGTCTCAACCAGACATGCTAATCACAATATCATACTGTTTCTTATTGCTGATAACAATTTCTTATTCCATCCTTGTGCTTCCTGCAAAGCAGGATCATACTTCAGGATCATTGGTTTTCTAAATGAATACAGTCATTCACTGAATCAAATAACTATAAATTTTGGCTGCATTCCAGCTTGTTTGTCTGCCGCAAATGATCCCTTTATACATTTTCAGTCTGGAAATTTTGTGCATTGCACATCATGACCAGCTGGCAAACCTCCAGCATTCTGAAAAGATTGTGTTAACTTTATTCTAGTAAGAGGGTTTTTCCTCCTTTAGAAAGCAGAATTTACTAATCCAGAAGCTGGATAAAATGCTGTATTTGTCAGAAACCTAGGTAATTTCCCATAGTGCAACTATTTGAAAGGCCCACTTGCCAAAATTAGAGCACTTAGACAATAATATCTCACCAGACATGGTGTAATTGCTTTACAATAGAGTGCCACAAGAAGCTGTGGAAATTCATGTTAAAATTCATCTGCTGATTTCTTGCAAACAGCAAGAAATTCCACTTGCTGCTGAGTTTCAGGCATGTAGATATATATGATTGTTGCCAAGGTTCAACAATCACATCAGCTCACAACATGAAATTGGATCAACTTTGTTTGTTGTTATGCACGTGTGATTTTTAACTCAGTTTTGGTTCCTGCTTTGATAGTGGACAGAGTCCAAGTGTTGAAAACTGATCAGAGCTGATTCTAATACAGAACTTGATACCAGTGGCTTTACATACCCTCCAACAGTTCGCAAATGGGAAGATACTGCCTCCTCTTCTCCTCTCCCCTCTTCTGAGTTAAGGGAAGTACAAACTAATATTTGAACTAAGTGTGCATCAACTAGAATATAACAATGACAAAGGAGGAAGTGGGAGAAAGGGAGAGTAACTGGAACATTTTTAAAGCAGCTGAAAAAGGAAGACCTCTTCCACACAGCTATACAAAATCCGCAATGAACTGGATTATATGGCAGTGTGGACTCAGATAACCCAGTTCAAAGCAGATATTGTAGATTATCTGCTTTGATATTCTGGGTTATATGACTGTATGGAAGGGCTCAGAAATGACAGAGAACTATCCCTGCCAAATTGGGGCAGATGGAGGGTGTGGTTTTATTTGGGTGTCATTCCCATGTGAAGGTCTAATTCTGGATCCTATTGAAAGTCTATATTTGACACCATTTGAATTAATTATTGTAAAAAAAATAATCAAAAAAGCCACCAATTTTCATAACTGCACAGTGCCTGCAAAATAGAAAATAATAAATAAATAAATAAATCAAGGAAGAGAAATGGCACAGCAATAGGGTGGAGTTATGTCACTCACCTGGAAAGACAGCTTTGCACAGCTGTGCTGTTGCAGTCATGCAATGCCAGCTGTTGTGGAAAACTTTCTATTACTATGATAGTAAGTTGCTATTATCTCATGTTGTATGAACAGTTCAGAACTGAGGCAAGCCTGTTGTAATGTCTAATATGTAAATATTGCAATCTTACTACAAATGGTCAAAGCTTAAAATAATCTTTAACTGAGGTCAAACACCAAATACAGTGTTGTGTCTCAGAATAAGAGTCACCTTGCTCTCCACAACAAACCAGCCACAGTTGTGAGGTATATAGTTTATTGTGAGGTTTCCAAACAAAAGGCAGTTTATAAGCAGTGAAAAGATCAATAGAACAGGTTACAATCCAATATAATCCATATAGCCAAGGCAGGAGACTTGAAGCACAGGTTCAGTGCAAAGTCCAAGAAACAGCATGAAGCAGCCTTCCCCAAAGCCAGGAGCCCGAGCCAGCCATAAAGCAACATTGAAACTGACACCGAGAAATCCCCAGAGCAGAGCATATATTCACTAAACATCAAAACAATCAGCTTTCCCACCAAACTGATGATCTCAACACTTGGCCGCAATCTGTGGGCTCCGTCTCAACACCTGGCCACCTTGACCCTGGTTCTCAGCGTCAGTCTTATCATCTGCATTCCTTTCCTGTGAGAACCACGGCCTCTCTACAGATACAGACTGAGAAAACTGAAATCCAACATCTGCATCATGCAGTTGAACCACAACATACAGAACTTTCCAAACTATGTATCATGGCACGTTACTCCGTCAGCTGCAGTGTGTACCTATGTCATGCAAATATAATGAGAAATGACAAAAAATCTTGGAAAAGTATGTTATTTTCTTACAAATCATATATTTTTAAAATTATAAATGAAAGGTTTTAATGAGATATGTTGTGTCCCTATACATTCCATTGTTACAATTTATGTATGTGTCTGTATCTTTTATAAGGAGTTGGTTTAACCTCAGGTTTGCTAGTAAAACTGAATTACTGTGTTGCGAAATGATGCATGTCTCGAAAGTGTGTCACCAACATGAAATGTTTGCAAAGCTTTGACCTAATGCATCAACCAAGTTTGAAATACTGTGATCAAGGATGAGATTTTTTTAGTTATTTGAAATTAAATGTTTGAACTTCAAGAGGAAAACTGCCCTCAAATCCAAAATAGGGAATTTCAGCATTTGTTTTTTGTAGTTCATAAAGAAGTAAGAAAGATGAAATAGTTTGCAAACAAAGCCATTATTAAAGATAAGTCTCTCAACACAATTAATAAAATCACTAAATATTACTACTAAAGAAAATGGATTTGGATGGTCTATTCAAAAATAATAGTTTACATAGAAGTCTGTGTGTACACATGTATAGTTAAAATATATGCTCCATTCACAAATATATAAACACATGTATACATTGTGAAAGAGATAAGAGAAGAAAGTTTCTGTTTGTTCCTGACATGCCACAGAAATTAGAAAAAAAATCACTAGCAATTTTTGCACTTGAATGTGTCTGTAGAAGTCTTAATCCTATGAAATAGTGGTAGATTTTTAAAAAAAACCTTTCATTGTTATTATGAGTTATTTGTAAGCTATCCTTAATGCATGTAATATTACATTTTAATAGATTATGTCTGGATTTTTAATTTTTTTCTGCTGAATTTAAGCTTTTGATGACATGAAAGAGGAAAGATATCTACTTAAAATAAATGGAAAATCACTCAGTATTAAGGCATCAGGTAATATGATGGAATACAATTTGACGCAAACACAACCACTATAAAAAGGGGAAGCAGTTCAAGTTACTGAAGCTTTGGCTTGACCTGTAACTTTCCCAGACTCAGTTATAGAGTTTTGGGGAGAGGGATGATTTTTTTAAAAAGTATTATTTTAAATTCCTGTTTGATACAAGTAGTAACTGCTCCAGTCATGACAGGGTAAAGTTTTGTTTTGTTCCCCAATTCTATTGAAGTTAATGACCTGGATATGCCTGCATGTGCTCCCTTGGATATTACTTTTGTTTAGTAATATGGTAGAGTCTCACTTATTCAACCTTTGCTCACCCAACATTTTGCATTATCCAGCACAGCCTGCTTCCTGCCCGGATCAACAGCTGTTTCAATATATTGCAATGTTTTGGTGCTAAATTTGTAAATACAGCAATTACTACATAACATTACTGTATATTGAACTGCTTTTTTCTGTCAATTTGTTGTAAAACCTGATGTTTTGGTGCTTAATTTGTGAAATCATAACATAATTTGATGTTTAATAGGCTTTTCCTTAATCCCACCTTATTATCCAACATTTTCACTTATCCAACGTTCTGCTGGCCTGTTTATGTTGGATAAGCAAGACTACTGTAAACAAAAACCTGTATTGGAAGCAGTGAGTAGATGAAGCAGTCCTATGAGATGTTCCATCATTAGTTCAATGCCTGACTTACCAGGCAGCCAAGTTTGTAGATTGGGTACTGGAGAGGCAATGGTGACCAGATGTGACCACAACTTGTGTTGACACATGTAGCCAGAAGGCATAATGGTTGGTTCTGTGATCAGCCAATAGTCTGGCAGCTGTGTGCTGCTAGATCATTGGCTAGCAAGCACTAAGCACCAGACAGAGTGGCCTAGATGGGATTTCACTCTGGTTGGGTATAAACAGGCAATATGGAGCTATCTTAGAGCAGATCTGTTTGGGGAAAAATGAAGCACCCAATAGATGAAGCAATCCTGTGACATGTTCAATCATTATTAGCATCTCATTATAAATACACCACTGATGAGAGCACAGATCTTATCTGTGGAGTTCAGAAACTACATATCAAAACACAATGCATATTTAGATCATCAAAGTGATCCATAGCTAGAAATAGTTCAAAGCATAAGTTAATGTAGACATGGACACGGACAGAAACCTTGTATTGTAAGCCATTCATGACAAGGGGAGTGAAAGGGCTGATTGGAGTGCTGCCATATTGTTTCAGGGGACAAATATATAAGGTTCTTTTCTGTTCTGAGACAAAATATCTTCTTAATCAATGAACAATTCAAGTGGATGTGCCTGTCAAAATGGAACAATAATTTCCCCATTGGTATTCAGGGCAGGATTTGTTTTCCAAGGCTGTTCTTTGTTTAGAAGAGAGGAGGGAAACAGATCCCATAGAAAACAAGATAATGCATTTTGTAAAATATTGATTTACTTTGTGAACTAAATTAGAGCTGATAGAACCGGTTTCAACATCAGAATAGGCAGGGTGCATGACACAAAACTCATACCAGCTACTGATCAACCATGTCCCTGTTAAAAAGAGGTCACTTTGTACAAATAGGGTTTTTAACTGTAATGACAATAAAAAAACCAATATGAGACTAAGTACCTTATCACACATACTGCAGAAAATTCTCGTAGACTAGGCAACCTGTGGCTCAAGAAGGCTAGATGAATATATTGAATACATATATTGAATGCATACCCATTCCATCAAACCTGCTTTTCTCCTTTCCATATCAAATATAATAATGTGCCTTTAAGTTATCACATGGCAGATGTCCTATGTTTCCCTACATCACTGTCTTCTCTCTCTTTTTTTTTTTTAAAAAAAAGGTATTTGGGTGGAACTTGTGCAGCTACCCAACTTTGAATTCTTGGGAGAGTGCAGTCACACCATTTCTAGGGAATGTAAAACTATCTTTATGTCCCTCCAGAACTGTGCAGTTCCATAGTTTTAAAAAAAAGGAAAAGGAAAACAATAGTGGGAAAATGGAGAGCATTAATTGGTTTATTCAAGGTCTTCCTCTGACTGAAGATTCTTTGCCTACAAATTCCTACAGGTTACCAATGAAACCGACAATGTGTCATGTAGGCAAAGAGCGGCAGTGATATTGTCCTAAAACAGTAAGGAATAATTCTTAGAATGGTAGGAAAAGAAGACATTCTGTTTGCACTCAAGATTCTTTTTGTGAGCTAGCAAGGCTATGAATCTTGGCCTACTTGATACCCAGCTTCTGCGTAAATACGCATTGGCTGCATGCCTGCAGAAATATTTATACTGTTTAGGATGGCCTTAGTTTCTATTTCTGATACTGTGCAAGGAGATCATATGCTAGCTAAATCACCAGCAAGTCCACTCACAGACCTACCAGTATCAGGAAATGGTCATCTGCCCTCCTGACACTTTTCTTTGTAGTGGATTTTACAAATCTGCAAGTTGAATGGGGGCATTGGCTGGAATTTGTGTTTTTTTAAAAAAAATATCTCCAAGATGTACTGGATTGTATATGTGCTCATGTGGATATCTCAAGGTACACACAAGCAGATTTTTTATTCTCTCTCTTCAGCCAACTATAAATGCAAACTCTGTTTAATATCATAAACATCAGAACAAAGGAATGGTTGCAGCGAGTTCTAATTGTAATTGCTTTCCAATTGTGCTTCCGTTTAACCGCTTGTGTGTCAGTAGCTCCATTTGATAGCCCTGATCAGCTGTCTCAGTCTTTTTAAACACGCACATGTGTTGAAGGAATCAAGTCACCTGTTTTCCAAGACAGTGGGGATATACAGTCATGTGAATGAATATGCATATTTTTTGACTGGAATTGGTTTGTAAGTGCACCTTTTAAACATGTGCTTTTCAGCTGTTAATCCAATTCACCAAGCACTTTTTCTAAACATAATTTAGCCACCCTCCCCACCCTTTTATCCTGGTTTCTTCCAGGTTTTATGGCATATGTTGAAGAGTCCATGGTTTGCTCCCTTGGATTTTTTTTTTTACTTCAGTTCATGAAATAAGGCTGTTCAGGACCTGGCCCTGGACAGAGATGATTATGGAACCTACTGTTCTTGCCACTATGGTGTTTCTGGGATTGGACCTACACTGCCCTATATCCCAGGATTTGTTCCCAGATTATCTTGTTTGGGTCTACACTGCCAATAGTCTGGGATAAGCAGATAATCTGGGATCAGATCCCAGGATATAAGTGTTGCATCCCAGTTCAAAAAACGAGACCATAAGATTAAATCCACCACACTGGACTGTAGGGAAAGCAATCCTTGTTTATTGATGAAAAATTGGTTACAAAAGAAAGGTAAATGCAAAGTCAAAAAGCCACAGAAAAACACAGCAGTCAGTAGAATCTCTGAACTTGAGCAACATTTCAAAAGCCACAATACAAGAACCAGGAACCTGTTAGCCTTTTACTAACCATGAACTTGATAACTACAAGCCTCTGGGATTACCGGCCATGAAACACAGGAATTCTGCCAAGGCACAGCCACAGTCCCAAACGTTGCTTGATCTAAAGGGGCAGCCAGCAGGAGGCCTCTTAAACCAAAGAAGCTATTCTTTGAAACGCCCCTTGACTTTGAAACCTGGGCCTGTCTCTCCTGTAAACGATGTGACCTTCGTAGAAACTGGGAAACATTTCTGTCTCTAACTATCTGTTCTCTTCGGTCCTCATTAAAAACCCTAGGTGGAGAGATATCACGGCTAGTGATATCACGGCTAGCTTCCAAAACATTTTCCTCCAGCTGTTGAGTTTCATTTTCATCACCGCTGACCTCTGCATCAACAACAGGTTCCACACTGTCAGGGTCAGGGAGAGCTTGCTCAGTTGGAAAAACTATCAGAGAATCCGGTTCACACAGATCAGGATCAGGCTGAACCCCAACAATAAGGCAGTATAGATCCCCCCTCCCCGTTTTCCTTAAGACAACTGTGTAATGGTAATACTTTTCAATGTGTAATGAAGCTATTTTTTCTTTCTCATGTTTATGTGAGAAAGCAGAATTATTGGAAAGGTTCATTACCTTGAACATTTCTACATTCTTTGAAACCCTCTTAGTGAGGACAATATTTGCATTCTCATATCAGTTGGACATCTAAAAAAGAGGAAATTATGTTTAAGGCATCTCTCTTTTTTAATTAACTCAAAAGTTTTGAAATATAATACATATATTTCCTCCCCATCCTCCACCAATATTTTTTTTCCATTCAGCAAAGATTTGAATGCAATTTGAGTTAGCCTCATCAGTAATGTTTGAGATTTAATATGCAATGTGAATACTCTTGGAAAGTCAGTACATGTTTTAATCATTTCACACATTCATGGTTGATTGCACTTATTTAAGGCTCTAAAGCATACTACACCAAAATTTTTCAGACTACACCATTCTGTAGGTCACTGAAAACCAGATTTATAGGAGTTTCCAGTACAAAAGAATGACTTTATCGGTGTTAATTGGCATTATTAACTTTTCTTAACCACTTGCACTAAGTATTGCTGCTGAAAATTTAAAATTTACTTTGCTTAAAATGAGTAATCCAATGTTGAGTGAACATAACTATGATATTGCTCCAAGACACCTTTTAATGGTGTAGATAAAATGTTCTGTTTCTCAGAGCAATTCCTTACTGAATGTTTTCCAGAACTTTGTTTTCAATCATAAATCAAAACCTAGAGAGGAACATGGAGGTGGGATTGGGGAGGGGGAGGGGGAAGATGTAATGGTGATGAAAACATCTAAAGCAGGAAAGAAGTGTAATAAGATGAAAATCAATCCCTCCCCCCCCCCCCCGATACAAATTAGATACAAATTCAGTGTATCTAAATTCTGGAACTGAGCTTATCTTTTAATTTCTAAAAGAAGGTATTCATCTGATGTTGCCTTATGAAGAGAGAGAGTTTTCAGTACCTTGTTTTAAACTTATTACAAACTCTCCTAACCTTATTTGCTCACTGCTTTCTTTCTTTCTTTCTTTCTTCTCTTTTGAGTCAGAAGAGACAGAAGATACAATTCAGCTATATAATCTGTAATAAAACCAAATTATGGATGTGTGAATAACCTCTTAGAAGGATTTTGGTTATGATAAAATTCTCCATACAAATTTCTGTACAAGAAGCCAGTAAAGTTAACTGTAAATGTGAATATGATAATCTGATTAATCTCATCCTTATTGGTGTGTCCATGTATTGGGTTAGTGTGTACAAATATGGCATTTCAATGCATGAACCTGTAACTAAACAACAATGTGCCACATTCTACACATATATTTTTTCATGTAGCAGTAAGACCCTTTCAGTTTACAGCGCACCTTCTTACAGTATCATACAAGCTGTAAGAATCATAGAATCATAGAGTTGGAAGAGAACTCATGGGCTATCCAGTCCAACCCCCTGCCAAGAAGCAGGAATATTGCATTCAAAGCACCCCTGACAGATAGCCATCCAGCCTCCGTTAAAAAGCTTCCAAAGAAGGAGCCTACACCACACTCCAGTGCAGAGAGTTCCACTGCTGAATAGCTCTCACAGTCAAGAAGTTCTTCCTGATGTTCAGTTGGAATCTCCTTTCTTGTAGTTTGAAGCCATTGTTCCGTGTCCTAGTCTCTAGGGAAGCAGAAAACAAGCTTGCTCCCTCCTCCCTGTAACTTCCTCTCACAGATTTATACATGGCTATCATATCTCCTCTCAGCCTTCTCTTCTTCAGGCTAAACATGCCTAGCTCTCTAAGCTGCTCTTCATAGGGCTTGTTCTTCAGACCCTGGATCATTTTATTCACCCTCCTCTGGACACATTCCAGCTTGTCAATATCTCTCTTCAATTGTGGTGCCCGGAATTGGAAACAATATTCCAGGTGTGGTCTAACCAAGGCAGAATAGAGGGGTAGCATTACTTCCCTAGATCTAGACACTATGCTCCTGTTGATGCAGGCCAAAATCCCATTGGCCTTTTTTTTTGCCGCCATATGACATTGTTGGCTCATGTTTAACTTGTTGTCCACAAGGACTTCGAGATCTTTTTCACACATACTGCTCTCAAGCCAGGCATTGTCCCCCATTCTGTGTCTTTGCATTTCATTTTTTCTGCCAAAGTGGAGTATCTTGCATTTGTCACTGTTGAACTTCATTTTGTTAGTTTTGGCCCATCTCTCTAATCTGTCAAGATCATTTTGAATTCTGTTCCTGTCCTCTGGAGTATTGGCTATCCTTCCCAATTTGGTGTCGTCTGCAAACTTGATGATCATGCCTTCTAAACCTTCATCTAAGACATTAATAAAGGCATGATAATCAAGGAAAGCCTTCTTTCATTTTAGTATAAATGCAAAATAAAGACATCTAATTCAATCACCACAGTTTTTAAGTAACCAGTTTTATTTTATCCAGATTTCATGCTTATGCAGATGACACTTTTTTGTAAAAAAGAAGAAGAAGAAGAATCAGTTTGTGTGTATGTGTGTGTAAAACTATAAAACCAGCTTTATTACTATTGGCACCTGATATTGTATAAAATAAAAATAGAAATACATTTTAGTCAATGCAGTGAAATTCAGTTGTCTCATGTTAAGCAACAGCCCGCAAATGATTTTAATAAAATCTATCCAAAGGAAAGAGATGTTGTGGCAAGTAAAAACACAAAATGGGTAGTTCAACAAAATAAAATATTTTTTTATTAAAAATGGAAGTGTTATATTTCACTGTAATTGATTTTTCTCAAAGCATGCCAGGCATATGAGAGAGAAATTATGTTTATTGGGTCCACACTGATTTGCATTCCTACTATAATCCTAAATGATTTGATCAAATTTTCGGTTGTTCATAGGCCTTCCTCTCTACAAGGGTAATATTTGATCATTTCAGGAAGCAATTGGCTGGGGGGGGGGGGGGCATTCTTGGTGAGAGAACTGAGGTAAGGAGGAGACAAAATAATCCACAATATGACCCCCATATCTGAGGGGGAATACATTCCTGAACTTACTATGGAAATGTACATCTTCTCTACAAGCCTACCATAGAATTGCACTGGAGAACCCAAAAAGACCTAGAGAGAACATCTCTCTAGTATTTCTAGGTCCTCCGCTGCAGCTGTATGGTCAATGTTTGGTGGAAACATACCATAGAATGGAGGACCTAGAAAACTCTTAGAGTGAAGATTTATTTGGATATACTTGAACGAAATTGTGAGTACCAGTTCTGCATATATGGTGCTTGCAATATGTATATATATTTCTCTACTAGTATCCCTGTTGTGGACCTGGATGGGTATTTTGCTGGTTTGCAATGATACCAGTAAGCTTTTTGATAACATCCCCAAAAGTGCTAGAATTGAACATAATTAAAACACAAGGATATTTAATGGCAAATACCTGTCACTAAATTGTTATAGCATTTCCACTTAACAAGGATTTACTCTTGTGATTAATTGGCATTCAGATAGGGTTGACTGGATGTATAAGATTGACAAGAACTTTGTCAATCAGTATCACCAGCTTTAATGATGCAAATAGTTCATTTGCTTTCAAGCTATCAGCCTCAATGAACCTCCGCCCACTCTGCCAATAATTTGACTCTTTAGTTACCTAAGAACCAAATGAAACAAGACAGTAACAGTCTCATATCTTCAAATTCATGCCTACCACGCTGACAAGAAGTTCCTGTTAGAGTACCCAACACAATACATGAATGGAGGAGTTAGTAATTCTAAATTTGTCTGTGAACTTTCTGATAGCCAGGTTTCAGGACACATACCAAACCATGAAGATAGGACACCCAGGCTCTGTTGACAATCCAACCCCACAACCAGCTGCATGGGTCAGTCACACAGCTCCCTCACCCCTTGTTATTTTTTTCCTGGTTTTTAGACTGAATAAACACAAAACCTGAAATCTACTTTTGCCTTCGACAATACAAATCTACCTTTGATTTGTTGCACACTGGCATAGCTCATCCTTTGCCTTGCTTCTCCATTTTTTCCCCAGCATGTGAAATTCAAAACAGGTTCCCTGCTGAATGTTATCTTAATCAGCAAGGTAACACTTGAGGGTTTTCTTTCTGCTAACAAGTCCCACTGGACAGTACAGTCTCTGTGAACCTTTCATTTTTTTCTCTCCAGATATACCTACGAGAAGAACTTGGGAGATACAACTATAAATTACAATATTAGAAACTTTACAGTTTTCTTTAACATAATCCCTTTGTGTTATATAGTTTATATGGAGAATCCAAGGGAAGTATTCTAAATCACCATGTGCATCAGGATTACATCTAGCATAGCACACTAACCCAATTAAACTTATGAACAAGTAAGCCCTATTCATAGATCAAGTGCAATGCAGTCATTTGTGCATTGGCCATTGAAATTTACTGGGTATGTTTGGGCAGGACATATATTCTCAGCTTCAAAGGCAATCAGTGGCAACCCTCTCCCTGAATGAATCTGTGATAAGTTCATTGTCCACCCATCAATGAAATAATGAGACCAGACACCTGTATTGGGATAAGTATGGACAACTTTTACTAAATTTCTTTGTGAACCACAACCAGCTAAAAGTGGAGGTTTGAACTTGATGTTGGATAAGCTGAGGCAGTGGCCATTCCAGACACACTCCTCAGCTAACTTGGACAAGACACCCGATCTATATGAAACCCAGCGGTTTCATATAGATGTTAAAAAGCATGGGAGATAGAATGGAACCTTGCAGGACCCCACAGGTCAAAGGCCAGGGGTCTGAGCAGGTGTCCCCTAGTTTCACCAACTTGAAATGATCCTCCAGGAAGGAACAGAGCCACTGCAGAGCAGTGCCCCCAAGACCCATTCCAGAGAGCTGTCCCAGAAGGATACCATGGTTGATGGTATTGAAAGCCACTGAGATATCCAGGAGAAACAACAAGGACACAATCCCTCTGTCTAGTTCTCTGTGAAGGTCATCCACCAAGGTGACCCAAGCCATCTCCATACCATGACCAGGCCTAAAACCAGACTGCAATGGATCAAGATAATTGAGTTCATTCAAGAATCCCTGGAACTTAGATATCACCACTCACCCTAAAACCTTGCCCAAAAAGGGAAGATTAGAAATTGGCTGGTAATCGTTTAAAACCAAGGAATCAGGACTGGTTTCACTCTTACAAAGCAAAGTTTATTAATTAGTCCACTGACCATTTCAACATTTAAGACAAAAACAAAAAAAGTACACAAATAGACACTAATCACTATCCTAAGACTCCCGTAATAGTGAACTAACATACATTAAAACTTTATTAAGTTAAAAGGTGATTAAAAATATCATTAAAATGCCAAGGTAAAATTTCATACCACAAAAGTTAAAAACGAAGGTTAAAACAAAGGTTAAAATAGGCCAGCTATTACACAATCCCAGTTCAAATATCTGCATCACCCCTACAGTTTACCCCAATCACCTCCAGATACGCAGTTCTCAGCTGTGTTGCTTTATGAAGAAAAAGTGCCATTTGGTGTGTTATTTTAGCATTCTGGTCAGTCATTAAGAATGTAGTTTTGATATGGGGTGAGTCTACTGTGTAATGAATGGTCTGAGGTATTGATTTCTCTCTTTCTTTTACAAAATACAACTAAACAGTACATATGTAATATCCTCTACTACTTTCGCCCCACAAATACAGAATCGTTCATTATATGGAACTTGGTTAAACCTTCCATGTTTAACCCCTGTATCTGTCTGTTCAAATCTGGTTCTAGTGAATATCCTCCTTAGATGTTTAGGCATTTCTGTCTTTAGGTATTCAGCTGTTTGAAAAGTATGTTTGAAGTGACTTATTGCCTTTTTAAGGCTAGATGGCAGTTGTCCCTGATCCGACGAGGCATCCCTGTGAACCGCCCAGCTAATCCCCCACTGGCAAGTTTGATAATCTAGGAAGGGCAAGGGTATTGAGCACACGTAGCTGCTCTCAACACTCCAAGGATCTAGTCGATGTCATCAGGCTGAACATGCTGAAATGAATCCATCAAAACTGGACAGATAGGTGCCTCCATTACATCCTTTGGTACTGCTCTAAAGCTGGCAACCAAGTTGGAACATATCTGAACAACTTTATCTGCAAAATGATGAGTGAATTGCCACATTGAGTTGTCAGATGGTCAGGGGCCTACTCATCCTCAGGGGGATGAAAGAGTTCCTTGACCACCCAAAACAACTCCACAAGCCTTTAAGTTGCAGATGCAAGGTGGACAGTTGAGAAAGCCTTTCTGGCTGCCCCCATTGCTGTGGAGTAGGCCTTAAATGAGGCTCTAACCCGTGCTCAGTCAGATGCATTTCGAGTCTTCCACCAGCAGCATTCTAGTCCATGTCTCTTCCACATCATCATTGCCAGATCCTCGGAGAACCAAAGAGCTGATTTGACTCTGCGGAACAAGAGTGGACGTTCAGGGGCTACCATGTCTACTGCTCTAGCCGCCTCTGAGTTATAGAGGTCAACCAGGGCATCAACAGGATCATCTATCACCATGACAGAAATATCCCCAAAAGACATCAGGAATCCATCTGGATCCATAAGTCTCCTGGGGTAGACGATCTTAATGGTGCCCCCACCCCTGCTGAGGTTAGAGGCTACGGTTAGTCTAAAACTGAGCAGATGATCTTTACTTTGGTCATACTGCAACTCCCAAAATATCTTAATTGGTATTAATATAAGGATGGGTTTGATAACCTCAGCATTGCATCCCCCCCCCCTCCTGAAAACTCTCAGCAAAGCTCTCAATCCACAGTGATCACTTCCCAACTATCAAGACCATTTCATTATTCCATCATGATTGCTGAGAATGAAAATAACACCCGATCTTGCTATTTCTGTGAGATGTTGGAAAGATAAAACCTATTATTAAGATGTTATGCCAAAGTGATAGGAGACATAGAAATACTGCCACAGAATAAAGAAAAGTGTATGGACTTGAATTCTAAGTGTCTGATGGGAGTGGTTAAATAGGAAGGAATAGGAATAGAAATAGACTGCTATTTGTACAACTCATTTGAGATGTTTATTGTGTGTGTGTGTGTGTGTGTGTTTAATGGGAACCACAAATAGTGCATGGTGGAATACATATTGTTCATTTTAGTTTTATACTGTGCTTTTTTTTTAAAAAAAAGATGAAAGCATAAGATTCTTTGTTTACAATGGGATGGAGTCATGGATTGAAATTGTAGGAAAGAAATTATTATTGCATAATAGATTGGGGTGGGGGGAATCTATGAAATTTCAGTCAATGCAAATACACTCTGCATGTTCCCTACATGAAGCATAGGGAGACATAAAGGGAGCTTTGGTGCATACTGATATTCTTTCCCTTCATTATCACAGTGTGAAATGATTTTCTTTATTCTTAATGTGACTTGCCAAACTGTGCAGAGGCCCCAGGGCTTTGCATATCTCGAAAGAATATTTGTATTTCCTATGCAGTTGTATTTAATAGCATAGTTTGTTGGGTGCATTAAAATGTATAGTAAATGCATATCTGCTTAAAATAGTAAAAAAAAAGGACATAAGTTGGTATCTAGCTTAAGTGTGAGTGTGTTTTGAAAGGATCTAGAAAAATAATTTTGCTATTGTAATACCTCTTCTCCTTTAGACTTGATTGTCTAACATCAGTGACAATCAAGTCTAAAGGAGAAGAGGCATTACAATTATTGTATATTTTCCAATAGTTGCAATTTGGTACAACTGCACGTTCTTACATAGCCTGCTGTGACCAATAAATTCTCAGCCAGCTTTAAACATAAATATTCATTTTCAAGCCTCATAAAAAATTAAATGCAATACTGACAAAAAAATTGTGCTAAGTGGAAAATGAGACTAAATTTTCACATGCCAAGATGAATAAAATGGGATTAAAATGTAATATGTAAACTGCATGTTCAATATAGTATCCTTTCCTGTAGAGAGAGTAAGAAAATATGATCCCAAGCATCCCACAATTTTGCAAAGATTCTCTGGTTTTCTAGGGTGGAAATATTTTCAAGGTGTTTGGTGAGATGCACAAGATGTATTTATTTGCATCACATTGGGATTGTATTAATTCAAGTCACGTCAGAGTTGTATTTAAGTTAGGCTAAAGAACCACATAATATAGAGAAACATAAAGTCATGTTGGAATTGTATCAAAGTTAGTTTAAAGATACATGGAATCCAGTCACATTAGGACTTCATATTATATAGCAGTAACCATCTAGAAACAAAGATTTGAGAACCAGAACTGCATACACTGCATACACTTCAAAAGTTTCTTTTCCTCATAGAGAGTCTATAATAACAACCAGGGGAAAAGAAGTTCAGTTTGTCTGTTAATAAAATGTAGTTTTAATTCACCAAAAATTACTTACTTACTTACTTACTTAGGTGATCCCTCATTGTCCGAGTAGGATAATCCTCCAGGGTGGGTCTGTAGGTGACTATGGAGCCCCATTCTTGATCTGCATCGTCTCCTGCAGTGAGGGCATTGCTTTCCAGGCGGAAGGCGGTCCCAATCGGGGTTGGCTTGACGCACCTTCCTCTTGGCACATTTCTCTCTTTCGCCCTCCATTCATGCCTCTTCAAATTCTGCAGCACTGCTGGTCACAGCTGACTTCCAGCTGGAGTGCTCACAGGCCAGGGCTACCCAGTTCTTAGTGTCTATGCCAGAGTTTTTAAGGTTGGCTTTGAGCCCATCTTTAAATCTCTTTTCCTGTCCACCAACATTCCATTTTCCATTCTTCTTCCAGGCATCGTTACAATGATTTCCCCTCTCACATTCCCAGTTACTTATTTTCAGGCTGGTCACCACCTGACCATTCAGTGGTCTCTCCACCATAATTATGCCACCCCTTGCTATTGACAAGTCAAACCATCAATAGCTCCCAATCCCACTATGTTCCCACTATCTATCATGGCACAATAAGACCATTCTGCTTCTGTGTTGGCATGTCAGCAGTAAAGAGGCATCTGGGGATGGACTTCACTTCCTCTCCCACTTTCCCCCTTCCTCCTTGCTATTCCAAAGCAGTCATTTTTTCACTTATATATTTTATAGTTACATTCGTGTTTAGATTTGAAAAATTGCTCTAAATTAAACATTAAAAAACACGGAACAGTGGTAGTGTAGCTAAGTGGAGTTATGAGCATATGGGGAAATATGATTGTGGAACCACAAATTGGCAAACTGATTTAATTGCATGATTGAAGAGGGATCTGATGCCAATGGGGCTTAAACTGGTATGTGCCCACTATCAATGATAGCACAGCTGTGTTGGAGTGGAGAGTTGATACAATAAAATCTAAATTAGGCTCCTATCTCTATACATATATTCAATGGGATTTTCTTTCCCATATATGTGGGGATATTGGGCCCTTTGGCACATATATATAGAAAAACAAGAACACCGTATTTAGGTAAGAAAAAGGCTACAACTTTATTTGGTTATAGCTCACTGCAGTTGGCCTCACATGGATCTGGATCCTAACCAGCCAGCCCACTTGCCAGCCAAATATCACCACATCCATCATCAGTCTATCTCAGCCCCCCTGTGCATGGTATGGTGTGGTTTTGCCCCCACCTAGACAAGACCTCATAATCACCACACCCCAATTAGGATTCCTGGCAATGGAACCTTAAATTCACCAGTCCCAGTTTGCACTGGCTCCCATTTCCAAGATCCAAGGCCCATGCCAACCATCCTCAACTCAAAGTTGTGATAGGATTGCAAAAATGCACAGGGAGAAGACTATGAGAGTAAGGTCAGGAACAGCTGAAGAGGTGCCCTGTGGCATGTCTATATGCTCCAGCCAGGAAACATTGGGGAGGGTGGCTCCTGGCACCTGCAATGCCTCTCTAGGAACCACCAAGTGCTCCCAGATCTCTCCTGCCATGGGGATTTCTTTCTTTCTTTCTTTCTTTCTTTCTTTCTTTCTTTCTTTCTTTCGATGATGCATTTTACACTGGGTCAAAGGATCGTAGAACTGAAGGCACTTAAGTCTTAATCTTCCACTATGAATAATTTGGAAGAATATGTAACTCCTAGCTACATCTTAGAGTAACCTGTATTTTGAAGTTTACATAGAATTAGAAATTGACATTATAGATTAGAGTAGTGGGTTTAGAGTCTTTAGAGCAGATAACCAAGCAATAGAGCTTGGAATACAATTTGCTCAAGAAGCCATTAATTACTGTCACTTTTACAACATCCCTTTGTATTAAAAGTGGAGAAAGGTAACAATGCATTTTAACATGAGTGTGATAAGCTAATCATTTTTACTTGCCTATATGTTTAATATGCATGAAAAAGAAAGACAAAAGAATGGAAAGAAAGAATCATGATGTGAAGCACCTGTTATGGGCCTGAGATCATTATGATGGATTACCAGACAGAATTTGGATGGGTCCAAGATGTTTTAGTGCCTGAGGCAAAGGGCCTTGTCCACATTCTGAAGCTTGTTTGACTGGCAGTGGAAGTCTATTTCAATATTAATGGCACAACAGTGACTTGCACTGCACCTTGAAGGCAGTAGGTTGCATGAAGCGAAGGGCAGACTGTACAAAACACAGCACCATTTTTTTGTGTCAGGAGTGACTTGAGAAACTGCAAGTCTCTTCTGGTGTGAGAGAATTGGCCATCTGCAAGAACATTGCCTAGGGGATGCCTGGATGTTTTGATGTTTTACCATCCTTGTGGCAGGCTTCTCTCATGTCTTCACATGCGGAGCTAGAGCTGACAGAGGGAACTCATCTGTGCTCTCCCCGGATTCGAACCTCCAACCTGTCGGTCTTCAGTCCTGCCAGCACAAGAGTTTAACCCTCCTACACAGCACCATGACATTTTGCTAAAGATGACAACCTCACTCTATATTATGGTAGAGGACACCCTGATGTGAGCAACTTAAAGTACAAGCTACCATTTCATAAATATTTGCTCTCCAATAACATATTAACAACCCAAACCTGTAAAGTGAATTCAGATCACATCATAAACCTCAACATGTTATTTATTTTTCTCTAAAAAGCTAAAGTCCCATAAACCTCAAATCTGAAGTGTGTTACAGAATTGCATTGGAAGAAAACCACTCTTGCTGCTACCGAGAAAAATCCAAGGCAAGGGAAGAATAAAATGAAGCCCAGTCTATTCATGCTCATATACAATAATTAGTATAATCCCAACAAAATTTACAGTGAGAGAAAAATGCAGATGTACTAGAGAAAATTATAAAGCAATGATGTGCCCTCCAGTGTACTGATATATTAAATCCCCACCCTATCTTGCTGAGTTTTATAATCTCCACTGACAACATTATACACAGATAATATATGATGCATGACACTCAATCCTAACATCCAGATTTTTTTCTCCTAAGAATATATTTAGGTCTGTATCCAATATCATGCCATCCAGCAACTCAAGCTATAAATAATTTACACTTTGCCTAAAGTCAGACAGTCCTGCTATTTAATTTGTTTAGATGCTGTTAAATCTCTAAATCTGAGGTGGCAGATGTATGGTATTCATCCACATGAAAATGCAAAATAAATAAAGCCTGCTGTAAACTGTTGTAAATTTCCAGAGAATGTACATCTTTGTTACTGCCAGTTGCGTGGATTAAGTTACTTCCAGTCTCGCTCAATGGAGATCATTAGCCTGCAGCATGCATTACTATTCAGCAGTGCAAGTGCTTATTAGATTAAAAACAGCGTGCTGAATCAATTCGTGAGGATTCAGCATTCTGAACAGTTCCTGGACTAACTCGTATCTCAAATTGGACAGATCAGAGAAATGAGTTTACCTGCAGGACATAGTAGCAACTTTTTGTGAGATCCCTTTTTTTCATTGAAAAAATGTTATGCTGAAGTTGATGTTCCCATGTTTTTCAACTAAAAATAGATTCCCCACATGCTACTTAGGCGGAAAGGGATTATGATAACCATTACAGGTCCATTCCAGTATGGCATAAATTGCTTGAATATACCTGGCATTGATAACATAATAAGATGGACCTCTCCAGAAATGAATATCTCCATACAACTTTGGTTTTGAAAATATAATTGTGCTTTTGAAATGTTATACATTGGATTTAGGGAGAAGGATGAGAGAGAAATGCAATAAATAAAATAAATCAATACAGCACCTCAGACTAAAATCCACTAAGGTGGAAGACTCCAGCTGACAAGGGCGAAATGAAGAAAAGATTTTGAGCCTTTCTCAACAGAGAATGGGACAAACAGAGGAGTGGGGAAAGCAAGGGTACATCTACACTGACCACTTAAGTCATTTTCAATCTGATATTGAAGAAAGTGGTTTTGCTCTGCAGATGATTGCATAGGGAATCCTGGAACCAGAGCCCTTCCACACAGCCATATAACCCAGAGTAGCAGGGCAGAAAATGCCACAAGATCTGCTTTCAACTGTGTTATCTGAGCCCACACTGCCATATATTCCAGTTCAAACCAGATAATCTGGGATTTTATTCAGTTGTGTGGAAGGGGCCCCCGTTTGAGTCTTAGATGGTGATTACACAGCAGTGATGCACATCATGTCTTTATTTTATATGTTTTTGTGGCTGTTCGTTGCCTAGCCAGTGCAGTTTGAAGCTTGCTTTGAACTGCATTAAATGGTTACTGTCTGTAGTGTAGTGAGGGAGTCAATATTCTGGACTCCTTCATTTCCTTCATTTTTATCCTAGAAAGAAACTACTATTGGTAGGGAAATCAAGGTCAAGCAATAGGATCGAAATAAGTATAAATCCACTTCCCTTCATTCTACAGTCTCAGTAATGGTTGCACCCTGTCATACCAGTTAGAGAGAAAAAAAAGAGAAAAACATGCACTATGTCCCTATCTACACTGCCATATAATGCAGTTTAACTACATTGAACTGCATTTTATGACAGTATAGGCTCGTATAAAGCAGTTCAATGCAATTAAATTGCATTGTGAAACTGCATTATACAGCACTGTAGATGGGGTCCATGTTAAATTCCATGTTTAGTGTAAATGATACTTCAACCATGTTAAATTCCATGTTTAGTGTAAATGATACTTCAAATTTTTATTATTTGTCAGTGTGCTGATGACATCGCACACTTGCTAGAATAGCTAAAAGGTTAAGGTAAAGGTTTTCCCCTGACATGAAGTCCAGTCATGTCTGACTCTGGGGTGTGGTGCTCATCAACATTTCTAAACCAAAGAGCCGGCGTTGTCTGTAGACACCTCCAAGGTCATGTGGCCGGCATGACTGCATGGAGCACCGTTATCTTTCCGCTGAAGCAGTACCTATTGATCTACCCACATTTGCATGTTTTCTAACTGCTAGGTTGGCAGAAGCTGTCTGCGTGCCCCATCTCTACCTGAAAACTCTATCCCAGTTATATCCTACCTTGTCCATGTCCAGCATTATTTTTAAAATTTTTAAATTATTACATTTGGCCCAGCCATAGGTTTTAAATGCTTGTTGTTATTGTTACTGTCTATTGTTTACTTTTGTTTATGAGATTTATTTTAACTGTTGTATGGATTGTTTTCTTATTGCTTTTACTGTTGATGTATTTTGGGCTCGGCCTCATGTAAGCCGCACCGAGTCCCTTGGGGAGATGGTAGCGGGGTATAAATAAAGTTTTATTGTTATTATTATTATTATTATTATAAGCTGGGCCTAACAGTGGGAGCTCATGCCGCTCCCTGGATTTGAACCACCGACCTTTTGGTCTGCGAGTTCAGCATCTCAGCCCTTTTACCCACAGTGCCACCGGGGTCTCCAGAATATCTATAAACATTCAAAACATAACTGTAGCTCAATAAGCAGATGTGGCTGAAATTATATACAAATATATAACATGTTAATTTAACAAGAATATTTCTGGGTGTGGGACAGGATGAGAAGTATAACAGATTGTCATTACCTCACTGAATTGGCATGAAGTATATTGGGGCTTTGTGCTAAAGTCACCATGATGGAATAGGTGTAAGAAAATAATTTCTTCTTTTATATTCATTGTTAGTAGGAAGGTAATGCTTTGGAAAGGATGAAAAAATCAAACTTTATTGATCTATAGGGTTTGTGATACCTTTACTTTTTCAATCTTAACAAATGCTTTGAGACTTTAGGTTCTTTTATTGGTAGGTGAGTGCATTTTCTGTTCTATCACTTTTTAAAGTAGATGATCATGTCACTGAGAAATTTGCCATTGGCAGAGAGAAGGAAACAAAACTGCACATCCTGGGCTTGTTCCATTTACTGTTTTTGGAGAAAGCAGCCAGCAGAACATTGCATCTACATTTAGCTTCAGGGAAGCACTGACACAACATAACACTGAGTTAAGTTCCTGGAAAAGATGTTAAAATTTTATAATGTAAAAAAACTAAACAAAAACTTAAAGTCACAATCAAAAACAAAACACCAACACAAAAACAGCAGGAGTCCCCAGTATTAATTTTAGCACTGTTTTGCTTCTTATCGTGCAAATGGAATTGAAAGTTAATAAGTCACAATTAGGTGTAGATCATGTACTGACCATAAAATGTGGAAGGGCACCAACAAAGACCTTATCACAAAGGTTTATGGATTTGCTACACATCATGGTGAATCCATGGGGTCCTGTCTTGTCCCTCCATGCCCTGCATTATGCAACTTACCAGTGACCTCATCCCATGGGGGGAAGCATGACAACCTGGCTTCCCCCTGTTGTCCTGAAAGCAACACGAGAAGCCTTCCATGTTGCCATGGCAGTTGCATATGCCACTTCCTCTCCTCTTTCCTGATGGGGCCCAGCCGGAAGTTGGAGTGCATCATGTAATGGGCTCCATCAGGAAAGAGTAAGTGTCAATTTGGAAAATGGGTAAGTGCCATTTTGTGTCCTGGGCCACCTGATCTTGGGAAACACAGGATGATAGTGAAACGAGTTGCTACTGATTTCATCTCAGAACTGGCCCAACTGTTTACATGGGCTCAGATTTGGGGGATACTCCAAATTCTAGTCCAGAATTTGTACTATCCTTTGACTTCGGTTAACATAGTTCAAGGTTACATTAAAGCGACCTTGTCCCACATTACCCCAGATCAGCTCCACATGTTGTTTTACCATCATGGAACTAATCTGCGACCTCATCAGACAGGCTCTTTTCCCTGTCGCACACCACTTCCTCTCCTCTTTCCCGACGGAGCCTAGCCGGAAGGTGGTGTGCATCATGTAATGGTAGGTGTCTTGTGGCCAAATTTGTTGTCATTTCGTCCAGTGGTTTTTGAGTTATGTTAATTCCACAAATGAACATTTCATTTTTATTTATATAGATATACTGTGTTACTTCTTACTTCCATGCCTTGGATGTGATGGATACCATTACTTTGAGATATGTTTTCCATTGTGATCCAATGCTATTTTTATCTTCAGTTTATTTTCTCCTGACCAAAATTCATTCCACCTGCATTTAATATACATAAGATTTTAAGTACAATGTGGCTGTTAATTGAAATGCCAGCCACACAATGTAAACACCTAGTTTATATGATACAAGAACAATTTTCAATTAGCATAGTTGCATCATCTTTCTGTATTTGAACACTAATATTCTGAAGACTATATTTCTAAACTGCCGAATGTACCCAATTGTTTCCATCTAAGCTTTTGGTTTTAAATCATGCTTTTTAATACGGTTTTTATTCTTTCAAAATGGATGAGAATAGTACCAAGGAGCTGCTAAAAGAATACTCTGAGCCAGTTCATGTTATTATGCCAGAAGCTCTAGTAAATCTGTGGTATTAACTATATACTCTAAACAATTGTTAAAGTTTTGGAATGAGATTCTGAAATATAACTCTGCTTTCATAAATTTTTATGGTGTCATGAAACAGTGATATCACTATAGCTCAAGACCCTTCTTTTAAAGGGGATTTATTTCAGCTGAGAACAGAGATGACCTTGCCATCCTCTATATGATGTGATGGTTGAACCAATTTTAGTGTCTACATATGTAGTCTTATGGAAAATGAAAAAGTAGAAAACTTGTGAGCCAGAGTCTAAATGAAGCTTATTTATAGGATACAATGTGGCCTTTTCCATCAACAGGGCATAGATGGATGTCAAGTGCTGCCAGGTTTCCTTGAACAACCTTTCGAAAATATATCATATAGATTTTTCACTGTACTGGGGATGTAATTGTTTCAGATGCTAATTTTCTGCTGAGGTATACTCATGTCTATGCAGGGCAATTTATAGGAGAAAATATCCAAGAAATTTCAAAATCAGAGACCTGTAAGACGAGCTTAACTTGGTAAACACCCTTGCTTTCAGGGATTTATGTGGTTACCAGCTTTTTAATTCTTTTTACCTTCTTTTTTCTATCCCCCCACCCCCACAAATGTGGACACAAGTATGTGCCTTGTATGCCCCCTCGATGGACTGTCACCTTGTCGTGGTGAGGGGGCTTGCGTGTTCCGATGAACCTGTAGGCACAACAACTGGGTCGTGCACTCCCAGGAGTGGCTGCGGGGGAGGTTCCAGACCAAGCACAGTCCGAAGACCCAAAGACCTCAACGGCGGAGCAGGCGGAGGATAACATGGCACATGTTACAACGGCTGCGAAGGCGGAAGAAGGCTGCAACAGACTGAGAAGCCACGGTCATTGTGTTAAACTACATCACCAGTGGAACCTCACTCTGTGAAGTCTGTGTGTTGATCAGTTGTGCACTGACCTCCACACATTAAAAAAACCCACGCACAGGCGTCTTCCAAAGAAAATAAAAACAAACCAACCAAAGTCCCATGGCGATCAGCGAGTGGCGACGGGGGCAGGACTTAAGAAGGCCGAAGAAATCCAACACCTGGCAGATACCCATAATGCTCAGGGATTTTTCAAAGCCACAAAGGTCATCTACAGACCAAGAAACCATGGCATACAGCCTCTACGCTCATCAGATGGAACCAAACTCCTGAAGGACCAAAACTCAATTGCACTACGTTGGAAAGAACACTACCAAAGCCTCCTGAACCGCAGCTCCAATGTGGCCGAAGAGGTCCTCTCACAAATCCCACAACAACAAACCAGGGATGAGCTTGCAGCACTGCCCAGTTTGGAAGAAGTCAGCAATGCCATCAGCCAACAGAAGAATAACAAAGCCAGTGGACCAGATGGGATCCCTGCTGAAATCTTTAAAGAGGGAGGACCTGAGCTGACACACCAACTCCACCAGCTCATAGAAAAAGTGTGGGTGACCGAGAAAATCCCAGCAGACTTCAAGGATGCCACCATCATCACCCTCTTCAAAAAAGGGGAAAGAACAGACTGCGGAAACTATCGAGGTATCTCCCTTCTAACCTCTGCTGGGAAAATCCTCGCAAGAATCCTTGCAAACCGCCTTCTGCCCCTCTCAGAAGACACCCTCCCAGAATCCCAGAATCCCAGTCTGGATCTGTGTAAGATCTCAGAGAACACTACTGTTTGTTCTGACAATGCAAATTTTTAGATGTAAAATTACTAACCATGCTGGCTGGAAAGGTGCTCAAAACATCAGTCCAAAAAAAAAAAAAAAGAAATGGTTTCAAGCTCTAGTTCCAAGTGTTAGGTTTGGCAGACAAATTTTCCAAGCACTAAACTAAACAGAATGCCAATCTTTCCTCACTGCAGGTACAAGAGGTGAGTGGGTGATGAAGAACAATCTGGAAAACGTAATCATGTCTCGCAGGTAGTGGTGGTAAGGAAAGTTTATTTATCTGTATTTGCTGGCTCCATCTAGTGAAGCTGTTTTGGGTCGTGAATGAGTTAATGTGATCTGGCCTGAGCAGAGAAACAGTGGCCCTCTCAAAAACCCTCCGTAACTTTTGCATTGCAGTTTGAGATTGAAATGACCCATGTCCATTCCAGATTTCATGTCATACTTGGGACAGAACCTGGTAGAGTCATTAATATGATTCATTGCAGGGCAGGGTATTTGAAGAGGTCAGACCCTCCATATACTTTCCTCACCCCTACCCATCATTGTTATTTCGGTCTAGGTAGGAATGACTGAGTGGATGGCATATATTAATGGAAAAGGAAAACTCAAGAAATTATGGTACCCTCCTGAAAAGGGCCTTTCTGGACTCAGGATACTTCCAGACAGGGTGTAAAATCCATGCCAAAACGGGATTAAAAAACTCACTTTGGCATGGTTTTTTGTCCCCATAAGGGCTCTCAAATCCAGGCTTTGTTGGTCAGGGTGTCTAGATGCCATCACAGTAACTACTGGGATGGCACTCTGACACCCATGAGCCTCCCAAAAGAAGCCCTTAAAATTTAAAACAACTTACCTAGCCACCATTAAGGTTGTCCTGGAGTCCTCCTGGAGCATAGAAATGATGCACTAGGAGATCAGAGGAGGGGAATGTGGTGGAGAATTGCTCCTTCCCCCCACCCCCATCTCCTGACATGTCATTTCTATTTATTTATTGATTTGTTTGTTTGTTTGTTTACTGTATTTGTATACCGCCTTTCTCAGCCATATCGGCGACTCATATTAGGAGGACCCCAGGATGACCTTGACCTTAAATTTTAAAGGCTTGTTTTGGGGGAGGGGATGGGTGACCCCTCAGTTTTCCAGGACCAATCCACACAGGGCACACACCTGGTAATGCCCGGATCTTACTTAAGATCTGGGTCTTACCAGAATCTAATTAAGTTAGAACAAAGCATCTAATTAAGTTGGAACCCTGCTTTGTTCAGAATTAATTCACTTTTACTGGATACATTGTTCGGACACTTTCTATAGAAGTGTGACAGGCCCTGCATTTTGGGGCCTATCTGGATGGGCCCTCAGAAAGATCTGATAATTATCAGCCAGCTGAACCGAGAAAATTGGGCATTATGATTGAAATGGTGGTAAGTGGCCATGAAGCATATTAACTCACTGCTTTTTTCTTCTGCCTAGACAAGTGCAGACACATACACTGTTCAATCACAGCGGTAAATATTTATCAAAAAATGTCTTTATCAATGCTATATATATATTCAAAGTAATAAAAAATAAGCCTATTTGTATAATCTTTGTAACTGCCGTGCTTGGATACCACTGCATTTCTTTCAAAGAGTCTGTGCTTCTAAGCACGAATTGTTGATGGGGAGAGAATGGAACAATTCTTATCCATATGCTGTGGACAGATTGATGGTCATTTATCGAAACAAGATGGGGAGCATTCTTAAGCAGATGTATTAATAGGGCAGCAATTCATGTTTAAGGCTTTCATTCTGGGAATATGAATTGTCCTACAAACTGCCAACAGGCCTTCACTTTTCATTGGTTGTTAAGGGGGGGAAATGCTATTACTATCATGAAGGATATGAATACTCTAAAACTCTATATGTAACTTGTTCAAGTTGCTGAGCTAGCAATAAATGAATTGACAGTTTGTAAGAGAAAAATGGCAAGGAATTATAATGAAATATGGCCTGAAATTATGGATTTTGTTGTAAATTAAATAGTAATGAGTTTTTCATGTCTTTTAAGGTTTATGTAAAGGGCATATGTTTCTTTGTGATGAATTTGTTATGAGTTAGATTCAAGATTTATGAAATTATGTGCATTTTACAAGAAATAGGATTATTGTTAGCATTAAATAAAAGGGATAGTGCACATTTTGATAACAGTATTGTTCATGCATAACTTACCAGAGGAGCGTAAAACCTAGGGCGAGGTACAAGAACAAGAAGACAATATATAAGGCCTTAGTGTGAAATATTATAGAAATAGAATCATGGTGAGGACAAAATAAGAGGCAGTTGAAATTCCAGTGAATGAATTTTGAATATCCACTGGAGGGATAAGCACACCTCTCAACAGTAGACCCTCCCCATGTAACCCCGCCCCCAAAATGGTTCCAAGGGTTTAGAGCTAACTTTTAACAGCATCCAATGCAGCAATAAGATGAAAAGAATACAAAAAGTTTGACTGAGATCACCAGCACAACATTCAGTTTAACCAATCAGCTGGTGTTGCAATGATTTGCCACTTGAGATTGAAGTAACAGACATTCAGAGAGACAACTACTCCAAGGTTCAAATTTCAAAAATCATCTTCTGGAATGATTTCACCTTCAAGATGTAAACACCCACAGACCTCACACTTCTAAATGGTTATAAATCCAAGAATTTGTGAGATAGGCAACATCAGGTTGAAATAATAGTATAGATGGAATATACTATTTAGAAGATAGTATGGATTATAGATATAAGATTTTATCTGTTCCTAGATACAGGTCATATTGCATGTAACTTAACAGATTAACAACTCAGGGCAGTTCCAGACAACACTTTAACCCAAGAGCAATCATGTTTTAAAAATGTGATTGTTCCTGGGTTCTAGTCCACCACCACCACAGATAGAACGTGCTTTTCTGTGTCTGTGGGAGGGGGGGAGGAATCCAGATGCCCTGTCGGGCTTTCTAGCAGGGCTTGTTGTTGTTCATTCGTTCAGTCGTCTCCGACTCTTCGTGACCTCATGGACCAGCCTACGCCAGAGCTCCCTGTCGGCCGTTACCACCCCCAGCTCCCTCAAGGTCAGTCCAGTCACTTCAAGGATGCCATCCATCCATCTTGCCCTTGGTCGGCCCCTCTTCCTTTTGCCTTCCACTTTCCCCAGCATAATTGTCTTCTCTAGGCTTTCCTGTCTCCTCATGATGTGGCCAAAGTACTTCAACTTTGTCTCTAGTATCTTTCCCTCCAGTGAGCAGTCGGGCTTTATTTCCTGGAGGATGGACTGGTTGGATCTTCTCGCAGTCCAAGGCACTCTCAGCACTTTCCTCCAACACCACAGCTCAAAAGCATCGATCTTCCTTCGTTCAGCCTTCCCTAAGGTCCAGCTCTCACATCCGTAGGTGACTACAGGGAATACCATGGCTTTGACTAGGCGGATCTTTGTTGCCAGTCTGATGTCTCTACTCTTCACTATTTTATCGAGACTGGACATTGCTCTCCTCCCAAGAAGCAAGCGTCTTCTGATTTCCTGGCCGCAGTCCGCATCTGCAGTAATCTTTGCACCTAGAAATACAAAGTCTGTCACGGCCTCCACGGTTTCTCCCTCTATTTTCCAGTTGTCAATCATTCTTGTTGCCATAATCTTGGTTTTTTTGACGTTTAGCTGCAACCCGGCTTTTGCGCTTTCTTCTTTCACCTTGATTAGAAGGCTCCTCAGCTCCTCCTCGCTTTCGGCCATCAGAGTGGTGTCATCTGCATATCTGAGGTTGTTGATGTTTCTTCCAGCAATTTTCACTCCAGCTTTGCATTCATCAAGCCCCGCACATCGCATGATGTGTTCTGCATACAAGTTGAAAAGGTTGGGTGAGAGTATGCAGCCTTGCCGTACGCCTTTCCCAATCTGGAACCAGTCTGTTGTTCCGTGGTCAGTCCTGACTGTTGCTACTTGGTCCTTATACAGATTCCTCAGGAGAGAGACAAGGTGGCTTGGTATGCCCATCCCACCAAGAACTTGCCACAATTTATTATGATCCACACAGTCAAAGGCTTTAGAATAGTCAATGAAGCAGAAGTAGATGTTTTTCTGAAACTCCCTGCCTTTCTCCATTATCCAGCGGATATTGGCAATCTGGTCTCTCGTTCCTCTGCCTTTTCTAAACCCAGCTTGAACATCTGGCAACTCTCGCTCCATGTATTGCTGGAGTCTTCCTTGCAGGATCTTGAGCATTACCTTACTGGCATGAGAAATAAGGGCCACTGTACGGAAGTTTGAGCAGTCTTTCGCATTTCGCAGGGCACCGGGACACAAAAGAAAACCCTTTAGTGAAGCCTTTAAATAAAGGAAAATAAGTAACCTGGCCACCATTTCCCCTCCTCCAGAGCTCTCCTGGGTCGTATCAATGACACACCAAAATAAAGGGGGTATCAGGAACCATTTTCCTCTTCCCCCCTTCATGATAGCTCCAGAGAAGGGAAAATGGCAGCCAGGCGAGTTTCCCCCCCTTTTAAATGGCTTTTTAAAGGAATTTTGGGAGAAGGTGGGGGCTGTCTAGGGTTTCTTGGGCTCCAGAAACCCAAGAAAGCTGTGTAGATGGGCACTAGAAGTCATGTAGCATGATCTCCGGTCCTATCTACATAGCCCCCGCACCTGAAAAGACACAGGTCTTCTGAAAGGCCCGGGTCTTTCCAGCAGACAAATTACCTCGGCTTTGTGCAAAAAAGCATTCATTTTTTCCTGAAGCGTCGTCTGGACACCACAGATGATGCTGGAGACCTCAGGCTGTATGGATGTGACCTCAGATGCATTTTTATGCCATGCATGTCTCTAAGAAGCCAGAAAGCAAGGAATTCATTTTATTGAATATACCACTCACACATCATCCTAAATTAATATTTCTGACCATTTCTCAGTTTGAAACCTATATAACACAGGCAATATAGAGCAACCCCTCAATATTCATCAGAACCAACAAGTGGTGCAAAATAAAGAGCAGTGGGAGATTTTAGTACCAAAAAAGGGTCATGCCCAATTGGTACCAAAGGAGGTGACTGCTTCCCAGTTTCTAGGTCTAAATAAGGCTGATTTGAATTTCTGAAGGGTTTTTAAAAAATGTTGTATACTGTTTCAAAACCAAATGCAATCCCTTTGGGATTCTTGTCTTGGGGGGGGGGGATATATCTTTAATACATACATAAAAAGCTTACAACATATATCTGAGTAGACTCGGGATCAAAGGTGTGTCTTAGAAGGTGGTGTAATTAGCTGCAACAGGCCAAAAGAGCTTACAAATTCAACAGCTTCTTAACTAATCTGTCAGCAAGACTTGTCATTTCACATCTTTGAAGATGTTTTAGAAGTGAATCCTAGGGATTTGTGGCTATTGAAATCTTTTGCTACATGATGCAAATTGATTGTTTAGAATCCTTTCATCTCCCCTACAAGAAATATTTCTGGAATAATATCACGATTTTACAGAGTCATCAGTAAATTTCTCTGATGCAAAGATAAAAAATGAGTTATGTAAAACCAAGTTTCCTTAAAACAGTAATCTTATATGCACTTTCCCCTTTCTGATGAGTGACCATAATGGAAACCAGGGGATGTTCCGCACACCTTTAGGTCCTTTTAGGACCCATTGATTTTAACTGAAGAACTGAGCTCTTTCTAAATCTTTCCTACTGAAATCAATGGGACTTCAAAGTATTCAACATGGATCATGTTCAGAGATTGCAAATTGGATCTTCCTGGAGTCAATAGAAAAGCTTTTATTGCATCAATACCTTCAAACTAAACATTGTTTTTCTCATTGGAATTCTGCTGAATTCTATAACAAAAGTGCTTAATTGCTAAAATAAAAATAGAGATAATTCATAAAAGCAACTGAGCTTATACATGTCAACCTATAAAATAGCTAGGCACCCTCTACTTGAAAGAGAAGCTCATGACTTTGAGAATATTATTAATTCTCCTAAAACACAGGTAGTCTTGACAGACCTTTACACATTAAATGAAAGCTGAGTGTGTGGTGTAAATTTATCAAGATCACTTTTAAAGTTCACAGGAAAACAGCATTTCTGAATTACCCTTGTCTATTCATTCATTTATTTATTGTATATCTTGCCTCTTTAATTTATTAATGCTTGTGTTGTGATTTATGCTTGGAATTCACTTTCTTTATAAGGTGGCCACATCATTTTTCTTCCAACCCTGCCATTGCTAGATTTAGGGACAGGTGAATTGACAGGACAATGGAGTGCTATAGTTGCATCTCAGTATCTTCAAATTCTTGTAGATAGCAGCAGAGATGGGAAGGTAATCTAGTTCAAGATTGTGGTACAGGGGAATAAGGTGTGGAAATGTAATTTTTAGTTGGGTTACAATTTTCTGTACACTCATGTGTTAGCTTTCTTTACCTAGGCTAATACCAACGCATCAATTTTACTGGTCCGTCTACATGGACCACATACCTCAGTGATGATCAGGAGCAGGGTACTTTGGATCTGTCCTGGAAGAGTCTGCACTGCATGTCAGTGAGTCAATTTAACAACCGGAAATAATACACATGGTCCGGTGATGCTGAACCTGGTTCAGTGCCACTGGATGGCCATCTTTACTGTCCCACTTTGTTTGTTGGCTCAGCAGTGACCACTGGGCAGGAAATCACTAGTGGTTACCCTTTGGCTGAAAAAGGTAAAATCTTGTAAAACTACAGCTCTCATGATTTTATAGCATTATGCCATGGAGGTTAAAGTGGTGCCAAACTGCATTAATTCCACACTGTGGAAGTGGCCCAAGTCTTCCTATTTCTCACCCACTCACCCAGCAGTTTTCTTTTCATCCATGTTTCAGATGCAGATATTCAGCAGTGGACATTTCACTTCTCTAGAAGCCTCTTATAATAATAATAATAATAATAATAATAATAATAATAATAATAATAATAAATCACACAGTCCTAAACACTTGGGAAGTATTCAACTTGTGATCTTGTGATACGAAATCCAGCATATATATCTTGTTTGTCGTGTCATACTGTGTTTTTGTGTCAGTAAAATAACAACAACAACAACTTTATTTTTATACCCTGCCTCCATTTCCCCGAATGGTACAGTACAGTTAAAAAATAACACATTAAAATGCATATCAACAAAATAATAACAAAACGCTATATAACAAGATAAAAACAACAACATTAAGCAATATATTAAATGAACATCAAAACCAACAACCAATAGCAAAATTCAATGTCTTTTCATGGATGGGTGGACTGGTGCCAATAACAATAGAGCTAGTGAGTAAAGTGTATCATATAACAGTGATAGGATAAGAATGACTTATCATTAAAGCTTTGGATATAACAATAGTAAAGTGCTTAAGGACAAGATTTTTGGTTCCTAACTGGGGCCAGCTTTCTTTCATTCCTTCAGGTAGCCACTTCCAAGGGTGCTATGTGTGTTCATGTGCCTATAAGTGCCCTGTTAACCTATGGCAAAGGCATGGATTTCATAGATTTTCTTAATGACAAGGAATACTCAGAGGTGGTGTTGCCAGTTCCTTCCTCAAAGATACCTACAGCACCTGGTGTTTCTTGGTGGTCTCCCATCCAAGTACTAAATTGCTTCACTTTCCATATCAGGCAAAATCTGGTGCCTTTAGGACCTCCCCATATATGCCTCATTCAGGTTTCTATTCTGTTTTGTTAGAATTATTAGTGGAAATGATGATTCCAAAACATAATAAATTTAAAAAGAACATCTTTGGGCATTTATTTATGAATGTTATGAATTTAGCAAATATAAATATAAATTTAATTTAGTATTCTATAACAAGATCTTTAAATGAAGAACAGAAGGGAAATATCCACAGTTTTCAGCCATAGCTTCTAGCGTAACGTAATGGGTAGTTCATTCAAAGTGAAAATAGCATCACTGTCTGTTGTTCAGGCTTCATGAAAGCACCTCCTTTGATAAATGTGTCATAACATTATGCTGCTGGGAGAAAACAGGTCATAATATTAACACTGACAAACAGATGAACGAGAGTAAACACTAACATTATTGCTCAAAATGCATAACAGAAGGCTTGGCTAACGAAACATTTGTTGTTGCATGATGAAATCTACAGTCGTAATATGGTTTTTAAAAATAACACCAAGCGATTTATATCTTATTTTATAAGCCACAGAAATGCCGTAACTCTGATTTGTGTATATGGTCATCTCTTATGCATGTGTGTTTGTTTGTTTGTTTTTTGTTATGTTCCTTCAAGTCATTTCTGACTTATAGCCACCCTAAGGCACACTTATCGCAAGGCATTCTTGGAAAGATTTGTTCAGAGGGGGTTTGCCTCTACCTTTCGCTGATCACACCTGGGCTTGCTCAAGATCACCCAGTAGGTTTTTCATCACTGAGCAGAGATTCAAATGCTACTGTCCAGAGTCCCAATGGTCAAACTGCTGCACTATCTCAACTCTTTGTGCATGTGTTTATATGGACACAGAAATATAAAAAGATTTATCTGAGCAGGCAAACCACAGGCATATCAGGTTTTCCAGTTATGAGATGCATAGGATTGTTATTGGTGGCCCAATAATTTGTACTGTATATGTGTTTTATGCTTTTAACTGAATATTGTTTTTTAAATGTTGTAAACCGCAATGAGTCGCCGATTTAGGCTGAGATATTAGCGGTATACAAGTGCATTAATAAATAAATAAATAAATATCTCAATAATCATATGACTCAGTGGCAGAAATATGCTGCATTATCATGGGATGTTTATGCCCTACACCACTGGAGAAATTATACTGTTTAGCTGATGTTGTACCACCTAACATCTGCCAGGAAGTAGCAGCCAATAGTGAAAGGACCAAGGCAGTGACATATCCGGCCCATCCCCTGTTCAGATATTAGCCAGCATGCCAACATCTTAAATCAAGAAACAGCTTCCCAAGCTCTACAGAGATACTCGCAGGAACACCTCAGCAAGCGAGAGCCTAAAAGTGGCAGGCTAAAATCCAGAACCTCAACCCATGGCTGATACTGAATGAGAGACTCCCTCTTGGGCACACAAAAGACTGGGTGATTTGGAAGACGCTGAACAGACTGCGCTCTGGCACCACAAGATGCAGAGCTAACCTTAAGAAATGGGGCCACAAAGTGGAGTCCATTACATGTAAATGTGGAGAAGAGCAAACCACAGATCACCTATTACAATGCAGCCTGAGCCCTGCCACATGCACAATGGAGGACCTTCTTAAAGCAACTGCAGAGGCACTTCAAGTGGTCAGCTACTGGTCAAACAACATTTAATATAATGCCAAGTTTTTAAACTTTGTGCTTTTTAAATACATTACAACTGTACCCTGTACTGAGAACAATTCAAAGTGCTGTCTTTAGCCCTAAACAGTTCCAGCCCAGTTTAATTGTCTGAACATCTCTCCCTCTATGAACCATCATGGAAGTTAAGATCTTCTGGGGAAGCCCTGCTCTCAGTCCCACCTCTGTCATAAGTGCAGTTGATAGAGACGAGAGACAGGGCTTCTCAGTGGTGGCTCCTTGGCTCTGGAACTCCCTCCTCAGTGAGATTAGATCAGTATCCTCCCTCCTGAGAACAAAGATGTGGTTGTGGTATCAAGCCTTTGGCTAGTAAAATAATGAAGTACAAAAGAACATACGCAATGACAATCGCAATGGCTATGGTGTACAATTATTGGATCATGTGATTTCAATATTTATACTAGGATAATTTTAATGCTTTGTCTGAATGTTTAAATTTTCTTTATGTCTTATGTTTAATGGTTTTAATGATTTTAAGTCATAGTTATATGCAGTGATTAGTTATTATGATTTCTTTGTTTTACTGTATGTTGGCATTGAATTTTTGTCATTAATATGTTGTAAACTGCCTTGAGTCCCCCCAGGAGTGAGAAAGGCGGTATATAAATACAGTAAATAAATAATAAGAAATAAATCAGGGAACATTAGAGCTTCACACTACCAATCCCTGATTGTCCTGATTCTAATGGACTTTGGCTAAGGAGGGAAATTCCTGGAAGCTTCCCCTCCCCTCTTCTCCTGCTACATATACACTGCAGCCATGCAACATCCCAATTCAGAATAGGATCAAAGTGGAGGCCAATGGCCCACCACAATCTTACTTTAGAATCCTGATCATGCTTCATTCTTATTTTTGAGGGGGGAAAATGAACTATAGCAAGAAAGTGAAAAAATGAACATAGATGCACATTGTATGTTAAAGACAAAGTGTTAGCATTTTATGATTCAAAAGCTCTGAGATGTAGCTAGAAGTCGATGCAGATATGTAGCATACATGAACTGAATGTGTCATGCTAGTGTTTGTAACAGGATATCACAGTTCAAAGTGTTTTGGACCAAACTGAGGACCTAGGATCTAGGCTTTTCCTTCTCATTGAAACTAAGTAGATGAAGCCTAGCCATATAAGAAAAATGGGAAGGTGGTGTGATGCAAAGGAAGACAGGGGAAAGTAAGTTTTGTGCATTGACCACACTGTTCAGAAATTTAGGAAAAGACTCTCAGGAGCATACACCAGTCACAGTGTTGGTAAACAATCATTTTGTGAGATCATTGAAGTTCTATAACCAATTATTCCCTGTTTCATTTTATGTTGTAAAAGAACTGCGGTGAGGAATTGGTAATCTGAGTTGATCTTACTGAGTCTTTTACGACCTCATCACATGGATGCCCCCCACCCCCATGCTGTTTTGCCAGCCTCCGTGGTGAAATGGCAGGGACATGGGACAACAGAGTCACTCTATGCACCAATCCCAAGCTGCAATTCTTCCCCCATCAGACGGGGTAAGTGTTGAAGAAGCGTTGCCAAAGTGTGCTGGTTCCATCAGAGGCAGCACAACACAGGAGTCTTCCCATATTAAAAGGGAAGCATCCTACAATGCTTCCACTCCGGTTGGTGGCAGCACTTCAACAGGAAGTCTAGCGAAGATGTGTGATGGGCAGTGTGCCCATCTATCACTCGACTGTCCCTTTAGCATCTTAAAAAAGGTAAATGTGATGAGGTCCTCTGAGCTGATCTCACTGAGTCTTTTACTTTCTATTTGTTTTGTGAAATAGCCTAGCTTACTTTTATCTTTGCCTCTTTTGTTGATATATATGTTTAATGAGTCTGTTTTTGTGGGAACATACCAGCACCATACAAGTTTGGTACAACAGTCTTGTGATGGATGCTGGCACTTCACATTGCCCACCTACCCCAAAATCACATTCAGTAACATAAGGCTGAATTTGCACATTAATAGAGTAATAACAACTTACAGACCCAAGGAAAAGGTCAGGATATTTTAAAAATCCAAACCAGTATAAGTTTAGAACTCACTTGATGTATTTTCCATGATCAGGGAGGTTTTACAGTACTTTTTCTTGTACTACAGGGTCAAGGACTAAGAGAGGAAAAGACAATAGAGTTGTGCAACCCAGCGTTTATGAGGCATTACCAGTCTTATTAATAAGTGATAACCATAGGCCTAAATATGCAGTTATTCTTACAAAGACTAATTCTGCCTACTGTAGCCCTTGTACAAACTGCACATGCATCAGCTTTTCTATGAAACATCTGGTACTGAAGCAGAAGGACAAGTACTCAAAATACCAATTTGTTAGTATAGAATGACCCTCGTATCCATGCACCAAGGTTTAGTTCTAGCTCTTAATCCTGAAATTAATTTAATCCCTAGATGAAACGAGGCCCAAGAATGTGAATGTATGTTGTCGATTTTATATAGCACCAAACAGGCCTGTAGCCAGGATTTCATTTCGGGGGGGGGGGGGGGGGGGGGCTGAATTTTTTTCAGGGGGGGTTTCAGGGGGGCTGAGTTTTTTTTGGGGGGGGTGAGTCTGAGTGAAAGAGGGTCTAGCCTAGCAAACCTTTTGTATCATTACCCCAATACCCCCATGCATATGGGATATATTGAGTATGGTGATCAGATCATGATATGAATAAACAGTTTAAATAATGCATCAACAAGGCCTTTTCGCGAACCACCATGAGAATTTTTTTTTGGGGGGGGCTGAAGCCCCTCAAGCCCCCCTCCCCCTCCCCCCGGCTACATGCCTGGCACAAAAGGTTTTCAGTTTCTAACACATTGGACTTTTTACCAATAAAACAGTAATCAATTGAGCAATTTGAGATACGTTTCCGGATTCTTATTGTGCAATTGCATGTGCACTATGTTATTATAAGATTGTAAACTTTATGCAATGATACAATGTAAATAATAAAGTTCATAACCACCAACAAGCCAGATATATCTTCTTGTAGAAAGAGGACTGGGGTTTTACAGCATTGTATCTTGAAGAGGGATTCAAACAAATTGTTCAGTCTCATAAAAACTTTTGCATCTTTTCCCTTGTATATACATGTTTATATCCCAAAGGCACAGCACTAAAATATTCATACTTATCCCAAGCTTCCTGGCTTTGCATTATCCCCAGGAAAGCAGCAGGCAACTGTCTGATCAAGAAGATTAGCAGACGTTAGGAAGCAAAAAGGAGCATTAAGTACTAAGAACACCTTCTTGATCACTGCTTGCTGTTAACAAGAGATGTAAAAGTCATTCTCAACAGAAGCCAATTTTATTCTTATTTTATTACACAAGGAACAGAGAAAGACCAGAAATAGCAAGCAAGAAAATACTGCAAAGAAAAGATGGCTAAAATGAAGGTTAATGCTTCTGAGCCATTTTACACAGTAGAATGGAATTAATAAAGCTTTTTTTTCTGGAGTGACATGCTCCTTTAGAAATAGATCTAACGAAAATGTCAAATGTGATTCCTTTTGCATTCTCAATTGAAGTGAAAAATTATGTTTGGGATGGGGAAGGTATTCAGTTTGCAGTACACAGAAATTAAACCCTGGATTTTTCTCCCCAGATAAAATGGAAATCAGTGCAGGCTCATGACTAGGTCAAGAAGTTTTTATTGCTCTTGTTGTGTTTTATATTGTTTTAAAGTCTGTACTAATTTGTACTATGATTTTATGTGTACTGATTTGTTAGAAACCGATTAAAGGCTGAGAAAGGCGGTATATAAATACAGTAAATAAATAAATAAGAAGTGGAAGGCAAATGTTCATGTGAAGACAATCCAGATGTCACCACTGAGCCATTTGTATACTGCATTTTTACACTGCTCTGTTTCAGACATACTATTTTTTATAATATCTAATTAAAACAAATGTATTTGCTAAGCAATATTTTTTCCAACCCCCACCCCCATTTCTGGTAATGTATTTCTTGCATCTTATTTTGATGAGTGCTATATCTCATGGCACAGAAAGAGCCGCTAGTCAATTTACTTTGGAGATGATTTCTAAGAGGAAATAGTGACCATAGTAAATCAACTGCATAAAGCTGGAATATTCACTCACTGAATGGTGAAGACGTGTTCAATAAATACTTTCATTCTCAATCCTTTTCTTCTAGGTCATATATCTTAACAGCTTCTAAGTAGCAGAGATCCTGTATGCCCTTTTGCCTTGACAATAATTGTGTGATTATTGGAAATGGTGTGATCATCAACAGTTAACCTGTAACGTATTGCCACAAACAAGCATCACAGTATAAACATTAAACATACCACTCTCACTCTAATTTCCTGTCTTTCCCATTCCACTTGTGTCATGGCCCCAGCTTTATACAGAAGACATTTCACAGGAGAAACTGTTTTACAAAATGGCAATTTTAAAAAGTGATGCTACAGCAGCAGAATTTAAACTAGATCGGCTATTGGTCAATTAATATAAAGACATTCTTTCCATTTCTACCACAGATCAAGAATGATAAAAGTGGAGTCTAGGGAGGGAGTTTAGGAACAAAGACTGGATTTTGTTTTTGCCACAGAATTGATTGTGAGCTTGAAGAAATGCTTCTCAATTCACGGGAATGCAGATGCTATAAGGTGGCAGTAAAGAGAAAAGAGCTCTTCTGAAATATGTTCTAGTAAAGGGACTCTTGTTCAGTCCCTTTAGGAAGATAGGGCGGGATGTAAATTATAATGTACTAGTGATGGTGATTAAGAGGCTCATCCTAGGTTGGCATAATTAGAAGTCACACAACAACAACATCAACAACATATTTTGCTCTCTGAAGTGGAGGCCAATTGCTACCCCCCCCCCCCAATTCGATGTATAAAAATCAATTGGACTGAAAGTAAAATATTGCCTCAACATGGGTGATGGTACAGTGTACTCCTGTGCACCTGAATATGGCAGGCCAGCTTCAATAGCATGGAATGTTAGTTAGCAACCTTGACAGGTTTACACTCAATAGTTGCTAGTTTATATGTGGATGTTATGGGACTAACAGTTGTTCAGCTTCTGTCTTGCAAATATGTTTATTTTGTTTGAGATATCCAGTACTATAACATATTTCAGGAGATCGCTTTCCCCTTTACTGCCACCTATTCTACCCAAATTGTATGGTGAGCTCCATTAAACTGTTACTTTCAAATGGTGTTTTTTTTTCTTTAAATGAAAGTAGAGGAAACAATGAATAGTTGGACCATTTGTTATTATTTGTGAAAAAATAAGTCTTGCCAAATCTGATGCAGGTAAGTATTAGAACACAATATATAAATGCCCTATTTCATCAAAAGAAAAAAAGGGGGGCGGTATTGATTACCAACAGCTATCATGTATAATCAGAGTCAGGTAAAATGGTCTATCAAGGACCAGCTGCATTTGTTTGAGTTTGACCAGTTGCCTACTGTATCTAAGAATGATGAGCCACTGTCTCATGCTTCCAAATACTGAAAGCATAAAGCACACTAATCATATTAGTCTGCCCAATATAGGCTTCTATACAAACATTATAGACTTCCAACGATATATGTGTTTTATGCACCCACTAATTCTAGCCATTCAAAAGCTACCCATACAACTACTACAATATCAGAAAAGTTAATTGTGGCAAATTTATTGTCAGTCTATTATCAGTTGGGGTGCGATATTTGTTTAAAGCAATGAATGTCATATTTATATGCTATATAGATACCATATTTATTGAAGCTTGAAGTTTTGTTGTTCCTCCTTTCCAAGGAACTTGGAAACACAATTGCTGTCACTGAAGTTTGAATTTATTTTGCAATTTCCATTCTACTATGAACATTAACTCTCTTCCCCTCTCATTATTATTTTGACACAGTAAATGCTTATAGGGAGCACTATTTCCAAAGAGCACAATCTTAATCAATGGGATTAAATCTGCCTTCAGAGTACAGATCAGCAAAACATTTCATAGTACAGTCACAGTGGCTTTTTCCATGGTTATGGAACAGCCTGCAGGCTATTCTTGAATACAGACAGTAATTTTGGGGCCTTGTAATGTGGTGCTTTTGAAGCTGCCAAACACAGAATCTTGCTCCGTTGCATTGATTCTTGCTAGTGTATAGACATCAAGTCCTGTTGCCCTGTTATATACCACTTCATTGTTTAATACATATTTTTCTTACACTGATGTCCTTGAGATTTTATTGGGAGGTTTTTGGTTATGAGTTTCTGAAAGGCAAGAAATTGACTCAGGAGGAATCACATTATTCTGAAGTTTCTGCGGCGAAGGTAGCTTTTTACCTATAATGTTAAAAACATTTCCTCCTTCTGTCAAAGGAATGATCAAACAACAGACTGGCAGACATTATTTTATTTCACCTAATCATGTTCTACAGCAGAAAGGCACTCCGGGGCCTTCACTGCTCTCCTGCTTTCCTGTACCTGAAATATATTGAAGAGGCTAAAGGGCAGATCCTTTCATCCACGCGGGAAGTGCAAATGGTAGAACAATATGGCACACAATGGAATACCATTTTGCTATTATTGAGTGGCTCTGTGTTGTTTTACAGCAAATAGAAAAGGCACTTGTCAAAAAAGGTCATACATATTTCAGAGTCTGAAACTTGATGGTCAGGAATAGAAGAAGAAGGTCATTCTATGCTGATTGTACTATTGTAACCATATTATTCTGACTTGAAAAGGACAAGCCATTTTGAATTCCATCTTCCAGGCAACTCTGTTATCTTTCCTTCTGGAGAGGTATTAGAGCTATATGGTGACATTATGCAAAGACTCATTGGGATCTTTCAACCTGTAGGGCTACAAGGGCACCTACAACATTTTCCTTAGATTCCTTGGAGGATTTAGGAAATTTTTTGCCTTCTGGGAACCTGGAATTCTATTATACAGACATACACATACAGGTATATCTATAGTATATCAATGTAACCCTATATTTATCATGCTTATTCTGTCTCTGGAACCAAATTTTCTAAGATGGTAATGCTGAAGAACACACTATCTTTGTTAACTGAGGCTAGATTTACACTGCCAAATAATGCAGTTTGAATCTGCATTATATGGCCAGTGTAGACTCATATAATGCAGTAAACTCTTGGAAGACAATCATACTAAGTCACAAGTGATAGCCTATGATGATATGATGATATGAATGCAGTTTAACTCCACTGAACTGCATTATATGGGTTTACACTGATCAAATAATGCAAATTCAAACTGTATTATATGGAAGTGTAGACCCAGTTAACAAAATAAATGTGGTCCTCAGCATTACATCTTTTGGCCTCATCACACTTATCCCTGCATGCCACTACCTTCAGCAACCCTTCCCTCATCACATGGTGGAAGAGTCGCCTGGGCAGCGCAGAAGTGTGCTGACTCCATTGGAATCAGCACAACATGAGAAGCCTTCTGGGTTGAGAGGGAAATGTTGTACCACACTTCCACTCCAGCTTGAAGACAGATGGGTTTGCTGCCCATCACACAACGTAAATGAACTTCCTGTGGAGGTCCCTCCTCCAACTGAAGGAGAAGTGCCACACTCCCCCTGAAGACACAGGTTCGCAGCTTGGGAGTGATCCTGGACTCATCGCTGAGCCTGGAAGCCCAGGTCTCAGCGGTGGCCGGGAGAGCTTTTGCACAATTAAAACTTGTGCGCCAGCTGCGCCCGTACCTTGGGAAGTCGGATCTGGCCACGGTGGTCCACGCTCTTGTCACATCCCGATTAGATTACTGCAACGCACTCTACGTGGGGTTGCCTTTGAAGACTGCTCGGAAACTCCAACTAGTCCAGCGAGAGGCAGCCAGATTGCTCACCGGGGCGTCATACAGGGAGCATACCACCCCCCTGTTATGTCAGCTCCACTGGCTGCCAATCCAGTTCCGAGCACAATTCAAAGTGCTGGTTTTGACCTATAAAACCCTATACGGTTCCGGCCCAGTGTATCTGTCCGAACGGATTTCCCTCTACGTCCCACCCTGGAGCCTAAGATCTTCTGGGGAGGCCCTGCTCTCGACCCCGCCTCTATCACAGGTGAGATTGGCGGGGACGAGGAGCAGGGCCTTCTCAGCGGTGGCCCCCGCCTATGGAACTCTCTCCCCGGGGAAATCAGATCTGCAACTACGCTCCTTTCCTTCAGGAAAAAACTAAAAACATGGATCTGGGACCAGGCATTTGGACAAGCGGGTAAATAAAGAAGAACTCCACTGATGGCTAGGAAATGACTAACGGATTGGTTATATGGAACTCTGGAATCGAAACGCTGATTATAAGAATGACTTTTATATGATGTTTATATGATGTTTATATGATGTTTATACAATGTCTTAGGTACCAGTGCGGATGTTTTATTATGATAATCGTTTTAATTGCATTTGTATATCGTTCTTTTATATTTTTGTATACTCTGTATTATTATGTATAGGCATCGAATTCTGCCTTTTTTGTAAGCCGCCCTGAGTCCCCCCTCGGGGGTTGAGAAGGGCGGGGTAAAAGCACCAGTAATAAATAAATAAAATAAATACGATGCTTCGCTCTCAACACAGTGTGTTGTGCTGAATCCAGTAGAGCCGGCACACTTGTGTGCCACTCGTGTGACTCTTCCTCCATGTGAAGGGGGAAGGGTTGCTGCAAGGGAGTGGTGTGCGGGATGACAGATTCGCCTCAGCTGCCCCTCATTTTGGCAGCAAAGCCAGACGAAGCAGGACACTTTGTCTGGCTAATGTGATATGGTGGTTTAACAGAAAATTGAGTTCCAAATACAGAATTTGCATGATAAACATAGGGTTACGTTGCTATACCACACAGACACAGAAGTATAGATCAGCACATTTCAGCAAACATTTCTCTGAACCTGACAACATACCCATGTGAAATGAAAGATCCAAGTCAGATTAGCATTCCATAAATAAATGAAAACATTCTTAATCTTCCAGAGACAACCTGAACACTTTTTCCAAAATGTAACCCAGATTTTTATTTTTTTTATTTCATTAGCCTCCGCTTGTCTATGATTTCCATTTGCATGGCCAATTAATGTCTTTTAACCTGTTCTTCCTTTCCCCCCCACCTGATTTACTGTTCTTGCATGTTCAGTGAGTGGACAGAGAGGCAGCTAGTGTTTATCTTTTCTTCACACAAGAGACAGCAGAAAATCTCAAACTGTCCTTCAGTGCGTTAATGTAAGCACAATTTATATAAACTGGTTGAATTAACTGAAACCAGGGAGCCTGAATATAGAAAATAGAACCTGTAATGTATTGAGAAAACCCAGGAATTTGTATACCTTTTGTACCCCAGATGTGACCAGCTGTGTTGAAACAAAACTCACTTCTTGTACTCCAGATAAGCCTGCTGTCTGCCATCTAGTGGCCTAGTAACCCAGCATTCCTCAATAATTTAGTGTAGTACAGAAATGGATTTCTCATCCTCGAGTTAGTTAATAAAACATTTTTTCTCCTCAGAATACTTCACATTGGAAGACATTTAGGTAATAACATCTGTACCTGTTTCCAGTCTTATGCCAGCTTTACTATCCTTGCTGTATATGAGTGTGATATAAAAATATTTATGCTTATTTTTCTGTAGATTATCTGGCTGTGAGAGGAGTGACAAAACAATGGCATTACAAGAGAGCCATTCATTTGCTTTCTTACACTTGTGCATTTGAGAAAAATACATCTCATCAGGAGACCTTAATATCATACCGTGCTAGAATAAAAAAGCTACTGAGAAGATTTACATATTCTATAATGAATCCAAAAACCTTTGTAAAAGGAAAAGTGTATGACAGTGAAGGGAAAGGCAGTAGAGGGCAGAATATTGAATTCTAGACAGAGGGGAATTTTACAGTATGTAGAGCCTGGACTAAATGTTTCAACTTTAAGAGGCAACAACCTAAATTCTCTGTGCACCGACATCGCAACATAACAATGGTAGTTGCATTGCAATGTAGTGAATTCCACTGCAATTGCCCCAGTTGCCAGTCAACAATTGCTGTGATTAATATGTTATGTTCCCCTGTTGCCTGGGAAAGTATGAGGGTTGAATGAAAAGTAATGCCTCCTTCATTACTTGGGTTTGGATGGAAATATTTGAATAAATCAAATGCAGAAATAATCCTTAGAATGTGCTCTTTAACTACCACTATTCACTTTTCCACATAATCACCAGACAATTGGATACATTTCTGCCAATGATAAACAAGTTTTCTGACGTTGTCACGGAAGAAGTCGACACTCTGTTTCAGCAACCCATCGTGCACAGATCTTCCAATAGCCAAGCAAAGCAATAATGTGACCCACACATTCTTGTGAAATGCTGATTATGCTTGAAATTTCTCTCTGAGTGATACGATGATAGTCCTGAAGCAATCTATCATCCTTTTGCTTGTGAAACTCGGTTGTTGCTGTGTCACAGGATGTCCAACTCTTTGTTTGCTGTGCAAGTCAGATGTTCCCACCTCAACATCTTTAAACTTACTCGCCCAACAATGCACAGTACTCACATTAACACAATCACCATAAACAGCTTGCATTCTCTGATTAATCTCCTTTGGGGTAACACCTTCTGCTATCAAGAATTCAATGACTGCATGTTAATTAAGTCGCATTGACCGACCGTCTGTGCAGGGTTCCATACTTTGCACTTTAACAACACAACGGTTCTATGCTAAGGCTTCCTGCCAAAATGGAACTGTAGAGGAAAGTCTACTGAACAAGCCAATACCTGCTGCATACCAGTACTGCCATCTGTTGAGGAGTTACAAAGGTGGAGGCATTACTTTTCATTCTACCCTGTAGTTGACTAACACTCCCACTCAGCCTATAACAAAATTAGAAATGTGATAGTATAGTTGCAGAGGTTCCTTCTGTAATTGTTAACTGCCATCAACCCAACTTTGACCTGTAGTTACCCTATGAATGCCCTATCACCAATAGCCCTCCTCAGGTTCTGCAGATTCAGGGCCATGGTTTCCTTGAATGGGTCTACCCTTATGGAATGGAGTCTTCTTAATTTCCTACTGCCTTTTGCCTTACTAAGCATAATTGTATTTTCCATCTCTTCTCATGCCAAAAATTCAACAGTCTCAGTTTAGTCATTTTTACTTCTTAAGAGAGTTCATGCTTGATATCTGCTCTATCTGTAGAACTTTCTTCGAACAACACATTTCAAATTAATTGATTTTCTTTCAATTGGCTTCCTTCACTATCCAGCTTTCACAACATTGCATAGAAATTGAAAATACAATGCCATGGACACATAACATTAGTATCCAATGATCTATCTCAGTGCTTCTCAACCTTGGGTCCCCAGACGTTTTTGGCCTACAACTCCCAGAAATCCCAACCAGTTTACCAGCTGTTAGGATTTCTGGGAATTGTAGGCCAAAAACATCTGGGGACCCCAGGTTGAGAACCACTGATCTATCTTTACATTTCAGCATCTTGTCTAGTTCCCTTCCAAGACTTTTTCTTCTGATTTCTTGATGGCTATCTCCATTCTAATTAATGACTAAGCCAATGTATGGAAAATCTTTCAAATTTGTTTTGCATTTTTTCATTGTCTGCTGTAAAGTTATATAAATTATCTGTGGTCATTATTTTTGTTTTCTTGATGTTCAGCTATAAACCTTCCTCTGATCTTTCTTCTTTGACTTTCTTCAGTCATCATTTCAAGATTTCTTCTAGCAGCATGGTATCATTTACATATCTTTAATTGTTTATGTTCCTTCCTACATTTTTCATGCCTCCTTTCTAAGTCTGTTCCTGTTTATGTATGATATGTTCAGCATACAAGTTAAAGAGACAAGTAAGAATATACAGGTTTGACTTATCACCTTGTCAATTGCTTATGAAGAATTTCTCTGATACTTTGGAAATAAAATTGCTTTGATGCATTTCAGGTTGGATGCCACAGCTGATACAGGTCTGATGGATATAACTCTGGAGGCTGCTTCTCCACTGATAAGACATACTCGTCAGTTTGCACAGCCTGATGACAAAACTCTTGCGGAGTTGAGAGACACCAGAAATGTTCTTTTACTCTCCTGATTCATTAAGCAGTTCAGAGAGGGATTGGCTGAATGGGCAAGGTGAGTAAAGGAAATCTGCTTTAGATAAGGCAATGATCCAACATGTATCAGCCACTTGGATCTCACTATTCAAGACAACTATGCACTCACCAATATTCCAGTTTGAGTCATAGTCCTACAGATTCCTAGATAAATTGGATTATCTAGCTTGATTTCAAACCTAGTGATGATGCAGGCATAGTTTCGTTTGCATTATGCTGTAGTCTACTTTAGAAACCAGGTAAAGGGGAACATGCCCTTATCGGTCTTGTTGGACCTGGCTGGTATTAATATAATCACCTGTGATATTCTTTGTGACCAATTCATTGGGGTGGGACTTGAAGGCGCTTCTCTTTTCTAGAGCAGAAAAGATGGTGCTGAGGGATCTCTGTTTGATTCCCTAGCCACTGGCTTGTAGAGTCTCTGGGGTTTTGTCCCCGTGCTACTTAACCTAATTTACAACCACGGGGATAGGCTGTTTAAAGATTTAGGGCTGGGTGCTGACAGTATGATGATGACACTAACTACATTTCTCTTTCTAATCAACTCTGAGGTAGCTATTTCTGTCCTTCTGTCAATAAAAACTGGGAGAACACTTAATCCAAACAAAACAGAAATATTTCTGATTGATTGAAAGGCAGATTAGGGAACAAATATTCTGCTTTGTTGGATAGTGTTACACTGCATCTGAAGACATAGGTTCATACTTGTGATATATCTGGATTCAGCCCTAAACTGGAGACTCATGTTTCAACAAAATCCAGGAATATATTTCCATAGCTGAGGCTAGTGTCCCAGCTTCTCTCATTTCTGGAGATGTTTGAATAGGCCATGGTCACACATGCTTTGGTTACATCCTGTTAGGATTACCATAATATGTCATACATGGGTCTGCCTTTGCAAAGTGCTTAGAAACATCAGTTGGCAGTCTAGTTGTCAGTTAGGACTGGCTACAGGAAACACAGGACACACAGCTCCCTGCAAGCACTCTTCCATCTGACAATCCATTTCCAAGGATGATTTAAAGTTGTCATGATTATCATGATCTATAAACCGCTATATGGCTCATGTACAAACTATGGACTTCATCAGACGGAGCTGGGGAAAATGGAGGAAAATGGGGAAAACAATCTTCTTTGCATGTAGAATTGTCTTCCTTGCATGGGATTCCATCTTTAAAGAAAATGGAGAATTTACTTACCCCCATCACACAGGATCACCTCCTGCTGCCTGTAGCTCAACCATTCATAGAGGAGATACAAGGCATCATTCTTAAAGCAGACACCACTTCTCTGGGCTCCTTTCCTTTCTCTACCAATCTCCCTACACTCAGTCATGGAAATCTGAAACCTACTGGGCACTAAATTAACTGTAGTTGGTAAACAAAAGGGGAAAACAAAGCTAGAAAGCTAGCACTAGCACAATTTTGAAAGCCAAGATCATGATGAAAGAGAAATGACAGGAAAAACATAGGGCTGATATCTTGAATTTGTGGTATTCCTAATGATTAAATTATTTTTTAAAAAATCACCATGCCAGGCTCATGAAGCAGTGTTTTGGGATTGAAATGGAGGGTCAATGCTCGGTAGGAGATCGTCCATAGGAAAGCCCATTACTCCACATCACTTGAAGCAATTCAACATGGACAAATTTGACATATCCCATCCCACCTATTTTCCCCACTTTCTCCTATTTTCATGTACATTGGGAGATTAGAAGATACTTTCTAACCTGCATCAGTGAACTCTCCCCCTGTCCCGTTTCCCTACACTTCAGAGACAATTCCCAGGTGAAGCAGCACAGGCAAAAGGCAGAAATCCCCATGTATTGTATGATGGAATATGTGTTGCTTCATCTATGAACTGCATTAGAAGCAGGGGGATCTTGCATGTGATGAACGTCCTGTATAAAAAAAAGTATCTATCTACAGAAGACTGCACTTTCTCTGAATCCCATGTTTGGCGCAAACCAAAGAAAAAGTTATCACAGTGATAGCCCAAAGACTTTGGAATTACCTCCTCAGGAATGCTCTTTCCTTGCTAACCTTGCAAAATAAAAAATCTCTCTATTCTGATTGGTTCTTGTGAATTTACTGCACTGGGCTTTTCATATTGCACTGCTGTGTTGATTATTGTTATCTTTTGCTGTTTAATGCATTTTAAAGCAGTTTATCATTCTATCGCAAAACTGAATTTGAAACTGAGTTATCTTTATTATAAGTAATGTCTTTGTATGTCTTTTAATCTGCATTCATTTTAATATATTGCAATCTATTGAGTCCCAGTAATTGTATATGCTAGTATAAAGACAGGGTATAAATAAAGAAGGTAAGGAGAAGGAGAAGGAGGACTAATGCATACCATCTTGCAGGCTCAGTGCATAGAAAAGCACAAAACATGTAGCGCAACATTCAGTTAAAATAAGTTTATCTGGTTGAGATGTGATGTCTATGTGGTTGAGTAAACCACATGAACATCACATCTCAACCAAGTAAACTGTGAAAATGTTGTCTACCCACTCATTACCATTAGATAATTACTCACTCAATATTTAGCTGATAAGGGATTGTTGTTCAGTTATTTTAATGCTAAACTCCATATTCATCACATATTGAGAAATTAAGAGTAACTATACAACAGGTCTCACTCAAGATTTTAGTTGCCTAAGGCAAGGTGCATTGTATCATGGCCAACCAAGTTATTTTGGCTCACAATGAAAAGAAACAGTCCCACAAGGACTCTACCCTATCTCCAGCAGTAAAAATGCAGTACCACCAAGTTAAATAATTAAAAATTTACTGCCCTTTCAGGAAAGTTGAGATTTGCCCCCTGAGGCAGCTGCTTCACTTTAACGAAAAGGCTAGCACTGCTAAAAGGTCATGCAGCAACAGTTTTATTATCTAGCCGAAGTCTCAATAAAGGTAAGCATATATCTGTGTGATGCATTTGTTCCTCACATATAAATTGTGTCTCAAGCCAATTTGTCACCAAGAGTATGATATTTGTCACAGAAGAGCAGCACGTAGCATTGGAAAAGAATCCATGCCCCAAACAGAATGAGAAACATATTCTGAGGATTCAGAGCTGTAAAGCTTTCAAAGAATCATAGAGTTGGAAGAGACCTCATAGGCCATCCAGTCCAACCCCCTGCCAAGAAGGAGGAAAATCACATTCAAAGTACCCCGACAGATGGCCACCCAGCCTCTGTTTAAAAGCCTCCACCACACTCCAGGGCAGAGAGTTCCACTGCTGAACAGCTCTCATACTTAAAAAGTTATTCCTGATCTTCAGGTGGAATCTCCTTTCCTGTACTTTGAAGCCACCATTCCACATCCTAGTCTCCAGGGCCTGCTCCCTCCTCCCTATGACTTTCCCTCACATATTATTTACACACTAGCTGTGCCCTGCCATGCGTTGCTGTGGCCTATAGTAAAACTTATCAAAGTTGAGGTAGATATCTGGACTATTATGAAAGAGAGGTACCTACCTATTCCTTCCCCCTTTTCCTCCCCCTTTCTCTCCTTTCTTCCTTCTCTACCTCTTTCTTTCTTTCACTACTTGGTTTCATCCTTCTCTCTTTCCTTCATTCCCTCCCCCTTTCTTCCTTTGCCTTTCTTCCCTCCCTGTTTGCTTCCTTCTTTCACTTTTTATTTCCTTTTATTTTACCACCATCATAACAATAACAATAATGCAATGCATTGCCTCTGGGACCTGACACCTCTCCCATTCCTCCAGGGTCTCATAGGAACAATAGCATAATAATAATAATAATAATAATAATAATAATAATAATAATAATAATAATAGAAATAACAACCTTTACCTGCCACGTGTTGCTGTGGCCAATCTTCCCTCTTTCTCTCCTTCTTTCCCTCCTTCCTTCCTTCCTTCCTTCCCTCCCATCTTTCCTTCTCCTCTTCTTTCTCTATCTCTTTCCTTCCTTCCCCCTTTTTCTTTCTTTTCTGCTGTCTCTCTTTTCTTTCCTTCCATCTTTCCTTTTCTTTCCTTTTCTTCTTCCTTCTTTCTCTAACTTTCCTTCCTTCCCCCTTTTTCTTGACCTCCCTTTCTCTTTCTTCCTTCTTTCCTTCCTTCCTGTCTTTCCTAGATTTTGACAGGGCGGGAAGGGGTGGGGTGGGGTTTGGAGGGGGCGTGAAGTAAAAGGAGGTAAGATTGGGGTGGGGGGAGTGATGGAGCGTGGGGTTGCGTGTGTGTGTGCGGCGGTGGGGGGGAGTGATGGAGCGTGGGGTTGCGTGTGTGTGTGCAGCGGCGGGGGGAGTGGGGTTGCGTGTGTGCGTGCGGCAGCGGGGGAAGTGGAGTGTGGGGTTGCGTGTGTGTGTGCGGCGGCGGGGGGAGTGGGGTTGCGTGTGTATGTGCGGTGGCGGGGGGAGTGATGGAGTGTGGGGTTGTGTGTGTGTGTGCGGCAGGGGTGTGTGTGTGTTCGGGAAGCGGCGCGGCGGGGCTTGGAGTGGGCATGGTTTCCGCAGAGGGAACGTTGGCCGGAAGGGCATGTGCGCGCGCCAGGGAACTTGCGGCTGGGCGCCAATGCGCATGCTCAGTTGTTTTGCCGTTTTGTGAGTGTGTTGTTGTGTTGTTTTTCATTTTGAGTAGATACGTTTGTACCTTGTGGGTTGTGTTATGGGCATGGGAATTTTGGTTAAGTTTTGTTGGGGTTTTTTTGAGTTTTATCCTTTTGCCGTTTTGTGAGTGTGTTGTTGTGTTGTTTTTCATTTTGAGTAGATATGTTTGTACCTTGTGGGTTGTGTTATGGGCATGGGAGTTTTGGTTAAGTTTCGTTGGGGGATTTTTGAGTTTTGTTGTTTTGCCATTTTGTGAGTGTGTTGTTGTGTTGTTTTTCATTTTGAGTAGATATGTTTGTACCTTGTGGGTTGTGTTATGGTCATGGGAATTTTGGTTAAGTTTCGTTGGGGGATTTTTGAGTTTTGTTTTGTTTTCCCATTTTGAGTGTGTTGTTGTGTTGTTTTTCATTTTGAGTAGATATGTTTGTACCTTGTGGGTTGTGTTATGAGCATGGGAATTTTGGTTAAGTTTCGTTGGGGGATTTTTGAGTTTTGTTGTTTTGCTGTTTTGTGAGTGTGTTGTTGTGTTGTTTTTCATTTTGCGTAGATATGTTTGTACCTTGTGGGTTGTGTTATGGTCATGGGAATTTTGGTTAAGTTTCGTTGGGGGATTTTTGAGTTTTGTTGTTTTGCCGTTTTGTGAGTGTGTTGTTGTGTTGTTTTTCATTTTGAGTAGATATGTTTGTACCTTGTGGGTTGTGTTATGGGCATGGGAATTTTGGTTAAGTTTCGTTGGGGGATTTTTGAGTTTTGTTGTTTTGTCGTTTTGTGAGTGTGTTGTTGTGTTGTTTTTCATTTTGAGTAGATATGTTTGTACCTTGTGGGTTGTGTTATGGGCATGGGAATTTTGGTTAAGTTTCGTTGGGGGATTTTTGAGTTTTGTTGTTTTGCCATTTTGTGAGTGTGTTGTTGTGTTGTTTTTCATTTTGAGTAGATATGTTTGTACCTTGTGGGTTGTGTTATGGGCATGGGAATTTTGGTTAAGTTTCGTTGGGGGGTTTTGAGTTTTGTTTCCTCGTTGGATGCCCCTAACAAATTTATATATATAGATGGCCATCCTGTCTCCTCTCAGCCTTCTCTTCTGCAGGCTAAACATGCCCAGCTCTTTAAGCTGCTCCTCACAGGGCTTGTTCTCTAGACCCTTGATAATTTTAGTTGTCCTCCTCTGGGCATCTTCCAGTTTGTCAACATCTCTCTTAAATTGCGGTGCCCAGAACTGGTCCAAAAGTATTCCTGAGCTTGATATCTTGAAAGCTCACATGGCATTTCTTCCATGAATGCTTTAGGTCACATCTACACTGCAGAATTAATAGTTTGACACCACTATCTGCCATTAGTCAATACTATGGAGTCTTTAGCCTTTTCTGCCCAACAGTGCTGGTGCTTCATCAAACAATAACTCCCATGATCCCATACCATTGAGCCATGGCAGTTCAAGTGGTGTCAAAGTGCATTAATTCTGCAATGTAGATGCACCCTTGGTCACTTTAACACAGAAGTGCATCCCCCTTTAATTAAATCAGGAGGAGGAGCAGTTGTCTGAACTTGCCTGCTGCAGAAAAGCACAATATGTCAATGCTCCATTTCATTTGCCCATTTGCAATATGATAAATGGTGCCAATATATCACTATGGTTAAGTTTCATTTTTCTCTGGCTGTTTGATTACATAAAACAACAATTTTAGAGCCATGATTCTGGAAAGGACACCAGAAGAGGAAAAGAAAAATCTTAAAATGCCAGGTGGTGGATGAATGAGAGAACAAAGAACCATCCACTGCATAGTAATATTCTAAGTCAGTGTTCTTTGGCATTCAGGATATCTACAGTAATGCTTGGGGCAGTTCACAGTAATTAAATCTAATTTTTAAAGAATATGAATAAGAAACTATACTTTTCAGATTTCATAACACAACTGTAGAGTGTTAGGAAGCACTTTGAATATGTATCCAAATTGCTTCAGATGTCACTTTTAATTGTTTGAATTTTAATTATATTACTGAGTCTGACCGATTATTATAACATAGATATTTTGCCCACATCCTTTCACGTGGTTTCTTTTGCATGTTATACCCAAAATGTCTATACCATTTTATCATATAGTCCTTCTCTTATTCATCTTCCATCTCAGCTTATCCTTTTCATTTCATACATAACTGGGCTTCAGATTCAGACTTTGTCAATTCAAAACCATAGTTTATAAAAAAAAACAACTTTAATTTAAAACTTTCAAACAATTGTGAGAAAATAATTGGAAAATAATTGGAAATCACAACCTTCTCTCAACAGCTGTTCTTTCATTTCTGTTCTTTCATTTTCAAAATATATTATGTTTAGGAATTCTCCAGCATATCTTGATATCTTAGCTATCAGCTATTTTTCTTTATCAATTGTGTTTTTTTTCTATAAAAAGCTTCTTGCGCTGAGACCCACAGTGGCATTTTCAGGCATAACTTGGGTTTGAATCTTGTCTATATTATTATTAAGGTCTGTCTCACATAGTGATTATTCAAATTTATATGCACCTTAATTGTATTGTACTATAATTATCTATGCCATCCAAACTCCAGATCATGCCTTTCTATGGGTTGTTGTGTGTTTTTGGGCATGTTCTAGAAGCATTTTTTCCTGACCATACAACCCGAAAAACCTACAACAACCCAGTGATTCAGGCCATGAAAGCCTTCGACAATATATGCCTTTCTATTCTAACCGTCTTTTATTCCTAAATACTTGCCAATCCTTTAACCACACTAAAAAATGCAGCAAAACACAATGTCAGGTTTGGTATCCCAGGGTCTCCTCATTGCTTCGCATCTTGCAATATTTTAATCTTCATTTTCTGTTTCTTCTTTTGCCCAATGAACCTCAACAAATCCTTCTTCCATTCCTTTTCTAATGTGTCTTTTGAGATCATCAGTTTTCTTTGGGAGAAGAATAACACATTCATTTTAATGCTGAAATCTTCCCAACTTTAGGCCTTAAACTCTCCCATCTCTGCATATCCTTTTTAATTTCATTCCATCTCTTAATTTCATAAAAGAATCCCATGCCTTGTGTGACTGTGGAGCAGAACAGGCAACTCTGCATCTGTTTGTCCACTGTGCCCTGCCTCATGTACAGAGAAGGAATTGTTGGAGGCTACAGACAATGCCATTGCTGTTGCCTGGTTTTGGTCAAAAGATATTTAGCCACCTGTGCACCTTCTATTTTTATCAGTTTTATACTAATTTATGCAATGCTTAATAAATAAATAAATTTCATTCCATCTCTTAATTTTGATATAGCATACAATTTGAACTTGTCTTTGTAGTACATCCCCCCCCCCCCCCCCCGTTTTGGAAACCCGTCATTTTTTTTGCTTGTTTGTCTTTTTTATTTCTGGTCAGCATTACAGTAGTTTGTTTATTAATTTTAAAACTGTCAGAATCTCCAAATTTTGTTAATGTTACCATCTCAAAACCATTCTCAATTGGGTTTTTTTGGGGTAATCATGAACTCATCCACTACACACACACACAGAGAGAGAGAGAGGGGGGGGGTTATTCCTCTATTAATCTAAAGCTGTCATTCCCCATCCTCTTTTCATTCCTTCTGTTATAATGATTAAATACCATCAGTTGCTATTGTTTTTACATCTTTTTCACATTTGTCTCTTACTGCACAAGAATTATGATTACTTTTCTTTTTTAAAAAAGCACATTATATAAAATAAAGGATGTGAAGAAAACTAGAAAAATGAGTTCAGCTCATGAATGGGTTGTCATTAAAGAAGACATGCCCATTTGTTTAATTGCATAGTGTCATTAAAATGAAGCTATGTCAAACTCAACCCCTCCGCATGATCCCAAATAAATGGCCAAACTCACCATACTGAGGGGTTTTGGTGTGTTGACCATCTGTATCTTCTGGCTAAATACTAAAGACATTTTTTTTTTACCATGCATGAGGTCCAGATATATAGTTGGGATGTTCATTTTTATAATGATGTGCAACATAAAAGCATTCATCCATAGCATTTCTTTTGTGTGGCTGGAGATAACAAAACCATGTGAACTCAGATTCATAAAGGCTTTGATGTGCTAAAGAAAAAGGTGCACAAAAATTATTGTCCCATTTGAGATGGTTGTTTATGACAGAGTATAGGACATTACTCTTCATTTCATTCAAAAGGAAACACTTTACTCAATATTCTGAACACTCAACTGGCCATTACAGCAGTCCAGATAAATAGGTCTATGGCAGCAGTTCTCAACCTGGAGGTTGCAACTCCTGGAGAGGTCGAACGGGTGTTTGACAGGGGGTCACCAAAAACCATCAGATGGTGTTTGGTGACCCCTGATACTCTTAGGAATCTCTTTGGCAGAGAAAGCTGAAGATCTCTCTACCTGTCCTTCCCTTCCTTTTTGGAACCAGATGGTGAATTCTCTCACCAAAAGCCCTCCTCCACTGTCTTTGGTTGGCTTCTTAGCCAACAGGAGATCTGTTTCTGATAATTTATGTGGGGAGGGGAGAGCAAGCATGATTGGCACATAGCAGCGTGATGTGCATGCGTGAATGAGGGAGAGCATGTGAGGCTGGAGAGAGGCTTGCACCAGCAGCCAAGTCCCTTCAAGCATAATGTGGGACAGAGAGCATCAGGAGGAGGAAGAGGAGCAGAAGCAGTAGTGCTTCCTCTAAGGGAAGAAGATGGGGGTCACAGGTTCTCTGGATGCAGGGAGAACTACAATAATAATAATAATAATAATAATAATAATAATAATAACTTTATTTGTACCCCGCTCCATCTCCCTGATGGGGACTCGGTGCGGCTTACATGAGGCCAAGCCCAAAACAACAATTACATGAAATAAAACAAAACCGAAAAGGCAAATAATAAACAATAATAATGCAATTACATAAAACAAAAGACAACATAGCAATATAAATTACCCTCATGTTGGGTCATCCCCCCAAACTTCAACAGTATTCAAAGTTGATCATATTGGGTATTTGTGCAGCGTTTGGTCAAGAACCATCAGTTGGGTGCACAATGCTCTGTCAATGTGGGTGAACTATAACTCCCAACTTCTGAGGTCAGTCCCCTCAAAACCCCACCAGTATTCAAAATGTGTGGCCAGTTTACTAGTTCCATCACTGTTTTGGTACAGTGTGCTCTCTGAGTGTTGGCGAACTACAACTACCAGAATTTAAAAAAAGCCCACCCAACCCCAGAAGTATTCGATGTTGGCGATGTAGATAGTATTCCAAGTTTGGTGCAGCTCTATTGTGGACTTGGTTCAAAGTGCTTTTTGACTGTAGTTTAATTATAAAGCCCAGCAACTACAACTCCCAAATGACAAAATTAACCCTTCCCCAATCCCACCAGTATTCAAATTTGGGCATATTGGGTCCAGATCCATCATTGTTTGGGTTCACAGTGCTCTCTGAATGTAGATGAACTACATCTCCTCTAAATCACTGTCAATTCCTCCCAATTGACAATGTTCTTATTTTCTGCCAGCCACAAAATCTACAGAGATTGCTGGTAAAAGCAGTTTTGAAAATAACAGTCAGCAATTCAAAATCACACCCCAGTGATTCCAAGATTTGTATCACCTGGACCTTAAGAAGATATTCACTTTTGCAAATATACAGGATGCCATCTGCAGCATGGGGGGCGGGGGATAACCACAGACCAATGTACACATTTTAGAAATCATAAGTCTACAATCCTCATTAGAAAGTATGAGGAACCACTGATGAACAGAGATTCAGCCTTGCTGGACAGGATTGCATTTCCTTTGAAAACACAGGTTTGTAGGTCAGGCATACTCCAGGATTCAGACCTGAAACTAGAAGCCTGCAATACCCAGCAATTAATGTTTGTATACTTGCTGTGCCCATTCCTAGAGATGCCAGATCTAACTTCAGTTACACATTCCTTTATAACATCCTATTTGGAGGCCTGTTAGCACACTGCCTTTAAAGAGCCTTTTGAAACTTCAGCTGATCCAAAGTGTTGCAGCCATTTTTTTTAACTGGCTGGCTACAGGGAACATTTACTTCCTTTGCTGCTATAGTTCCATTGTCTCCAGGTCCATTTCCAGAGAAGATTCAAAGTATTTGTTATTATGATCTATAAAGATCTATGCCAGTGGTTCCCAACCTGTGGTCCACAAGAACTAAAATATGGTCCATGGCCTCACTGCTACTACACCATTGCAACAAGAGCGACTGATCTCACAAAACTCTATTATAGTGCCGAAGCTTATTAAATATGGTTTTCTGTGAATGAGCAGATGACGACTACTGGATGGCATATGTTCGGTATCAGAAACTAGATCTGATGTGGCCTATCTAATGCAATTTTCTGAATCAGCACCCCAAATAACCAAAACAAATCTAAAGTGACCAATAACTGATTCGTAACCCTTTTGCTACTAAGTTTGGAGAGTGGTCCATGGTCAAGTGATCCCTGGTCAAAAAAAGTTTAGGAACCACGGATCTATGCAGTTCCGATTCAAAGTATTAGAATAATTGTTTTGGTCATATGAAACTACTAGCCTAGCTTTAAGATGCTTAGAGGAGGCACTTCTGTACCTTGCACTAATATAACGGGTACATGTTTGGGAAACTTAGCGAAGAGCTTTCTTGATAGCTCCCAGATAGTGGATTTTTTCCCAGAGAAGCTAGAATAATGCCTTCTTTGCTTTCTCTTGATGGTAGTTGATACCTTTTTCTTGTTTCAACAGGGCTTTGATAACTGATTATTCACAAGGAAATGGCATTTAATAATGTATTGCCCTAACTGATCTTTTCTTTTTGTTTAGAAGTTTTATTTTTTTTCTCACATAAAATCAGAGCATCTTGTAATATAAACATTGTTATACACCCCAAACTTAAAAGACATTAACTTCCTCCCATCCATTTGAAGGTCATAGTAATAAAGTTGTCCAAAATTCTTCTTAACACTAATCTTCCAATATTCTTCTACTATATGTGAAATTCTGTTTTTTCCTCTTCATTCAGTCTACCCATCTGATAATCTGATAATTTGCAATATTTCAAAATGAAAAAATTCCCAATAGTTGCTTCAGCTATGTCATTTATCCATTTTAGCCACATCATGTAGGTTTAACAAACTTGTGTTGGGTTTGTATTTTCATCTTGTAAGTCAGTTTCTTTTAATGAATATAATGCTTTTCATTCCACTGACAGTGGGATTTTATTTCAACTTTTCTAGGATGTGAACTTTTATCTGTATTAGTTTTAATTAAAATACACTTTGTTGAGTACCAGGTGTTTAGTTTTATTCATCAAGACCCTCTGGGCATATGCTGGATCAGCCCTGGGAGTCCTGACTTCTCCACTGCATCATACATGATCTGTCACTGCTGAACAACCATCCATTAGCATTTTCTCCCATCCTCCATGTCACAACAATATCTGGCTGTGAAAGTGTCCTACATCCTGGCTGTTGCTTGCAGTCACATCAGTCTGAGTGATGAGGCAATATGGAAGGGGGGGGGGGGAGGAGCAAGAAAAGGAAGAATTGCCTCTCCTCTCTCTCTCTCCCTTCCCCAATTACCTCATTGCTCAGGTCAACGTCACTGTGAGTAAGGATCAACAGGTAGGACTCATGCCTTGGCTAGGAATCACTGAGGCATGGAGGATGGGAGTGGACAGTAAGTGCCAACTCAAGCCCAGGAAATGTCAGATGGCAGTGAGGAAAGTTACAGTCAATTCAATTCCAGGCTCAACTATTCAGATGGGCCAGAAACCAGAATATTTCCCAACATTTCTTTGCACAGGGCAAGGCCGTATTAAAGTACCCTTGCCCCATGTTATCCTGAATTAGCTCCATGTGGCATTTGGCTCCCATGAACACAATCTAGGCCCATTTTGACCTAAGTAGTCAGTGTAGATGAGTCCTCTGTTTCAAGAGGTGAGAGGTCAGATTCTCAAAATCTAACAAGAATCTTTTTTCTCTGATTTGTGAGAGCATTGTCTATGCAATCCAGTGTCCAACTCTGAATCAAATTAGCTGCCATAGAATTTAGAGTCTATCACATTTTGGTAATTTGCAGAGAAGTTTTATTCCTTCAATGTAGCAATGTAAATTAAGTCATTGGTATTGAGAAAGACACATACTACTCACGTTATTTATGTGCGCGAACTGTATATTTGAAGCTGAGCAATAAATTGTTGTAACCTGAGGGCTGTTTAATCTTATTGTTTGTAGTTGTTGTTTTCAAAGATTGGAACCTTAATTTTACTTGATTTTTCAATTGATTTTAATCTGGTATAAAAGATATAGTACCATAACATAAAGTGTGGTAAACCCACAAAGTAACATGAGAAACTGAGGGCTTCCTCATTTAACATGAAACAAATGAGAACTGGAGATGATGGAGATAGTAGATTGGGGTGATGGGAATTGCATCAGGAAGGGGTTAGGATGGAGAAGGTTGGTGTATGACAATCAAGTTCAGCCATGAATCTAGTGGCCACTTGATGATTCACATATATGTTTTCATGGATTCCAGCCCAGTTTGTCTAGTGATGTATATTTGAGTCGAAAAAAAGCTTATGCCAGATAAACCATGCTAGCCTTGAAACAAACTTTGCATTTATGAATTATATACAAGTGTTCTGTTCTAGTTTCTTGATATTGGATAACATCGAGTCAACTTCTAGTGAAAATCTGGCAGAACAGAAATAAGCTCACATAAACACATTCACTATTTTCTGCTGACATCCATATTTTTTTGCATAATCACATTCATTGGCTGAAAAATCAATACCCATACATAACACATATAGAAATGTACATTGTTAATTTCTACATTTTTCTTTACTGAATATTGAGTTGTAAAGTCTATACGTAAAGGCAATAAAAGAATGTCTAATGATGCATTTAGAATAGTTAATGTGTTTTTAACAGACTGGCCAAATACAGATTTATCTACCCTGTAGAGACACTCACCATCCAGTAGCTTGCTTGTAATGAAATACATTTATCTGGATGATGGTCTCAGTCAAGTAACATTTTCAACATTTCTGTCTCTGTGTCAAATTCAGTGAGTTATGAAGCACTCTGAAATTTTTAGAGCACAGAATAAATGAACTAGGGTTTTCCAAATTTGTAAACTAGATTCTTATGCTTTGCCTGCCATCGATTCAGAATTTGATTGCCTGTGATAAGAACTCATGCAAGTCTTCCTGGCTGCTAGAAATATTTGCTTCAGAACGGTTTGTAGCTGGTTATAGTAGTAGTGCAACACATGAGTTTGTGGTGACATTCTTGATGGAATGGTTCTACTATAGTCAGACTAACAGTTAGATTTAGGCCACATCTAATGTATTATCCAATATTTCTGTGTTCCTTCAGTACTCTGTGTATGTGTGTGAATGTTTGTATAAATCACTTGCAAAAATAAACCATGTATTTGAGAAAAGACTGTTTGACATTTTAGGCATGTGGTGGGGTTATTGCCCCATGTACTGAAACAATTTGGCATAGTCAATCTTCAAATGCTCTATATAATAGTGCTGACAAATAAGAAAAGCTAAAAAGTAGTCTCATGGGCTATTCCAATAAAAAGAATTGTAAGAAAGACCATGAGGGGAAAAAAATACCACTCAATATTCATTGTTGTGCTGACAAAAATCAAAACACAAAAATAAAGGCAATGCTTTGGGTGGATTTTCTTTTAATAGATCTTAGCATCTGGCACTGTTAATGCATCTGTACATTTGAGTCAGCAAAACATTTAATTGCTTGTTTTTATATTGCAGGTAAATACTTTTTTCTTTGCTATTCAGTTTCATTGAGCACACCATCATAAGTGCAAGAAAACACATTTGGGATTACAAAGGGCAGCTGCGTTATCTTCCAAGTTGGTCTCTGAGCTGGGTGGGAGGGAAAGGAAGCTCTGAAAACTTGTTATGATCAAATAAAATGTGTTGCATCTGATGACTGAAAGGTGTACCATTCACATACGAATCGTATGATGTAGAAACCAACCCATAGTACAGACCTGCACAACTTGTCCGTAGTAGGGCCTGAAATTAGAAAAACTAAGTCTCTTGGGATTTTTAGCACCTCATTTTCCAAATAAGGTATAATTAATGATTCATTGGGTTGTTATTGTGCTTGCCATGAAGTCATTTCAGATTCAGGGAGACCCTATCTCAGAGATTTCTACCTATGATTTATTGAAAGTGGATTTACTTTCATCTTCGTCTGAGATAGTGTGATTTGCCCAAGGTCAGCCAATAGGTTCAGAGCCATAGTCCAAGGTTCAAACCACTACACCATGCTTTCTGAATTCCTTCCTTCTCTTTTTCCTTCTTTCTTTTCTTTCTCCCTTTCATCTCTTCCTTCTTCGTTTCCTTCCTTCCTTCCTTCCTCCCACCCTCCTTACTTCCTTCATCCATTCATTCTTTCCTGGGGGCAGGTAGTAGCAACGAGCAGTGTGTGATCCAGGGACAGAAATAGGCAAAAGCAGCAGGAGAAGTGGCAGCAGCGGGAGAGAGCTGCAGGCAGATTGGCAAGAGAGGGAATACAGGAGTGGAGCGGGGGGGGGGGGGGGGGGGGAGGCAGGGCGGGGGGGGGGGGGAAGGAGAGGAGGCAACACTCAGTAGGCCACAGCAAGGGCTTTTGTGGGTCGCATGTAGTCCACAGGGCACATGTTGTGCAGGCCTGCCATAGTACATGGTTCTCAAGAGTCAGGCATAATTGTGCAATGAATTTGGAAACAATGCCATGCAAATTGGCACTAATACTTTTCCAAAAATTTAAAACGAAATATAGATTATGTTCCTGAGGAGGGACTAGCAAGCTGACATGCTAACATCTGGCATGCATGATCAGAGCTCCCCTCATAAATTTTCCTTCCCACTTGCAGAAAGAAGATTCCTTCTGCATTCTCCCCTTTGCTACCTCTTCAGTCATGTTTTATGTTGACTTCAGTACTTTTGTGTGAGGTATCCTTCCTCCAAATGAGTTCCTGTGTGCGACTCAGTTATGGCAACCACTTATGCTTCTGTCTCATAGGTGATCTCTAGGAATGTCCCATCTATAATATGGCACTTAAAATGACTCAACCACACTTTCTTTGTGCACATAAGCATTTACTTGCATACATTTAAATCCATTTGCCATTTTAAGGCTACAGATCTCAAGATTCCACAGGATGGAGCCATGAAGCCCTAGGATATTTTATTTATTGATTTATTTTCTGTGAATGAAAGCATCCCTTGAAAACTATGGATTATGTTCCTGAGGAGGAGCTGGTCAGCTAACATGCTTACATCTGTAAACCCAGATATCTCTCTCATTGACAAAGGCAGTTTCTTTTGCTCTTTCAACCTCTATTTCCCTGCCACCTCTGCCAGCCTCTTTCTTATTGTACATAATGTTTAGTCCTTCACATCTGATAATATATGCAAAATTTTATGCACATTTTTAAAAAAAACATCTTTAAGCCTTTCAAATATGTGAATTTCTGAGGCAAGATGAACTGAGTGTCTATATTTCAAATTACTGAATCTATGCCAAGCTTCTTGGGGTATCTTTGGTGTGAGACAATATCTACTTATCTACCATATACCATTTTTCTAGAGATCTTCATTTTCTGTAATAACAATGAAATCACCTCCATATGATTATGTAGCCATTAGCCAACATCATATATGTGATGTCTCACACACCAATGTGTCTATTTCCCTAAGATTTTCCAGTCCTGCAACCTTGGCTTGAAGGGAGCAAGTTTTTTTTTTTAAGATGATCAAGGGTCTGGAGAACAAGCCCTATGAGGAGCAGCTTAAAGAGCTGGGCATGTTTAGCCTGCAGAAGAGAAGGCTGAGAGGAGACATGATAGCCATGCATAAATATGTGAGAGGAAGTCATAGGGAGGAGGGAGCAAGCTTGTTTTCTGCTGCCCTGGAGACTAGGACACGGAACAATGGCTTCAAACTACAAGAAAGGAGATTCCATCTGAACATTAGGAAGAACTTCCTGACTGTGAGAGCTGTTCAGCATTGGAATTTTCTGCCCTGGAGTGTGGTGGAGTCTCCTTCTTTGCAGGCTTTTAAACAGAGGTTGAATGGCCATCTATCGGGGGTGCTTTGAATGCAATTTTCCTGCTTCTTGGCAGGGGGTTCAACTGGATGGCCCATGAGATCTCTTCCAACTCTATGATTCTAGGTGTGAGCGAGTGCACTGTGGACTGAGGCCCACAATTTTAGTCTAGCCACTCTTTAGGTAGTTAAATATAGGACATTCACTATATAAACTGTACAGTGTCACATGCTGACTCAAGCAAGGACTAGATCGCCACAGAAACATGTATCAGAAATAACACTGTTGGTCTTCCTGATATGCTTGTTTGCTATATATGGGGTTTTTATATTTTATAGTTATTTTTACCATTTTTGTTTTTTAAAAGCTGGAATTGCAAAATTGCTCTAAAATAAAAAGTAACTATAAAAATTAAGGAACATTCCAGGAAGGTGTGGTTATAAGGGTAAATAGAAGTATGATTGCAAGACCACAAACTGGATTATGCAATTGAAGAGAGGTTGTTGTTGTTCATTCATTCAGTCTCTTCTGACTCTTCGTGACCTCATGGACTAGCCCATGCTAGAGCTCCCTGTCGGCCCTCACCACCCCCAGCTCCTTCAGAGTCAAGCGAGTCACTTCAAGGATACCATCCATTCATCTTGCCCTTGGTCGGCCCCTCTTCCTTTTCCCTTCCTTTCCCCGCAGCATTGTTGTCTTCTCTAAGCTTTCCTGTCTTCTCATTATGTGGCCAAAGTACTTCATCTTTGAAGAGAGGTGCAACATTGAAGAGAGGTGCAATATCGCAAGTCCTCAACCCAATATGTATCTTCTAACCATGATAGCGTAACTCTAGTGAAATAGATTTGTGTAATAAAATCCTTCATGTATTCACACTTACTCAGAAGTAGACCCTTTTCAGCACATGGGACATGTTTCTGCATGCACAGGATTGCACTCTAGATTTCTTTATTGGTTATTAAAAAAACACCAGTTACTTTCATCCTCAAGTAACAGCAGGAAGTTCCCCTGTGAATAAGCACACGAGCCGCTAATTGAAAAGCGACTCACAAGGGAAGCAAAACAGGCAGAAAATTTCCAGAGCTCATGCTCATTTATATTGGTCAAGGTTTTCTGGGGTTCATAAATAATGTACCTTTTCAATCAAGAGAGAGAGATGCAAGGCTTTAAAAACCCTTCATCAGAGCTTCACAGAAGGCTTTAGTAACTTGTGAAACATATCTCGTAGTCATGGAATAATATACCTCATCTACTACACAAATGGTGTTTGACATATTTATATGTCTATGACACTATATAACATAGTATGCTATGAGATTTCACACACAGCAAAACAAGTGTTTGCTGTCTTCAAACACTTGCTCTTATATTTTAGAAATAATGCCCCTTTCTCCAACATAGCATGATGTAATATAGGGCGATTTTTGTTTGTTTGGCTTGGTTTCAGGTTTTGAGCAGAAAAGCCTGAATTATTGTCTACACACACACTTACACACCCTTTTCAAACCTTTCCCAGGAACACTCCCATCAATCCACACTCCCACAAACTATTTAGTTGTCAGCAAGAAAGCTTTTTATTCTTCAACATACACTTAGCCTTTGTCTGATTATAGTAGTTAGTTGACTAAGCAAGAGACGACAACATATAACACATGAAAATAGCACTGTCAAGCCTATGTAGCCTGAAAAGTGTGGTCTAAAGTTAAAATATAGCAGTGTGTCACCACTATGCTGGCTTAGCACCCTTTTGACAGGTTCGATGGAGGAATATATCTATTGCTTAAAGTACCTGTTCACCACTAATAGTGCATTGTCATGGCAACTGCAGCAATAAAGAATTCTGCCATAGAGACAATGACTAGTTCTTTAAACTGACCAATCTTCCACCTCCTCCAAAGCTAAGTATCATTAGATAGTTTTCCATGATACCTAATGAGTTGTCTTTATGCTTTTGCCTCTCTTTTATGCATTCTTTATTCAGAATTCTGAAATCCGAAATACTCCAAAAGTGTCTACCAAGGTGGCTGAGATAGTGACACATTTGTTTTCTGGTAGTTCAATGTACACACACTTTGTTTCATGCACAAAATAACTCAAAATATTGTATAGAATGTTACTTTCAGGCTCCCATGTGTAAATGAATAAAATGAATGTCCTGTTTAGACTTGGATCTCAATATTATGTCTATATATAACAGGTATAATATTGAGATCCTGTGAGATCAATTAAAATGTTTCAAAAGTTATTACAAAATTAGGGAGTGCTGGTGTTTTGTTTCTAAAGTGTTTCTAAAGAGCCATTAGTGAAAATTTTGTTACTATAATGAGAATAACGAACTTTCGTTACTTTTTTGTTATGGTAATTGTGCAAGTGGGGAAACTTCAGAGGCTCCTTTCTCCATAATTTTTACAGCTATTGCTGTGAAACTTGTTACAAGGGTAGAACGCATTTACCACTCTTAGCCCATCAAGTCCCAGACCATTTTAGTTATCCACAGATTTTGGGGGAATTTTCAAAGTTTTTATAAACATTTCTTTTTCAAAAAACTACCAGAGTTATCTCCTTGAATTTTCTATAATTTTCACCAGATAACAGGAGATCACTCACCCCTACTTTCATAAATATTCATACATCTACTGATTTTAAGGATTTTTTAAAAAGTTTTGACAATTTTTTTAATCCATTGAATGTCTCTCATATTAACCAATAGAATTCTTCCCAGCCCAGAACTAATTTACTTACTTGTATTGAAGTATCATCCAGTCCTCTTTTTTGTAGATTCAACTATTTATTGGAACTCTGGCTGGCTGCTGGTATGAACAGACAAATCTCTCCCTATCCTGATTGAGGCTTTCTGATGCTGAGCAGAATTCTGGGAAATGCAGTTTAGGGCAGGGCCTTTTGAATTCTCTGGCAAAGGGTTCCTCACCTTCCCAAACTACATTTCCCAGAACTCTGTGCTTCTCAGTCTCTTTCCCAGCGAACTCTGCTTCCCCCTGCTGCTTCTGTCTCCTAAAGGTGAGAGGACATTAATTTAAAGAGGAAAGAGCCTTTTTGGCTTTGTTTTGCTTGGTTGCACTGAAAATTAAACTGCCTTTGGGAGGCTTCCAAAATTTACAAAATTAAAACAAAAAAGTATCGGGGTTAGTATCAATTTTTAAGTTTTTGGTGCAGGCCATGCCTGTGCATCGGATATAGCACCATAAGTACAAAATTAACGAATTTGTCTGTGAATTCTGCTCACATTGTCATCACTTGATTACTTGTCCTGGTTGCATGCGGAAGGAGAAACAATTTGTTAAATCTGTAAGAACTACTTAAAGGATGTATCATTACAGATAACAAAATGGTGGGATACAGCGAGGACTTTCTTATTTCAATCACATAAAGCCTTAACTAAGTTTCCAAACAGAAAACACCACCTGGAACTCACAGATATATGTCCTCTACTGTCAAGGGCATCTTCATTCCATGGGTTGTTCTCACAGTTCTTTTCAGGACACTGGCTGCTCTCCCATCAAAATTAAGTATTTACAAGTAGAGCATAACATACAGCTGTCACTTCAAAATTAATAAGAAACATTGCTTCAGATATGACAAATCCACTTTAGCTGAACAGATGGATTATATTGTGAAGTTTAGAATAATACAGAAGACTGTGCTGTTGAATACTGCTGAATAACAGGTTTTTGGACTGACAATGAAGACTTTGTCACTCAAGTGTTCTGTCCATGTACATCTAAATAGCCTTATAAAAAGTGTTTCATGAAGCTGGTGTAAACAAATATTTCAGATGATGGCTATGGCCCAACAACTCTATTTTTGACTCCATTTTATATAACTACACCACCAAAACATATTTATTGTTTTTAAACATAAATTAGCAAATACAATAAAATCTGCTCAACTTACTTCTTACTTTGATTTCATTACAGAAATGTTCTGCAGTTTCCAAAGCTTTTGCTGCAAATGCTGAAGTGAGGCATTCATTTAAGACAGCCAAATCAAATGTAGCAATTTGCTGAGAGATAAAAAGAATTAGTTTCTCAAGGAACTAACATCGCAGAACTAGAATAATAGAATCATAAAGTTGGAAGAGACCTTGTGGGAGATCTAGTCCAAATCCAGGAAAATCGCATTTAAAGCACCCCTGACAGATAGCCATCCAGCCTCTGTATTGTCTAAGACTTTCATGGCCGGAATCACTGGGTTGTTGTAGTTTTTTTCGGGCTGTATGGCCATGGTCTAGAGGCATTCTCTCCTGACGTTGAACTGAACCACCTCAACTGGGCTCTACAGGCCAAAGGTTACTCCACCTCAGACATCAGAAGAGCTGCAAGACTGAGAACAAGCCACGAGAGTCAAGACAAAGATCCACCCAGAGGAAAAGTGTTCTTGCCATACATCAAGGGAACCACTGACCGCATAGGGAAGCTGATGAGGAAACACAACATACAAACGATCTACAGACCCACCAAGAAAATCCAACAAATGCTACGTTCAGCAAAGGACAAGAGGGAACCTCTCACCTCTGCAGGAGTCTTCCGTGTACCATGCAGCTGTGGACAAGTCTACATAGGGATCACCAAATGCAGCATTGCCCAAACATGAATCAAGGCACATGAAAGGCACAGCAAACTAATTAAATCAGAGAAGTCAGCCATAGCAGAGCACCTGATGAACCAGCCTGGACACAGCATTTTATTTGAGAACACAGAAATGCTAGACCACTCTCACAATCACAATGTCAGACTACACAGAGAAGCCATTGAAATCCACAAGCATGTGGAGAATTTCAGCAGAAAGGAGGAAACCATGAAAATGAAAAAAAAAACTGGCTATCAGTATTAAAAAAAAACTCTAAAATTACATCAGCACAACAACAGAGAGGAAACAAACAAGGACATCTAATCACCTCTCAACAAAAGTTTGCTCCAGGCACTGTCAAGCCATTATATGCTAATCAAGGTGGTCAGTTGGAACATTCACACCTAGCTCCAGCAGACAAGAGTCCTTTGTCCCACCCTGGTCATTCCACAGATATATAAACCAATTTCCCTAGTTCCAACAGACCTCACTACCTCTGAGGATGCTTGCCATAGATGCAGGCGAAACATCAGGAGAGAATGCCTCTAGACCATAGCCATATAGCCCAAAAAAACCTACAACAACCTATCCAGCCTCTGTTTAAAAGCCTCCAAAGAAGGAGCCTCCACTATACTCCAGGGCAGAGAGTTCCACTACTGAACAGCTCTCACAGTTAGGAAGTTCTTCCTAATGTTCAGGTGGAATCTCCTTTCTTGTAGTTTGAAACCATTGTTCCGTGTTGTAATCTCCAGGGCAGCAGAAAACAAGCCTACTTCTTCCTCCCTACATATTTACAATGGCCATCATGTCTCCTCTCAGCATTCTCTTCTAAACATGTTCAGCTCTTTAAGCCACTCCTCATAGGGCTTCTTCCCCAGATCTTTGATTTTTTTTTTAGTTGCCCTCCTCTGGACACATTCCAGGTTGTCAACATCTCCCTTCAGTTGCAGTGGCCAGAATTGGACACAGTATTGCAGATGTGGTCTGACCAAGGCAGAACAGAGGGGTAGCATGACTTCCCTGGAGCTGGATACTATACTCTTATTTTTGCAGGTCAAAATCCCACTAGCTTTTTTAAACTGCCGCATCACACTGTTGGCTCATGTTTAACTTGTTGTCCATAATGACTCTAAGATTTTTTTCACATGTACTGCTGTTGAGGTAGGCACCCCAAATTCTGTATTTTTGCATTTCATATTTTATGCCTAAGTGGATTATGATGCATTTGTCCCTGTTGAACTTCATTTTGTTAGTTTTGGCCCATCTCTCTAATCTGTTAAGATCGATTTGCATTCTGCTCCTGTCTTCTGAAGTTGGTTCAGTTCCAATTACCTTGAGTCACCTTTACCTTTGCTTAGCTGTCCACCTTTATCTTTTCATTATATGATGTGCTGTTTTTCAACCTTCAAAAATATATTGATGAATGACCACTAAATACTCCAATCAGTTCTTATTAATTGTGAAGGATAACCTAATTCTGAATGTCATTTGCAACTGATGAGAACAAGAGGTTCTTGAGGGGACTTAAGCATATGAAACTCTGAAATCTGATGTGTCTTATAATCTAGTGAGACATTGCTGGTTAAAATCCAGCCTCAGCTACTAACTCAAGAGAATGGTAGCCACACATTGGGAGAGGGGTCGATAAGCCCTCCCCTTTCTACCATAATTTTTAGGGTTGTTTATTTTTGGAATTGCTGGAAGACATTTAAGATAACTTACAAATAATATAAATTTTTAGATACAGTTTTGAAGTGTTCAAACAATCAAAGTTATCATGACTGTATTTACTTATTTATAAGTCAGCCTCATGTATAACTCAAGGACAGGTATGGAGTTAAAATTATAACTTTTGATGTGACTCGTGGACAGGTTGAGGCAGGCATGTAGCCGGGGGGGGGGGGGGCTTGGGGGGCTTCAGCCCCCCCGAAATTCTCATGGTGGTTCGCGAGAAGGTCTTACTGGTACATTATTTAAACTGTTATGTTTATTCATATCATGATCTGATCACCATGCTCAATATATCCCATATGTATGGGGGTATTGGGGTAATGATACAAACGGTTTGCTGGGGTAGACCCTCTTTCACTCAGACTCAGCCCCCCCCGAACCAAACTCAGCCCCCCCCCCCCCCCGAAACAAAATCCTGGGTTGAGGGATACACCATGGAAAAAGGAAAGTACCATTTTCCCCTTAGGGTCCACCCCTGGCTGCTATTGCAATTTCCCTGCCCAGGCTGTTAAAAAGGCTAGAAATGGTGCTACATCAGAGAGAATCCATCCATGGTTGTTCTAAGAAGCATCATATCTTAATGGGCCTTAGCAGCATCATTCCAGTAATCTCTTTTATGGTGAAAAGGGCTTTTCATTCTTTATTCTGACTGCAGACCTGTGGCTGTACATTCAGCTTTGCAGATGGGGAAAGGAAGCTAGCAGTCACTTAGTAAATACTGTGAGACCATAAAAATCTTCTTTCCTTAGTTTCCATTTATAAATTGAATACACCACTGCCTTCAATCTTGTTTCTGGTTCTGACTAGAACAGACCCACCCACTCAACATTTATTCACATATTGACTTACCATTCAACATTGACGTCAAAAGGTCTCCCCTAGCTGGCATTAACCAATGGGAGTCAGGCCTTTGATATACTCACTAATGAAGTATTATTATGAGCAATTAAGTAAAGAACAATAAATATAGAAAGTAAGACCTAACGTTTTCCCCTGCATTGTTGCAGTGAATCAGTGGTGACTTCTTCCAAAACAATGCATTCCATTCTCATTGTCCCTCATTGTTTTTCATGTTTCTTTCTACAGCAGACAACCAATATTCCACAACTACTGAGCATGTTCAATCTACATTCATCTGTTTTGTGAAGCGCCCCTCCACTCTTGATGCTGCCTTTCCTCCTGCTTTTTCATGTTTCTACAAATTCTGTGATTTCCCCCAAATTACTGGATACCTCTCACTATCTTTTGCATTTTGGCTGCATGAAGACCATGAGTTGAGACTCATGGTCTTCATGCATGGAAAGACCATGGCTAAAAGGTACCATACTTCCTATACTGTGTTATTCTTCTATTTATATATTTGGACTGCTGCTTGAGCCTAGTTCAGATTTCTAAAAACAAGGGAAGGGGGATGAACCTTCAGCCACTATGTATATCATAATGATAAAACATAGCACCCCCTCAACTTGTGTAATGAATATAAACAATTTCTAATTTCTAATTTCTCCCCACATCACTGGATTTTTCTTTAATCCCATTGCCATTACTCATAAGTAACTTGTGGATAATGGCAATCACATTAAAGCCTTACCTCTCAAACGTGATATTGGTCCTAGGATGCATGAGGTTAAGAAGCTCTGATGTTCTTCGGGATGCCATCAAATGCTGATGGTGCCCCCTTTCTGATAAAAATAGTCATAGTAATGTCTTCTATATTGGCTGTTGTTGTTACTGTCAACCTTCAGCATTCCCAGCTTTGAAATCAGAACTGCACTTTCTTCAAGAATGACCAGCCAAGTTAAATTAATCTTATGTGGTATAGCAATAATTGATGACTTGGCATTTTAAAATCTGTGGTTTCTGAAAAAAGAACACAAGCTGTCATTGATAGGAAATAAATGGGAAGATTTTTAAAAGGCCTTTGGTAATTAGTGGTCTGGAGGAGAGAAAAGTATCTCTGTGGAATTATGATGAATTGCATACTTCTGATAAGCTTTATTGATTAATAAGTCTTCTGTACATGTAAGAGGAAACCATGGAAATATCAAACACATTTAGCTTTTCTTCTGTTTCAGATTTACAGATATATGTAAGAGATCACACTTTTAATTTGAACCATGGATATTATTTTCCCAAAAACATAATTTGTAGTGTAGGCTGGATATTATGTGATCTATTGAATTTACTTGGTGAAATTAAAGCAGATTATTGGACTATGACATTCCACATTCGTGCTTTTGTGACTATTCTAATTCTATAGCTGCATACCAGAACCCTGTTGTCTTGTTGTCACTATCTTTCTAGGTGCTATCACACACCTCTCCACTGACAAAGAAATGCACTAGTCCACTTGCCTCCATGAATTTATTTTTTCAGAGTGATTGGAGTGGTGGGATAGGCACGATTTTCTGGACAAACACTACCCTCATTCAAATATGCTCAATCCATATTGTAAAGCAATGCATGGATGTGAGTGCACTTCATTGGTCTGGTTGATCTTGGCTCATGACAATCACTTCAGATGAATATTTCACATCTGTATCATGGCCAGCAGTTTGTCTGACTTGGCTAAGCTGCTGCTGGGTGATTGGAAGAGGTCAAATTGACCTTTCCTTCTAGAGGAATGCATCACAGGCTATTGTGATTATCTGTACAGGCTTTATGAAATGAGTAGCAGCTGAGATCTCTAGATAAATAAAGGGAAAGAAGAGCCCTTTGATAAAAAATAACATTGTACTTTGATATTCATGTCTTTGATCCTTCTCTGTTACCCTGGGTTAGATGCTAGACCCTAACTTTGTTCCTGCAATACTGTTTGAACATCACTGCTCTTGTAACCTTGTCTTGGACCTTGTTGTTCCCAGAACCCTGGAATCTGAGTCTTAGACAATCTGCCTGGCTGTGACTTATGGATTCTACTTCGATCCTTGACTCTCTGGCTTGACTTTGGAACTCTGACTATGGTTTATACTCTTGAACTCTGGAACATTATACTGAATGAGCTCTTGGCATCCGACTTTTGAATTGCAAACCTGGCTACTGTTTACTCTTGCTCCTGAACTAGCTTTGTAGTACTCTTGGTGTTAATTGGACAATCTGACCTTGATTTGTGTTACCCCACACTATGAGATGTATTTATGTTTTGCTTAACTAGACTTTTAAAATACCAAATGTTTTAGTTCTCCATTTAAGTACATCTGGTCTTGGCTCATCCTGTGTTTGCTGATTAAATTCTGCCTGGTTACCAAATGAGAGACACCTGTTATCCTTTTGTTAGGATGGGTTTAGTTCCTTTTGTATAGTTTTCTATGGAAGGGGACCTTAGTTAGACCTGTAACCTCATCACATTGATTAAAATAAGTGTCCTAGGATATTTAGAGCCTTCTTGAGGGAGGAGCACCACAGCAACCATCACACGACATTGTATGATTTTCTGCTGTGGCACTATCCCCAACCAGGATGAAAGTGTCACTGGACTCTTTCCTCACAACATGGGAGGCTTCCTATGTTGTGCTGGCTCCAATGGAACCAGCATGCTTCTGCCCTATTTGGACAACACTTCCCCTGTATGATTGGGAAAATGTCTCAGCACCTGCTGTTTCACCACGACTGCTGGCAAAATGGCACCGGGAGGGGGGCACCTCATGTGATATGGTCATTAATTTCTTTAAGACCCCCCCCCCGCCCCCAAGGAGGAGACTTACAGCTCTCTTTATCACCCAGAAACTCACTCTGCTATTGTTTTACTTATAGTGCCAAGGCCCTAGGAATCTGCAATATCACTCATATCTAAGGTGTTGATATGATCCACATGGAAGCAGGCGGTAGCATCCAAAATCTCCTCGTTGGGATTTTCTCCAGGTCTACTATTAGCTATGGATTACAATCAAGCCAAGGCACTTATTAAACAACGTATCACAGACACAGAGCGCCAACTAGATCTGGCCTCGGCTCCAACCTTCCTTGTCAGTGAAGACAGCAGATACCTTGCCTCCCCTATGGCATATTTAACATACTTAGAGGTTCCTATTCATCGAAGGGCTTTCACCCTGGCCCGATGCCATGCTCTCCCATCAGCTGTACTCGAGGGCCGCTACCGGAAGATCCCTTTCCCAGAGAGACTCTGCCCCTGTGACTCGGGTCATGTGGAAACAATAGAACATGTGCTCCTTCAGTGCCCGTTCTACAGGGATACCCATGCCAGGCTTATCTTACCTCTAATAGACAAGCACCCAGGCCATTCAGGACAATTTTATACCTCCCTGCTACTTGCAGATACTAATTCAGCTACAACCTACAATGTCGCAAAGTTTTGTGCAGAAGCATACACAATCCGCCAGGGGATGACTAGTTCCAAAAGTCAACTGTGTGTCCAGTAATCTTCTTCCCTGGATCTACAATTTGGTGATGGGTCTGGGCATTGTATGTTTTTACCCTGTTTCCCCTTCTGCTCCCTCACCCATATTGTGTTTTTAGTAGTTGTATTTATATATTTTTAATGTACCAAACATGCCAGGTTTGTATGGAAACGTGACACTATTTCCTGTGCTGGTCAATGACCGAAATAAATGTTTTTGATTTGATTTGAAGGTGTTGAGGAAAAGATTCAAATACAAGGTGTTATGCAGAAGACAACATCCAGATAAAGGACACAGCAGGAAGCCAGTAAAGTGGATCTTCTTGGAAGCAGTCAAGAAGAAATCAGTTAATCTTTTCCTGCAAATGAAACTTTGTTAGTCAGACCCTGAGAAGAGTTAGGGTTCCGATTCTTCAGCACAATTAATCTTTTTTTGTTAACTGTTACACTTTTGCCTGTGAGTTTCCTACTCTGTTTTGGTCTAGTACATGGAACTATATAAGAGTTTACATAACAGTTCCCATTGATCAAAACATGACTGCCTGATGCTCCTATTTTTTTTATTTTATTTATTTATTTGGTATGCTTGTATACCGCTAATATCTCAGCCTGTGCGGCGACTCATTGCGGTTTACAACATGTTAAAATATACAATGTTAAAAATATACAATTCGCTTAAGCATATAAAAATTAAAATTAAGAATACATACAAAAAACATACGCCGTATTGGGCCACCAATACAGATCGGGCATCTCATAGTTAAAATCGTCATCCAATTCGTTGTCTTGATTGCTAATCCATGGTCAGATAAAACATCACGGCGAGGTCAATTGAAGACTTGCTCAAACATCCAGGTTTTTAGTTTTTTCCTAAATGCCATTAGCGAGGTGGCTGATCTTAGTTCAGTAGGGAGGGCATTCCAAAGCCGGGGGGCCACCACAGAAAAAGCCCTATCTCTCGTTCCCACGAGCCGCACCTGTGAAGCAGGTGGGATAGAGAGAAGGGCTTCTCCTGAAGATCTAAGGGTCCTGGTGGGCTGATAGGCCGAGATACGTTCGGATAGGTATGTAGGGCCAGAACCGTTTAGGGCTTTAAAGGTCAGAACCAGCACTTTGAATTGGGCTCGGTAGCTAATCGGTAGCCAGTGAAGCTGGTACAGCAGAGGAGTTGTGTGCTCCCTGCGCCCAGCTCCTGTTAATACCATGGCTGCCGCCCGTTGGACTAGTTGGAGCTTCCGAGCCGTCTTCAAAGGCAACCCCACGTAGAGAGCATTGCAGTAATCAAGACGGGATGTAACCAGAGCGTGGACTACCGTGGCCAAGTCAGACTTCCCAAGGTACGGTCGCAGTTGGCGCACGAGTCTTAATTGTGCGAATGCTCCCCTGGTCACCGCCGAAACCTGGGGCTCCAGGCTCAGCGATGAGTCCAGGATCACACCCAAACTGCGAACCTGTGTCTTCAGGGGGAGTGCGACCCCGTCTAACACAGGCTGTAACCCTATACCCTGTTCGGCCTTGCGACTGACCAGGAGCACCTCTGTCTTGTCTGGATTCAATTTCAATTTGTTCGCCCCCATCCAGACCGTCACAGCGGCTAAGCACCGGTTCAGGACTTCGACAGCCTCCTTAGTAGCAGGTGGGAAGGAGTGACAGAGTTGGACATCATCTGCATACAGATGACACCGCACCCCGAAACTCCGGATGATCTCACCCAGCGGCTTCATGTAGATGTTAAACAACATGGGGGACAGTATTGAACCCTGAGGAACCCCACAAGACAAAGGTTGTGGGGTCGAGCAGGAGTCCCCCAATGACACTTTCTGAGACCGACCCTCGAGGAATGACCGGAGCCACTGCAGAGCAGTACCTCCGAGACCCATTCCTACTCATTCCCTTTGTGAGTGATCTCTGGCATGGGTTCTTCTTCTGCCTGTCTCACTAGAAATTATATAAACATTTATTACGGTCAATGACCAGCATCAAAAAAGTACAAGTGACAGGGTATGCAAGTGTCAGAGTATGCACAAATGTACAAGCACAAGTACAGAAGTATACAAGCATCAGGTTACACACACATCCGGATATCAGGAAACAATGTTAAAACAGAGTTTAAAACCCAATATTAAATAAGGTAATTAAAGTGGTGTTAAACATTTAAATACTAAAATATCAATGATAAAATATATGTTAAAACTTTCTAAGTCTGTGTTCACAACAGCAAAACAACAGAGGGGAAACAAACAGGCACATAAAATCACTCCCAACAAGGGATTCACCCCGGGCACTTCCAAGCCATTGAATGCTAATCAAGGTGATCAGCTGAAACATTCACATCTAGCCCCAGCAGACAAAAGTCCTTTGTCTCACCCTGGTCATTCCACAGGTATATAAACCCATTTTTCCTACCTCCAACAGACCTGACTGCCTCTGAGGATGCTTGCCATAGATGCAGGCGAAACGTCAGGAGAAAAATTGCCTCCAGAACATGGCCATATAGCCCAGAAAAACCTACAACAACCCAGTGATTCTGGCCATGAAAGCCTTCGACAATACTTTGCCTTGAACTGTTTGGATGTAATTAATGCACATGCTACTGTTGTTGTTCCAGTTGTTGCTGCATAAATAGCAACCTGGGTAGACTATGGCTGACAGGAAGTGTAGAAGAGGAAATTTAACTTTCTAAAGCTGTAGGGGAAATAGATGCAAGAACCCTTTCCCTAGGAAAATCAAATGAGAAACAGTTAAGCACAAGCCAATGACCCAGTTGTGTAAAACACAGCAGAAAGTTTTTAAGTGCCTTCACAGTTGCCATTCATTTATTGTAAGAGAAAGAAACCGATTACAGTGCAAAAGCCAATTCAAGATCGGAACTGTCCCACCCACTCAGTCTAGTCACCCTTTAGAAGTTTTCATCTTTTCCTCTAGCAAATGGACTATCTTACTAGTTTTAGTCAGCCGGATTTGTTTTGATTGAAGAAACCAATTATTTACCTTCTACCTCTGATATGTCAGATCTTGCTCACTCCTGCTTTTCCTTGTGACACACCGTGAATCAGATACGAGCATGAAATGTAAATTCTGAACTTCAAATATCGTGTACAGAGTACTTCAGAGTCAATCAAAACTGAGCTCAGGTTGAAAATCTCTGTCATTTTAAATGTTATACTACCAAAAACATTCAAGGAGATAACCACATGAAAACTAGAAAAGCAGTCTGTTCATAATGAAGTATAGACTGAATGAGTGCATTTTGAAACTCTTTCAAAGGAGAAAAAGGAAGCTGACGTGATCCATCTCGAAAAAATATGGGAAACAATGTGTCCTAAGCATGGTATTTGCTTCATTCATCTGAAAGTGTAGTTGTGTTTGGGATCACATAATAAAATCTTAGCTACTTTCCTTCTTCTCCCCAGTCCATTTCCACTCACTGTTAATGTTTAGGAAGACTTTGGATTTGACAAGGTGAATAGGAAGCACAATGCTCCATCTTCCAGCTCTTTTCTCTGCAACATATATTTATCACCTATTCCATGAAGAGCTTGAGAATATATAAAATAAACTGCATTTCATATTCTGTAGGAACAAAATGGCAGTATTTCTGGTTTAATTTACAAAGCTAGGTGTGTGAGATGTACACAAACCTATGCTCTAGTGAATACATGGGAAAGTGCAATCATAACAGCTAGCTCTGACACACAGCTAATGTGTTTTCTGTCTGTGGATCCGTGCAACTGTTCATAGATGGTTAATGAGAAAAGATCCTATGTGCATTTTGCTCTTCTCTGCAGATGGAAAACTCAGGTCATTGAGGCAGATTCTACATATTTACTATACACTGTGTGGCTGGTATGAAGTTGGGATATGAGGCAGACTCTCAGGACCTCATCACATTAACCACCGGAATTGCCATGAATCCAGCGGTGCCCGGTGGGGGGAAACCCATCACCCCACACCCTACATCATCCAGCATTCCCCCTACCTCATCCCTTGGGAGGAAGCTTCCACTGCCCCACTTTTCCCCATTGTTGCCAATGCAACACGGAAAGCCTCCTCTGTTGCTGCTGTGGCGGCATATACCAGTTCCTTTTCAGTTTTTCCACAGAGCCCTGGAAGTAGATGTACAATGTGGGATGGGGGCCAGAGGGCTCTGTGGCAAAACTGAAGAGGAACTGTCACATGCTACGGAATTTGGCCCATCTGATGAGGTCATCACATAATGTCAGAAAACCCTTATTGTAGTCAAAGATCTTTTAAAATCTGTTGTTTTTCCTACTTCTGGTAGCATTTTAAAGAAGAAATGTTTAGATATGTGGTTAGCAGACACCCCAAATACCAAGACCATATAAGCTGCCTCCGTGGACACAAAGTCAGCTTGGGAGAAGCCTGAAACCCCTAATTGTCTAGGAAACAGCATTCCTCAGTCACACATTTGTTGAGATGGTAGGATCAACAATTCAGAAGACTGTATTCTTGCCTCCCCAACTGTACTCCTCTATCTAAATTTCAAGAGGAAAATATGAGCTACCAACAGTGTAAACAACTTTTATATAGGAGAAGAATGAGTGGTTGTCAAGAAGGTAAGATTCTTACTAACAATGACAAACGACCTATGTAATCTAGAGTCTGTCCCCAAAGTAACCAATCAGATGCCTATGGGAAGTGAAGAAACATGATACAACAATTTCCTGTGTGCTAGCTTGCTCTGCAAAAGTTGCATCCAGACCCATGAGGAGAAACTGGCTTTCATCTAAGAATAACCTATGGTTTCATTCTAAATTTCTGTTCATACTGATGATACCTATCTATTTCATTTTGTAGTGAAATAATTACTGTTACTTGGGTTAATGTTCTTTTTTAAACCAGAGGAACATTGCATCCAAGTACAGAGGCATAGGCCTGGCTGGTTGGTCACTTTATTCTTGCTCATGCAGATGCTGTATATTTATTATTATGCCTCCTTTTGGTATTATTTTTGAACCCAGCAGGATCTGACATGGTGTTTAAAGCAGCCGAACAGTGTGGCCCCATTTAAAAGCAACATCTATAACAAGCGTAGTAAGTACATTTATATACTAGCTTATGCCCTCTCATGGCAGTAAAAGTCAATTCGGGATTGCTTTAGGAAGGACTATAAAAATGTAAATTACGAAGACAGACCTGATTTGGTCTTATTGCCTTGGCTGAGTTCTAACACTTAAACTTGGAATATATGACTGGTGGAGGTAATTAATACTTGGTAATTTGCATATTCACAAGACACTGGACCATTTTTCTCTCAGCTCGGGTGAGATAAATGAGCAGGGGTTCCTGAGACCACTTAACTAGAATTCTGGATTTGAAGCATTTGCCTACATTTAAATGTGCACAATTCCTCATAGCATGTTATCTGAGCTCTATAATATTGCTCTGATTTTAAATAGCATGAAAGAGGAAATAAAATTGATTATTCTTTCTTGTGTGGAATAAAATATTGAAAATGCTAAGCAAACTACTGATTTAAAAGAAGGCAAAAACCAAAATGGAGATTCACACTCATAATATCAAAATATGATGCATTTGAAAGGAGTAGTCCAATGTGGACAAATATCAACTACTCTTTCTTCTCAGCTGGATTTTTTTTTCCAAAATAGGCACCCAAAAACTGTGAAATGATGCACAGACAAGATATACTTTTCAGTTGATATTGATGTAGCTGACTCTGGCAAAGTACTAAAAAATGTTCTTAGATTTGACAACACAGATTATTCTATTGCACCAAATAAAGTGAAACATTATATTTTCCACTTTAATCTGAATGGAAAAAATATGACTATAGTAGTGGTAGCAGTAGTAATAAAGAATACATTGCTGTACTTTAGACTAAACACTGAATTGTTTTCCAATTAAAAACATACAAAACAAAAAATATATAACAATTATTCAATGCAGTTGGACCTTCCAAAAGGATGACTTGAGAGGAAACTTACTAAGAGTAGATAGTGTCCCTTTTACTGTACTCATTTGTCTGTTCACTTCTCCTGCTACAATGGGATCACAATTCCAGTTCATCTCTTCAGCCATTATGTGTGTTCAGTTTACCTTTAAAATACTGGAAAATACTCTGAAGCCACAGTCATCTTGGAAGTCTGTTGAACAAAATACCAGCAGTGAGTTTTCTGCTTTGCCATTCTTTCACTTTCATTGCTAGTGGAGACAGAGATACACAGATGTTGAACCTTTCTACATGATCTCAAGAGTTTTTAATATGTATTAATGTTACGTAAAGCTTAATATACCATCTCAAGCTACAGCCTTCTCTATGGCTATGCTCTTCTATCATAATGCTTTATCTGCCTGCTATATTGCTACCTTTTCTTCTGGGATATAGATAGATGATAGATAGATAGACAGATAGATGATAGATAGATAGATAGATAGATAGATAGATAGATAGATAGATGATAGATAGATGATAGATAGATAGAGATATATATCATAAGATGCATTTCTGTTTGTCATTTACATCCAATTTCCTCATTCCCTGAAACTCAAGGTACTGTATCATATATACAGTCTCAAGGTTCAAGATGTTTGTATATTCATCAAGTCATGAAGGAAACTACAGCAGGGTTGGAAAGCATTCTGGATATTGTTGGACAAAAACTCCCATCAGCTGTGAGAAGCATGGTGAGTGGTGAAGGAGGGCTTATGGACGTTCCTGTCCAAGTGTCCATGTTTGAGAGGGTCATACAAAATTCCAATTACTGCATGCAGTAGTAATGAAGTAAATAGGATTTCCAAATTTCTATTTTCTACTTAAATTATCGCTGAAAGACTCCTGCATTTATAAGGCTCACTGCCTATATTAGTGACTCACAGTGAAGATGTACAGACATACATCTCAGTTGAGTTATTAACTTCCCTTGGAACAGAAAATGAGGGCAACACACACTGAACACATTTTCTGTGTTTACACCATGTTTTATTTCATCCCTTTTAATAGGCAAACAATATGACATATGGGACCAACTATCAAAACAGAGAAAATGCAAGCTCAGCCAGAAACCACATTGGTTGTCCTTGGACCAGCCATTTCCTCTTCCAATGGCGCAGGAGAGGGAATCATATATGCTGCATTGACTGGGGTCCTTGAAGGAAAAACAGGCTACTGATAACAGAAAATTAAATAATCTTGACCTATCTTCAAACAAGCTTTCTCCAAATAATGTCCCCAGCCTCTGTATTCACAAAAAAACCCAGCAGCTTACTTTCTATAAGTCAAACTAATCTAAGGTCATAGAACAAATAAATCTCCTAACAGGGTACAGGCCCCTGATCTCATGTGTGTGCGTGCGTGCGAGCATGCCTCATCCTTTCACTGTGCTATGAATCACATATATTCATACCCTTCAGACCACAACCTAACAATTGGTTAAACAATTCTTTAAGCATAGGAATGTAATTTTTTTTTTACTAAACTATAAGAAGCAAGTAATTTTAGCAAATTTAACCATTCTCAATTCAGGATTTGCATTTTTGCCAAAGGAAATAATATTTCAACACAGAAATCAAATGTGTGCACATTTTATACAGAGGAAATACCCAATTACAGAGATTTTGTGGGAAGCCCAGAATTAAATATGCAGAAATTAATATATCTGCATGGAAATATTATTTTCCATGCAGAAATTGAGGTTTCCTGCATTAAAATGATGTTTTCTGTTCCAAATAACCCATTGTGAATTTTGCATCAAGTATGTGATAGACTGAATATTCCTGTCAGTCAGGGGTTCTTCTCATATGGGTTTCTCAAAATTTGAAAACAAACAAACATGCATTTAGATAATTTTCCAGATAATTTTGAATATTCTTTCCATTGTTTTCAGTAATAGAGAAAGTACAACATTTAAGATGCTGTGGTATATTTGTGTCCTTAGTAAAAATGCACATCTGTGCAGGGGGCACAAGTCTGTGTGCCCAGATATTTCCATTGGATAGCCTTGCATTTTTAAACAGATATCTGCTTTATGATCTTTAATGCTTCAAAAGGAGCCCCCAGAAGCACAATGGGTTAAACCCTTGTGCCAGCAGGACTGAAGACCAACAAGCCACAGGTTTGAATCCAGGAAGAATGCGGATGAGCTCCCTCTGTCAGCTCTGGCTCCTTATGCGGGGACAGGAGAAAAGCCTCCTACAAGGATGGTAAAACATCAAAATGTCAGGGTGTTCCCTGGACAACATCCTTGCAGACAGGCAATTCTCTCACACTGGAAGTGACTTGCAATTTCTCAAGTCGCTCCTGACACGAAAAAATAATGCTTAAAAAATGGATGTATTTCCTGCTTCACAGTCTAACTAGATTTAACTCAGTCTTATTGACTGGAGAATCTGCTTTGATTGTATTGTTGTTTAATTGATAATATTGTATATGCAATTGCAACAAAATAATTTGAAGCAACTCAGAATGGCTGCAGTAATGTCTTCTTTTCTTTGATGCAATGCTGCAAAGATTGCCGCACAGATCAAAAATGCATGAGCCAAGATGTAACACAAGAGACAAGATAGTTTAGAAGCAACAGATTGCTATGATCACTGGGTGAGGCATTGATTCTAGTAGCATCTCACATTATAGGCAGAGTTTATTCCACAGGGGCTTCTGGGAGGAGATGAATCACTAAAATCTCTGAAGAAAACTGTAACTTATTTCTTTTTGTAGTGGGCTTGCTTCAGCGGCTGCTGTCTATTGCTTCAACAGATTGGTTTTATGCAGTTGACAGGTGGGCAGGTATCGAGATGGATTTTGTCTGGGTTCTGTTTTGTTGTTTCATTTGTAGCTTATTTTAAGAGGCAGGGTTGTATTCATTTTGCTATCTTCAGATGTTGCCATTTGTGGAGGAAGAATCAAAAGCTCTGGAAGAAATCAAAGCTCTGGAAGAGAGCAAAGTGGATTGCTTTAATCTCTCTTATTTCTCTACTGCTGGTTGAAGGCTCCTCTTTTCTGTCCTCATCTCTCTAATTACACCTTTGGTTGCCTTCCACTAAAGGCCAATTCACGAGAGATTTAGGATACACAAAAGCACTTTCTCTCTCTCCAGGCATCCTTGAAAGGATTGCTAACTCATCTACAGCCCACTTGCATGAAGTATTTGAACACTGCTTAACTTTGGTCTTTTCAGCTTCTCTTTGGGCCAAAGATTTCCACTATTCACATGCAGTCTATAAAGTGTCCTCAAAAGAAGATACCATACCTTTTCACCATGGATCTCAAGGGTGATATATCTGACTCTCCTCCTCTCCTTTTTATGCTCACAAGAATCCTGAGAAGATGAAGATGACAGACTTCAAGCTAAGGAAAAGTGACTGGCCCAAGGTTACCTAAGTAGCCCAAGCTCATGAGGACTAACCTGAGCCCCCATATCCAAAATCAGCACTTTGACTTCTACTCCACAATTCCTTTGATCTTACCCTATTTCTCTGCAGAGTAAGATCAAAAAACTTCATTATCTGATAGTCACAATAATAGGTTAGGGTTTAAATGACAGAAGTGTAAATGTGTGCATCATTTTGCATGCTCAGTAGCTCAGATAAATTTCCCAACCCCACTCAACCATTACTATGGCTGTTTAACACTTGCTTTGATCAACAATGTACAAGAAGAGATCAAAACAGAAAATGGCATATTTCATGTTGGAAGATATATATATTCAAATATTTAATGATATCGAAACTATTTTGGAATTGGATTAAAGTTCCTTTAAAGTTCAGAACAGGATCTGTACTGGACTTACCATCTTATTGAAATGGCAATCATTTGATGATATGGTGACATTAGCATAAGAAATGAGTAACAATATAGTAGGAGGTGTAAAGAAGTGAATTTTGAGCTATTTGGGAAAGAAATTGGACATGAGGGGGAATTTTGCTTTTCTCTCAAATGGGACTTAAAAGCAACTTACAATATAAGTTTAAAACAAAACAGCTAAATCAATAGGAAGTATAAGGATTAGAAAGCATTAAACCGTCAATCAAATTAAAACACTATTTTTAAGACTTTGAAATTCGTTGAAACACATGAAATAGATATATTTACTATCCAGTTTTCTTGAAGATTCACCTTAATCATGGAAATATAGTGCTAATTTAACTATGAGGGTCCATACATATGCAGAACAATATTTATTAGAGATCACACTCTGGTGTGTATTCATCTTTTAGTGTAAAATCCCTCCCTCCCTTTTTGACAATAGCATTGTCTAGCTAATTATCTTAATGTTCCAAATGTATTGTGTTAAACTTTCCTTATATGTTTATTTATATGCATTTATTCTTCCTTCTCATCATAACATTTCCCAGTTCATAGAGATCATTTAGAATTTCAGCCTAACCAATACATTTTTCCCATCCTACACTTAGCTTCCCTACAGGATCATAGACAAATGAGTCACTCAGTCAAACAATACTCTAATTCTGATTCCTAAATTGGATATCAAGTTATTTTAACCATGGCCAAAGTATTCATTTGCTTTTATGAAGAATATTCCATGTAAAGTGGTTCCAAAACTCTTATTACTTTTTACTATTATAAGAGCATTAATGTTTTTGATGTTTAGGGAATTTTGCCTTGTCAAGTGAAATAAATGGAATAAAATTAATGCAGAAAAAGTAGCTCAGTGTTTAAAGTCTTGGAAATTGAGAGAATTATGTGGTTATGTAAGAGCTTCCCAAGGAAGATCTATTACTTTAGCAAGATATCACCTATGTCAGAAAATATGTTCCACTGGCTAAAAAGAAAAAAAGAAAGATGGGGAAAAATTAATGACTGAAAACTGTAAATACCTTACAGCTAATCTTATATGGACTTTTGGCAAAATGAAATGAGTTTTGCAAAGCTCCCAAGAATTCAGTTCCCCAATGAAACAGCGCCTTAAAACCTTGGAGAGCCCTAAAATGAAGCCATTTTTACTCACATAGCTTTGCATCTGTATTGTAGCATGGAATAGAAAACATAATGATATTAAATCTGTCTTTTACTAAATGGCATCATTCTGGATAAAACGCAATACAGCATACAGTTTTTGCCTGAGACTAGATGATTAGGAGTACCACCAATGCATTTCAGTATTGATTGCCTCAAATTTGGTAAAAGTTGATGTTCCCATTTGAAAGTTGTTTATCCAGACAACATTTAGCAAGACTGTCTTAATCAGTTGAATGTCTCTGCCTGTTGATGAATTTCATGTAGTCCCATCATTGGTGCTTTCTTCTCAATCTGTGAACATCCACAAAGTTTATCCAGGAGACTACCAGCACAGTGATAGCTGGTCACCTCAATCCCAGAAGTATCTACTTCTGTTTTATGTTTGGAGCCATTTAAGGTCTTTCTGGGGACAGAGTTGAACACCATGAGGGTCTCCTTTAAAACTGGAGCTAAAATCCAGTACAGATTTACAACCCCATTGATGTGGATGACACCTATTACTAAGTGTGTAGTGTTCAGATTCGAATCTCAACAATCACTGGTGTTGACATTCCATGTAACATATATCACAAAAATATCTGAAGATCAACAATGTTCAGCCTCACTCTGTCTCATTGTGATGCTGCATTTTTGAAGAATGACCACTAGAGTGCTGCAGGTATCCATTCAAGATGAGCTTCTGAACATTACCAGACACAGTTTGTCAGCTGAGTGGCTTAGCAAACAGCTTGCATTGTAAATAAAGATTGCGGCTGTGCGTTTTACATCCTTTATTGCATCTGCTCAGGAATTCAGCTGTGATGGAGTGATTCAAGGATTCTTAGTTGCTTTTTAAAAGCTTGTATGAGAGCTCAAAACTTGCATATGTATAGAAAGGAAAAATGCTTGCTAATGCCATCATGTTTGGAAAGTCATGATGTACGCAGTTTCTGGAAAATCCATGACTTCTCAGTTATGCACTGTGTCTATAGTTGTATTGATATAGCTGTAAATAAATAATTGATGTGTGTATTTTATTAATTAGTTGGAGCTGAGGCAAAGCAAGGGAGTCTCTCTCTGTTCTCCCTGAAAACAGTGGACTCAAGATGTAGAACGACTACTTCAAAAGGGTTTAAATTACATAGTTGATTAGAAATTCAGCAGAAGATATTTAGATGTTATGTCCATGTTAGCAGAATTAATATTATAGTGAATTAAATATAAAAGAGGCACTCACATGGCTTAGACCTTGCACTGACATATAGGCTTGCAAAATTCTGAAAACGTCTCCTTGCAAAGTCATCCTTTTCCATCTGACTTCAAAGTTAGGTCTTTGAAGATACAGTTTGAAGATACTGTAACTGGCTTTTTCCAATAGATATTATACTTGCCAGATGGTCTTCATTTGCAGTAGGAGGTACATAATAATATAGAACAGCTAAGGCTACTTGTTCCTATATTCCTGTTAGAAATCAGGATCTACCTTGAATATATTTAGTGTTTTGATAGCAATAGCCTAAAAGATATGCACACAGGAAAATGAGGAAACTATGTCTTTTCCTTGTAAGGTTTCTGAACTTTTCATTTGGGAAAACAATTCTAGCATATGACAATTACAGCATTCACTTTTAAGACAACTCCAGCTCAAGTCATAACTGTGCAGAAGGAGAGAATATTAGGTTATAACTTGATGAAGGGTATATATACCTCCGGTTATTTAGAGGATAAATGTTGGAAATGTCAGTCAGGTGTTGGCAGTTGTTTTCTTATCTGTTGGTTATATGATAACACAAGACATAGATGAACAAGTGAACTATTCGTTCTAGGGTTTTTTTCTTCATTTTACTGTAAAACCCATAAAAGAAAAAAAACCTAATGAGTAAACAGCATTGATAGTCTATCGTTTATTTATTTACTTTATTTGTATACCGCCCCTCTCAGCCTTCCGGTGACTTGAGGCAAAATTCAATGCCACAAAAACACAATACAATTTAAAAACATTAACAGCAATAAAATCAAAGCAACAGCAATAAAAACCTAAGTCAGTAAATCATCAATAAAAACATTGCCCAATTCCATCGTATAATTGTTCCATTTTCCTATGTCCATTACTCAATATTTGCAAATGCTTGCTTGAACAGCCATGTTTTAAGTTTTTTTTCCCCGAAAGATTAGGAGTGTACAGTATAGTTACTATAAGAGTGTGTTATTCCAAGTCAAAAGTAGCTGAGTGGGAAGCAAAACTGTATGAATAATATGCAGTAATGACTAACCTCACCAATTTGAGTAAAAGAAAGGATATACACACTTAATAGATTTCAAATATGTTTACAGAGTACTGGTAGAGCAAAATGTACTCCTGGAGAAATGCAGCATATTTATTTAACAAAGTTGTTACAATATGACTATAGCTCCTTAATTGAATCTGATACATACATGAAGTTTATTTTTTATTTGTATTGAACTATATATAATTTGACTTTATGTATAAGTTGAAGGCAAGTTTGGGGGCCAAACATACATTTTGATATGACTTGTTGAGCATCATTACACAGGCAGGGGGAAGTGTTGGCACTGCTTCAGGGAACCATCCACTTCTCGGCCCAAGCATCCGAAATATGTAAAATGAGCTATACTTATTATACTTGGACATAATCAAATACAAAGTCTAATGGTGGGGAGAGTAAGGAGAGAAAAATGATTGCAGGTTGGAATGACCCAAGGAGAAAGTAAGCTAGAAAAACAAATGAAGAGGACATTGCCTAAACTCCTATTAAGCAACATGTAAATTACAAATTAGTGAGTATGACATGCAAACATATTGTTTGTTGCCAGTAGTATCAGAGTATAAGATAATGATGTTATGTGATTTCAGCTTCTGCAATAACTGCAGGTTCAGCGGCTTGGCATGTCAAGCTTCCCAGAAGGCTGAATGAAACAAAGACAGGTTGAAGGCAAAATCAGAGGCTGATTCTCAGTGGCCAGAGAGGATGTCAGCAGAAAAAGCACCCCAAGGAACTGACATATTGCAATTGTGAACATAGAGCATATTTGTTACATTTGGCAACTATTCAAGATTCCCATGCTAGCTTCTGATTGGTTTAGAAACTGTCCAGCTAGGATCTGCTTCTTAGTTGACTAAGGATTCCCTCCAACATCATCACTGGCTGGTCCCTTCTGTGGTGGGAAATTCAAATAATCTGTTATTGAGCTATTTGAAGAGTCATTCAATTTTTCAAGAAGAGCACAATCAGAAAGAAATCCAGTTTTGCAATCAATAATGGCCTAATGTCTTGGATCTCGTGGAGACCAAATAAACAATGGATGCTTTAGGGAGATGGTCATTTCAATGAGTGCCACAAGGATGACTCTGGTTGGGAGCATGGGAGATGAATAATTCTCATAGCTAGCCCAAGTAAAACAGAAAAAAGGACCCAGGAGCTCTGAGGTAAACTTGTGTGCTCCCCCTGCCAAGCCTTCCAGTTTATTCTGAAAGGACAGTGGCAATTTTGGACATTGTTTCTTTGACCCCAAGGTGTAGTGAAGCAACATTCCAAAGAAATTAGAAAACTGCATTACATGGCAGTGTAATGGGGCTATATAAAGGCTGGGTATCTGGTTGGATGAGGCATATCCAGGTTGGATATGCCTCATCCAACCAGATACCCATTAGATTCCAGTTGCTGGGTCATAAGGATAAGAAATATTGCCAATATGTCCTCCTTGTCCTTGAGGTACATGGTTGGGCTTAATGAATTCTTCATTTGATTAAATGAGGGTTCTCTGGATTACATTTGTATGCAGTTTTAATCCTCCAGTCCCTGGTGGCGCAGTGGGTTAAACCCCTGTGACAGCAGGACTGAAGACTGACAGGTCACAGGTTAAAATCCAGGGAGAGCACGGATGAGCTCCCTCTATCAGCTTCAGCTCCTCGTGCGAGGACATGAGAGATGCCTCCCACAAGGATGGTAAAACATCAAAAACATCCAGGCATCCCCTGGGCAACGTTCTTGCAGACCGCCAATTCTCTCACACCAGAAGTGACTTGCAGTTTTTCAAGTTGCTCCTGACTTGAAAAAAAATCCTTCAACAATTCAGAGTGCCCTGCATATAGAGTGGTTACATAAGGTTTATGTTTTGCTACAATCAAGAAATCCTCAAGATACTCATGTTATGAAATATCAGGGGAGAAAAAACTAACAAAGGCCATATTTTCCAACTTGAAAAAGTAAGCTAGAACATGGAGGTAGAACAACATCAGACTCTGCTCAAGATGGCAAAATTATTAAGCAGGAAACACACTAAGCTAAGAAAAGCTGCAGTAGTTTGTTTTTGTCTGAGCCTACAGGGAAAAGCAAGAATCTGCCCTTCTCTCCTGCTCGGTTAATTGAGAGCAAACTTATTTTGCACTTTGAATTCAGTTTGTGGTAGCTGAAATACACTGAGGACAAAGAAGGAGAAAAGGAAAGTGGCAAGAGAAAGAAACTGGGATTTTTTAAAAAACAGATGGAAAAGTAGGAAAGAAGAGAATTAATTGGGATTTTCCCTGTCAAATCAGGAGAGTCAGTGAGAAGCTTAGCCATGATTCAAAATGAGATGCAGGATAGTAGATGATATATCCATGAAAATGACCTTCATGGGAAAAAGGAGAAAACTATATTGCCAATGAGAAGTAGTGCCAACTTGCCTTTCTCCTTAGCCCATCATTAATTCCTTTTTCAGTTTCACCCTTTTGAGTACTAAATTGGCAGTCTCAAATTCCACTGTATAAAGTTAATGAAGAATGTGTCTTTAACTTGCTTGACATCTGGCCTCTTTCTTAATGCCTACTACCTGCTGAGACAATTTCTCATTCTTTTCATCAACAATTCAGATCTTCTTCTTTTTTTAATCTTTCCATCTTTTAAAATATACTGGCTCCAAAATGCTAAAAATAAGAAAGCCTCATTGTGAAAAGCATTTAATGTTTTTACTAACATCCCAGTGTTAATTCAAAGATTTATCTGAGAAATTTGTTTTGCTGCTGATCTTTTCTTTCTGGTTGCACCCGATCAAGGTCCACAAAATAGTGGCATACTGAATGATCAAACTCTCTTCCACTTCAGAGATCCTTGACTCACACATTTGCTATTTTTTTGTACAACAGGTATAGAATGTCCTGTCATACTTTTAATGACTCTTGAGAATGCGTTCATTACTTCTTTAAATTGTTTTTACTTTTTATAAGTTTTTTTTACCACTGTTGCTACAATCTTGTTTCAGGAAGGAAGGAAGGAAGGAAGGAAGGAAGGAAGGAAGGAAGGAAGGAAGGGGGGGTATTTACTAGGGCTGGGCAGTTTCGTTTCGTTAATTCGTAATTCGTTAAAAATTCGTTATTTTTTTTATAACGAAGCAATAACGAACCATTCTGGAGCAACTTAAAAACGAAACGAATTTTTAAATTCGTTTCATAAATGCTTCAGATTCGTTATGTATTCATTTTGTTATCGGTTTGAGGTCGTTTCGTTATTATTTCCGCATGTCTGGGGCAAGTTTTATAGTTGTTTTTTGTTTAATTAGTGAAAAAAAATTATAATATCACACCAACAGTCAACAACAGAGGGAGAGGGAAACTTCAGAAGTTCCCCCTGTCCCATTTGGAGGTTTTTTAGCGTATTGCGCGGTCGCGTCCGCCATTAACGAATCAATTCGTTATTGTTTCGTATTTGTTTCGTTAATGTTTCGTAATTTTTTTACATTTACAAAATTTCGTAAATATCGAACTTTTTAAAAGAAAATTTTCGGAATTCTTTTAAATATCGAAACGCAAAACCCCCCCAAAAACGAATCGATTTTAGAAACAAATTTTTCCGTTGTTACCCAGGCCTAGTATTTACACCTCCATGTTTTGTATGTAAGATACATTCTAATGAGAGATTGACTATATACTATTTTATTACATAATGACAGTGTATTATGCATACACAAATATGGCAGATTTCGCGTTGGGACAGTGTTGCCTGGAAGGGTTACATCATCCATTTAAGTTGGGGGTGAGAACTATGGGGCTTCCATAGTTCATTGGACTGTAACTCCCAGCAGCCCTTACCAGCAAATCCCAAGGTGAAGAATTGCTGGAAAAACAAGTTCAACAAGATCTGGCGATTCCTACTTGAACCAACTGGAATGAATGTTACCTCTCATATCAGGCAATGTGGAGCTCACCCATCTTGAAAAGGTTTCCTCCATGTTGAAAATAGAAGGAAGGAAATCTTTCTGCTGGTCTGTTTTTAACCCTGGCTCATACTTTTATAAGTCACCTCACACAAGGAATACTCCTTGTGAATAGAATGGCTGGCTGTCCCCAGTAGGCATTTGTGCCTTAAGGGACATCTATAAGGAAGTGTACCTTGAATTTCCCTTCCCAGGATAAGATAAAGGTCCATTACTTTCAGTGGGGAACCTGCATCCCACGTTTGCTTCAAGGTAATGAATGCTATGCAGCTAGGCTGAAGAGAGGGAGAATCAGTCCACATTACATTGATTCCACAAGTGGGTTGGGAGAGTGCTCATAATCATCTTTTGTTTGTTGTATTCTGTCTGTAAAGGAACCAGCTAATTTATTCACCCCCATCAGACTGGATTGCCTCCTTTCATTTCACAGACAGACAGAAGACAGGGGAAAACAACACTTCATTTCCCATGTATATATTATTTGCTTTTAGCCATTTCAATGGACAGGGGACCACAGAAGTTAATTCCTATCCATTTTTAAAACCTCCTGTTTTTATACACTTCAAAATGGATTTACATGAAGAATCCATGAAACACTCTTGTGTCATCTGATGGGCTCCGTGGAACTCCATTTTTAAGTGTATAGAAACAGAGGGAACAGAATGTCTGATCAGATCATAGGATGCACATTAGAAAGTACATTCAGATCCACAGTCCCACCAACATTCTCCATAATCTAGCTAATTATGCATGATCAAATCAGTAAACATAAGCTTTGTTGCTTCAGCATTAAGGAGACACTCTCTTTCTTTCCTGTTCACTTGTTCATTTTTTCTCCTTCACTTGTGCACAAGGTGATGTGAAATATGAACAAATGAATAGGAAAAGTAAACATTTTCATATAAAATTATAACCTCCCAATTTCAGCTCAACACAAATGCTAATTTGAGTTATTGACTGAAACATGTGCTCGAGCGTAAACCTACCTGGCACTGCTTTATTCCCTATTCCACAACTGGCTGTTTGTTCATCAGGAGCTCCTCTGTCTTGTCTGGATTAAGTTGCAAATGTGTACCCATCACAGATGATGAGCACCAGTTTACAACTGAGATAGTTTGCTTGGATTGGGATAGAAATGAACGATAGACCTGGGTGTCATCCGCATACTGATAGCACCAGACACCATAACCTAATAATTTCAATATATAGGTTCAACCAGAGGAACTCCATAGGCCGACGAGCAAGGGAATGTATATGAACACATTCATCTGAGATCATTGCTCTAGCAAGAGCCAGCTCCATTGTAAAACAATGCTTCCAAATCCCATCTCAGCAAGGCAGCCCAGAAGGATATCAAGGCTGATGGTACTGGAAACCATTGAAATGTCTGGCACAACCAACAACTCCTATCAGTTCCTGCTGTAGGTTACTCATCAAAGTGACCAAAGCTCTTTCTATCCCATGGCCAGGCCTGAAACCAGACTGAAATTGGTCTAGATAACCTATCTCAAACAGAAATCCCTGTAGCTGGGTAGCCAAGCATGCTTCCCTAGGGGTGAGCCCCTCAGTTCCATGTATAGAAGCTAGTCATCTAAAGTATACTTCAATACAAGCAATGGAGGGGTGTTTTTCAACACACTTGATGCATCCAGCCTGAGGCTAATTTACAGAGTCCAGGATAAGTTGTTGAGTAAAAGACAAACAGCTGTCGAGTGTGGAAGTGATAGTCAAGAGGCTGTAATTGCTCCACTCCCCAGAATCTTCTGTCTGAGATAATTGCATTGCTGTTCTCATTGATGTGGCATCTCCCCTCACAAAAAAACACAACATGAATCTGAAGCATCAAGAAGTGGTTCCCATGGTGGTGGAAGTGGTGTTACTTTGTGTGCATGCATGCATGTAGAAAGGGTGCAACATTGCCTTGACCCAAATTGGTTAGAGGCACAAGTGGCCTGACCCAAATTATAACTACACTGTATTGCCATCACCAGGTCTCTTAATTCAAGAAGAGGGACTTAATTGCATGTTTTATTTATAGGATATTTTATCTCTTGTCTCTGAGATCTTAAATAAAAAGCAAATGTAAATAACACAGATAGAACAATTGTTATTCCCCACCCACTCACTCACCCATTCTCTCTGGGTGACATGAATTTTGTCCTTCAAGGAAAGCAAATCCTGCTGTGGAACTATTTGTTCTATGGCATAATGCATTTTATAAGCTTTGCTGAAGTAGTGAATAGAAATGAAAGGTTTCAGTTACCCCCTGTAGAGACAATTGCAATCTCATCACCAATCTGATAACAGTTGATGGTTCTGTGGTCACCTCTCCAGGACTGCGGTTGATACTGATAGCTTTCTACTTTGGCTCACAAAAACTTAACATAGAGGTTTTGTTAAATCTTTTTTCAACCCATCCTTGTTGCAGAAGAGAGGGTATATTTATAGAGAGAAAGATAACCTTAGAGGTGAAGGAAATAGTTTGTATGTGTCTGTGTAAGAGAGAGAGCAAGAGAGAGCGAGAGAGAGAGAGAGTAATTGAGATTTTCTCCTTTGTTTCAAACATTCATGGCTTTCAATTTAAAAACTTGCAGCAACTTCTAGTAAATATACAATAAAATGGTAGAGTAACATTAGCACATAACATAAAATAATCCTGTGCATGACTTCCACTAAAAACAACACTTTGCAGCTGTAGTATACATTATACTGTAAAAACAGAACACCCACTCAAGAGACTTTGTTTATTTGTTTCTTAGTTTTCCATCCCGTCTGAAAAACTGAAAGAAGAGAAAGGCTGGAATTCAGTATTGCAGTTGACAAATACATAACCTTGAATTGATGATCCATAATTGATCTGTAGTCACAAACACTGTATAGTTATGATTGTAGCACTATTGCCATGATTGTAACAGCCCTCTCAAACCTCCTTTATCAGACAGCTGCTGGAACAAGAACATTCATTCAGCTACAATTGGGATAAAGAGGGAGGATCTTTCTAAAGCTCTTCCACCCTCTAGTGACGCCATAATGATCAGAAGCAGGATCCTTGCCACAGATCCTCCTGAACGCTACATTGATTGGCATGAGAGGCAGGGAAACTTCAATCCCCTTGCATCCCAATCATCCATTCCTTTGTCACAAAATCCATCTACTGCCTAGTGACATAAGTTGTGGGGAAGGATTGGGCCAGGAGTCATTGCTTACTTAGATGCACATAACTAACAGGTGTGTAAAATTTTGGACTATATTTTTGAGAGGGTATTTTCATAACCTTGGTGTAATCATGAAAAAGTTCCATCTCCATGCACCACCTGCTGGGTTTATCCCTTTGGGAAGGAACAGAGCTACTGTAACACCAAATCCCTTCCCATGGCTGATGGGGCTGAAAGACGCACCGTGCATGATGAAAGGACTCAGAATAAAATGCATGTATACAAAAAAGAAAAGATTTGCAGTTCTTTTATGGTACAGCACAAGCTTTCTCTTTAGCCTGGGTCCAGTTCAACAGATGAAAGGACATAGGTCTCCACTCAACTGTTAGATGGTAGATATTAGTATAAACAACTGAGCTGCTGAATTTGCTGACCAAAAGCTTGTCAGTTTGAATTCAGAGAGTAGGGTGAGCTCCCACTGTTAGGCCCAGCTTCTGCCAACCTAGCAGGTCAAAAACATGCAAATGTGAGTAGATCAATAGGTACCATTTTTGCCAAAAGTTAATGGTACTCCATGCAATCATGCCAGCAACATGACCTTGGAAGTGTGTGCGGGCAAGGCCAGCTCTTTGGCTTAGAAATGGAGATTAGCACCATCAGCCAGAGTCAGACATGACTATACCTAATGTCAGGGGAAACCTTTATCTTTACCTTTTACATTTTCTAATTCAGCTTCAAGATTTAGTTGCCCAGGAAAAATGAATTAAACCCCATTTTCTGTATATGACATTTTCTTATCAGTTGTGGTAGTGGACTACATCTTAAGAGATCAGGATTTGAACAACAACAACAACAACAACAACTTTATTTTTGTATCCTGCCTCAATCTCCGAAGGGACTTGGGTGGTTTACATAAGGCACAATGTGCCTAGAAGAACTCATAAAATAAAGACCCAAACAATAAAAGATAAAACCACTAGTATATAAAACAATGATTTAAACTCGAAACTCTAAGCCATGGAAACTCACCTTGACCAAGTCAGACCTTCTCCAGCTCTGACAATGGCAAAAGCAAACCTTCTTGGAAAAAATCTTGCCAAGAAAACTGTGTAATAGGGTCACTATAAGTCAGAAATGATGACAGGCAACAACAACTTATTTTGAAGAGAAGCACTCAGAGTTATAGTTGTTGTTGGTCATTCATTCAGTCATTTCTGACTCTTCGTGACCTCATGGACCAGCCCACGCCAGAGCTCCCTGTCAACAATCACCTCCCCCAGCTCCTTCAGAGTCAAGCCAGTCACTTCAAGGATACCATCCACCCATCTTGCCCTTGGTCGGCCCCTCTTCCCTTTTCCTTCCATTTTCCCCAGCATCATTGTCTTCTCTAAGCTTTCCTGTCTTCTCATGATGTGGCCAAAGTATTTCATCATTGTTATAGTTACCATGGGCAAAATGAGGGCATTGACATCCCAAATAATCATTGTCCACCCCCACCCCAAGAAAAAGGTTTCCTTCAATCTTCAAATTTTTAGCCTTGCAGCAATTTAAAACTTCAGATGGGTATTTAGAAAAAGAGTTCAGACATTCAGAGAAAATAGGTAAGCAAAATTACCAAGGAATTGAAACAAATTGAGTGTAAATGTTCTATGTGTGAATCATTTTTAATGTCTAGCTTTGAATTCCTACCATAAACTAAAGAGACTAGACTAAAAATATTTCTTAGGCCATTTCTTGACCTGTTTATTTATTTGTTAGAAGTTGTAAATTGAGTTAACCTGTCAGGGAAAAGAACTTGTGTTGTTGTTCATTCTTTCAGTTGCTTCTGACTCTTCGTGACCTCATGGACCATCCCATGCCAGAACACCCTGTCGGCCATCACCTCCCCATTTCCTTCAGAGTCAAGCCAGTCACTTCGAGGATACCATCCATCCATCTTGCCCTTGGTCAGCCCCTCTTCCTTTTTCCTTCCATTTTCCCCAGCATAATTGTCTTCCCTAAGCTTTCCTTTCTTCTCATGATGTGGCTAAAGAACTTGTAAAAATAACAAATCAACTGGAGCTGCCACAGCCTGCTGAAGGGTGATGATGAGGCCCTCCAGGGCCCAGTCTGATGGAGGGTGATGAAGAGGCCCTTCAGAGCCTGGCCTGGTGGAGGGCAATGATGAGGCCTTCTTGGGCCCAGCCTGCTGAAGGGCAATGGCGAGGTCCTCCAGGGCCCAGCTTAGTGAAGGGCAATGATGAGGCCCTTTAGAGCCTGTCCTGGTGGAGGCCGATTATGAGACCTTCTTGGGCCCAGCCGGTGGAGTGTGATGACGAGGTCCTCCAGATTTGAATATAACCATAACATTGTCATTGTATGAGTTGGGTGAGGTCAAATGGCCTTAATTTCATTTGTACCCAGCTAATAAAATGGAGTGAAGAGAAGTACGGGAGGAGTGCACCAGTCTTAAATAGGCCCATCTCTGCCCCTTGCCATGTAATTGGGAAAGGTGGAGCCAACTGGCCCCAACTAAAGATGACTTCTTTCATGGGGGGCTTCAACTGCCCTCACCTCCCCTGGCACCTCATGGACTTACCCTTCGGCTGTGGGTAGGGTTTCTGTAATGCTAGAACTTTGGGTGCTGACAGAAAATTGCACTGTAGATAGAATTTATATTTTAGGGGCAATTTCTTCATTTTCTTTCACTGGGAGCTGCAGTCTTGATTCCTAACATGGATACTTTCAACCTGAGGTCCAGTCACAGGTACAAATTCACTGAACTGTCCTTATTGAGAGGTTTTTCCATGCTTCTTCATTGTCCGCAGTGCAATGTCTTTGTACACTACAATGACTTACTCTTCTGTCTATGGATGAGAAGTTTATAAATATGAAATAGTCTGATGGATGAGCTCTCAGTACACATTAAGTATTCTGCAGATACTGGGAAAGAAACTAGACAGATGCTTTTTGCATGTGCAGTCAGGCCTATGAATCTTATGTATACCACAATGGTCTGTCTTTCTCCTTAGCTACTCTGTGTTTCCATAGCTCCCTCCACAATCATATCTGTATTGTTTAATTGGTGGTGTCATCCCTGCTTGTAGCAATTATTTTTACTTTGTTTCTGTTGATTTCATTGCAAATAGTTGTCAAAAGCTACACAGGACTATTAAAGTCATTAAGGCTAATTGTGCCCCCCACCACAAAACCTCTCTGCCCTTTACATTTAAATTCTATTCCTAATTGGGCAAAATGTTCACATCAAAGTAGCAATTCTTCTTCGGAGGTCTTGAAGGGCCATCTTGTTGAGGCATTCATTAACTAAATACAAATTACAGTGTATTACATGTTTACTCAAAAGGTATGCTATATTGAGTTGGGATTCCCATGGATTTGAACATAGGATTTCAGCTCTAAGTACATTTCAGTGAGGCAACCTAAACTGGTGGCAGAGCATACACTTTGAATGCCACGGTTCCCAGATTCTTGAAGTTGTTGACCCAAATTTTATGAGTTTATGTATTTTGATAAAATGAGACTGAAAGTGACCCACAACAAGAATTTTGAAAGATTCAAATAGAAGACAGTGTTGCAATCTTAAAACATGATCAAATAAATTATCACATTAAAATACAGTGATCAACTTAAAAGACACATTGCTAAAATTGTGTGAATAACTCCTCCTTCTCAGCCAATTGTTTTCCAAAAGTCCAGCTGAGTAAAAACGCATTTGCCTGCTGGTAGAAGGAGAACAAGAAGTGGGGCCTCCCGTACCAATCAACATTTTACAGATGATAACTGAGACACAAAAGATGGCAAAAGCTATTAATGAGAGGGTGCAACAGTTTGCTTTTGCCTGAGTCTACTGAGTGAGAAAGACAAAATTCTGCCCCCTTCTCTCCCCTCCCCATACTAAATTGTTGGTGGACAAGGTGCTTTCTCACAGCAAGTAGTCAAGAGGTAAAATAGCTGAAAAAAGTGAGATGATAGAGGATTAATTGGGACTTTTTGGGTTGAATCAAGACAAGTGAAGGAAGGCATCTCAGAAGCATCAATCAAAAGCTCTTTTGTATTTCTACTCCGAAGATGGAGTGATAGAAGAATGTCTTCCAAAAAATCCCCTTAAAGCCTGAGCAAAGGGAACCATGTCATAGAGGGCTTTAAAGGTCATAATCAGTATTTGAATTGTGACTGGAAATGAACGAGTACCCAGTGGTGCTGGCATTTGGTGACCAACCTTGAAATAACAAAACCAGACACAAAGATACTTGTTTGAGGGCCATTTTATTCAGCCCAACTTGTTGGGGCTGAATGGAACAAAAAAAAAAAGAGCAACCTGATATGGGTCCAGCTGAGGCCAAATGTCTTCCTTGAGATGAATCTACCCAGCCATCTCTTGGGCAAATCACCTTAGCTTCTAGAGCAGTGGTTCTCAACCTGTGGGTCCCCAGATGTTTTGGCCCATAACTTCCAGAAATCACAGCCAGTTTTACCAGATGTTAGGATTTCTGGGAGTTGAAGGCCAAAACAACTGAGGACTCATAGGTTGAGAACCACTGTCCTAGGGCAATCCCAACATTTTTGAGTTACTCCTTGGCCAGGCCTTTACACAAAAGTAAACCTGGGGCACACCCATTGGAGCCATACAATATTCTAGGGACTTGTGCATTTCCTGATCAAAAGTTGAATTGCACCATTTTGGACCATCTGGAAGCCAATAAGCTCTTTAAAAGACACCCTGACACAGAGTGAATTACAGTAATTCAAACTGAAGTAGGAATGAGAACTGTTTGGTTCACGAGCTTTATAAATCCTGCCAGGTCTATTTTTGCATCCTCTGAAGCCTCCTCTAACGTTCTCCATCCTATCTAAAAATTGAGAATGATTGTTACTCATACTCAATATCTTCACATAGTGGAGGTGGCTAAAAGGATGTGCATCCCTTCACATTGTTTTTAGCCTCAACCCATTTTTTTTTTAGAAATTGGAAGTGACTCTTTGATAGTGCTGAAAGTGCTCAGTGTGTATGTATGTCAGAGTATGGCGGGATGACCTTTATTTATTTATTATTTTATTTATTTGTTTGTCTGTGGTATTTATATACCACCCTTCTCAACCCCAAAGGGGTCTCAGAGTAGTTCACAGTGTTAGCAATAATTCAATGCAATTGATAAAAAAGTATAAAAAAACATCAGAATTGACCCTCCCTTGATAAAACAACAAACACTATTAAACACATCACATAAAATAACATCACATATCACACAGAGACATAGCCATTGTCCATAAACAGTCCTGGGTCATGGTTTCCCATTCCGTTTACAAAGAGAGAGAGGGAAGGGGGGAAAGTGAGATTTTATTTAAACATTTGGAGAAGCTGGGTGACCTTAGAATAGATTGCCTCAAAGGATGGTGGACTCTTCCTTTTTGAAGGTCTTTAAATAGAAATTGGATGGGCATCTTTCAGGAGTATATAGGCAATCCCTGAGTTACAACCATTCAACTTAGAAATGACTCATAGTTAAGAACGGGGGTGAGACAACAGGAAGTGAGAGAAATCTACCCCTGGGAAGGGAAATTCAATCCCAGAAGTTATTATCAGGGAGAAAAGGTGTCTCCACTGAAGCTTATCACCAATCCTTGTTCCTAAAACAAGCCAAATTTTTCAAAATCCAATTCTCACAGGGACAGAAATTCTCACAGGGAAATTTGAAGAAGGGCACAAGCAGCAAAACAAACACCACAGGGGTATTGACCCTTTCCTGTGCTATCCAAAGCTTCTATCATCTATCTATCTATCATCTATCTATCTATCTATCTATCATCTATCTATCTATCTATCTATCTATCTATCTATCTATCTATCTATCTATCTATCGTCTATCTATCTCTATCTATCTATCTATCTATCTATCTATCTATCTATCTATCTATCTATCTATCTACCTACCTACCTACCTACCTACCTATTGATATGTTTAGCTGGAGTTACACTTAAAATGTATGTGTTCTGACCTAGATACAAACTCAGTTTAAGAATAAATGTACACAACCTATCTTGTTCGTAACTTGGAGACTGCCCGTATTCTTTTCCAACTGTAAGGTTCTATTATTCACATCGTCTTAAGCCAAGGAACAACAACAGATGTCAGTTGTAGCAGATGGTCCAGTTCACTGTATCATCACTTAAAAGGCACTCAGGACCACATAGGCCTAGGGAAAAATCAGTTTGAATGTTGAGCTAGTTAAAATGGAAAAAATATGAAACAGAGGGATCAATGATCCAATTCAGTATGAAGCAGTTGTATAGGTTTAAAAAGAATTTCCTGTAAACAGCCCAAGGATTTTGGTACTGCACTGCTGTGTATTTGCTAAATCATGCTGATTTTTGTAAGCCGTAAAATTATTTCCGCATTTCTTGCTGTTTCATATTATGTAACTCCCTTGGTCTTCTCTTCCATAATGTTACCTAGAACTGTGCTACAGAACAACTTGAGGCAAATCTTCCTAGGGACAGAACCATATTCATTTTCTTTCTCTGTTCAAACAATTGCTTAAAAAACTTAAAAGGGTAAAAAAAGGGTAATGCAGAAATATGAGTGAATATAGAATGAGAAAAGAAGAAATCAGACTATGCTTGTATGAGAGTCATACGATGGCATAGTAGCATAGAATGGCATAGTGATTTTAGTGCTGGACTATGACTCTGGAGACCAGGGTTCAAATCCATGCTTATTCATGGGAAACTCCTGGGTGATCCTGCATCAGTCTCATACGCTTAGCTCCAGAAAACTCTGTAATGGGATTGCATGACGGTTACCATAGTCAGAAATTACTTGGTGGCATGTAGCAACAATATCAGCAACAATGCTTTTTTTGTTTTTGAAGAAGGATCAGACAGAAAAGCAAGAGTGTGTAGTAAAACAATAAATGCTTACTGTAGCAATATAGATCCAGGGTGAGTCTAAGATTGAAAACTCACCTGTGATGTTGGAAAAATCCAAAGAGCCTTTGGTTTCCTTCCTGCCTGTTCTGATTTTATTTTGCAGAACCATGTAATGTTTGGTTAGTTTCAGAATATTTTCTGCAGTTCTGATTTGTTGTAAGAAAACAGGTTATTTCTGGTGTGCGATAGCTCCTAATTGATTAAATGAACAAACACAGCAGGAGTCAAAGGCAGGCACAGAAATCAGTTTTGTTCAGCTCTGGCCAGAGTGGACAGCCCCAAATCCAACATGCTTGAAAGGTACAAGCATGGGTATTATATAGAAAAGGATACACATCTGGTAACATGACAAACAGAGGTGATTGGTGAACTTCTAGAATCTGCTGCATCATTGGGCAAAAGTATTCATTTGTCCCTAGCTAATGATTGGTTAAATAGCTTGGGATCCAGCCTGTCCTGGATGGGGTCACACTCCCCTTGAAGACTCAGGCCCACAGTTTGGGGTTCCTCCTGGACTCAGCACTGAACGTGGAGGCCTAGGTATCTGCAATGCCCTGGAGGGCCTTTGCACAATTAAAACTTGTGTGCCAACTGCGCCTGTTCCTTGAGAAGTCAGATCTGGCCACAGTGGTACATGCCTTAGTTACCCTGTTATATCATCTGGATGACTGTAATGTGTGCTATGTGGGGCTGCCTCTCAAGAGTGCTTGGAAACTTCAGCTGGTCCAAAGAGCTGCAGCTAAGTCTCTAACTGGGGCTGGCTACAGGAATTGGACAACCCCCCTGTTGCAGCAGCTCCACTGGCTCCGAGTCTGTTTCCAGGCACAATTCAAAGTGCTGGTTATGATCTTTAAAGTCCTGGACAGTCCAGGTCCAGGCTATTTGGCCAACCACATCCCCTTGTATGAACCTTCCCAGGCCCTGATATCTTCGGGAGATGCTCTTCTCTCAGTCCCACCTCCATCTCAAGCTTTGTTGGTGGGAACAAGAGAGTGGGCCTTCATTCTTGGTGGCTGCCCCTCGACTCTGGAACCCATTGCCTAGGTAAGCCAGAACAGCTCCCTCCCTGCTGTCCTTCTAGTGACAGATTAAAACCTTTTTATTCAAACAGGCATTTAAAGATGAAGGTGTTTAAGATCTAGTTAGGGGATGCTGTGGTTTTTAACTTTGAATATGCTTTGATGGATTTTAAATGATTTTTTCCTGCTGTTTATATTTTATTGTTTTAATAGTTGAATATTTCAAATTATTTGCTAATGCTTTTATGTCAAGCCACTTTGAGTCCCCTTTGAGGAGATAAACTGGGGAATAATAATAATAATAATAATAATAATAATAATAATTCCTTGAGAAGTCAGAACTGGCCATTATGGTAATTTTGTCAGCACCTATTGTGTTTAAGTGCAGGCCAAGATCTTTAAGGCACTGCACCCAGTGTGCCGATCACCACTGGGGCCACCTTTACTGGTTTGTGCCACAGTCTTTGAAGTTCGATTTTTAAATCCTCATATCGTGTCAGCTTTTCCAGTTGTTTCTCTGCAATCCTGCTGTCACCTGGGATTGCGACATCAACGATCCATACTTTGTTTTTTAACACAATTGTGACGTCAGGAGTATTATGCTCCAAAACTCTGTCTATCTGAATTCGGAAGTCCCAGAGGAGTTAGGAGTGTTCATTATCTGTAACTTTTTCCAGCTTGCGATCCCACCAGTTCTTTGTCACAGGCAGATGGTATTTGTGGCACAAGTTCCAATGAATCATCTGAGCAACGGTGTTGTGCCTTTACTTGTAGTCAGTCTGGAGAGCCTTCTTTTGCCAGTTTTCTCTTCTGCTCTGGATGGTGTTTTTACAGTATTCCCTCTTTGTCTTTTGCACTTTAAGAAGTTGACTTCAATTGACTTCCCTCAATGTTGGTTCTTGACTGCCTTTCACATAATCTGCCAGTGCGTGTTTCTCTTCTTTTACCATTTGTTTCACTTGCAGAAGCCCTCTGCCTCCTGATTTTCTGGGCAGGTAAAGTCTTTCGACATCACTACATGGGTGTAATGTGTGATGGATTGTCATCAGTTTTCTTGTTTTTCTGTCCAGAATTATTATTATTATTATTATTATTATTATTATTATTATTATTATTCAAAGGTTCATGAATCTCAGCTGTGAATTGACTGAGTAGTCTGGTGGAAATTTCAATGAACTGTCATTGACTGAATTTGAAGTTGGCTATTATCTGGTGTGTCCACTTCCCTGGGTGGGTTTGAGAATAGAATGAGGGCAAGGTCAGGAGATTTTGGGCGCTTTAGAGGATTATCCCTGAGGACACAGGTTTTGAATAAGATTTCTGGACACCTTGATGAGTCCTGTGATTTAAGGACAATGGGTGTTCCGGTACCCTGATGGGCTTTGCAGATATGAAAAGTAGCAAGGAGGAATATTACTGAGGTTTTTTTTGTTCCTGATGTAATTGGGTCTTTTGTGAGGCAGGAAAAACAGCCTGGGACCAATTTCCGCTTATAGTGATAGTGTAAATATGAGGAAATGTGTAGTGCTTATGAAACTTGGGGCCAAACCCCAGAGGACAGGATCCATGTGATCTTGGATTCTGGGACAAGGGGCAGAATGGGAATTTTTGAAACCATTCTGTTTCTCATATTTCAGGTTCTCTCTTTGATAGCAGGATAATCAGCAACTTTTAAAATTATCTTCCTCAGTTTGTTATTTTTAAAAAAAAGAATTTCCCAAATTGAAATATACTTCTATAATGGTGTGTTTATCTTATTCCAGAGATAGTGAATATGGCAATTGCCAACAAACAGAGTGACCGCTTCCAGGACAGTTAATTCAACAGAGATCAAGAGAGAAAAAGAAGAATACTAGCAGTGAAAAGTACCCAAATGCTTAGCTAGTGCAATATTGTTAAAGTATGTGTTGTTGAAGGCTTTCATGGCCAGAATCACTACATTGCTATGAGTTTTCCGGGGTGTATGGCCATGTTCCTAGACCTCACAACCTCTGAGGTTGCCTGCCATAGATGTGGGTGAAACGTCCAGAGAGAATGCCTCTGGAACTTGCCCATACAGCCCAAAAAACTCACAGCAACCCATTGTTTGACTATAACTCCATAATGTTAATTTAAAAGGTCTCTCTGGAAATTGGTGAAAGTCTAAATGTGACATTTGATTTGTGAGAAGAGGAGGGGGGTGGACACAGTTACAACAGAGAAATGGAAACCCAGGATATTGCATGAATAAAAATTCATATCCAGTGAAATCTAAACAAAAAGAAGGGGAATATCTCAGTATTCTCAGGGACATTGTTCCTCTTTTAGTACAAGCCTTAACTCATAGAAATGTAGTCTCATTGAATGTAAGTGTTCAGACAAAAACCTTTATGTTCCAAACTCCAGACAAACTTTGTATTATTATTTTTCATGATACACATTAGCATTCCAAGGAAAAGAGGTTAACGTCTAACAGTCCTTCCGGACTGACTTTAGTTCTGGTTGACATTTCAGAGTAAATAAAATATGAAAAGAAGCATGAAAGGTACAAATTTGGATCTGCAATAGTGCCATGAACCAATATATTTTCTGCCTTTATTATTCAGCATGGAAATCTCTTGAGGATGAGAGAATGAGCTTTGTAATTACACAAAATATATGCATTTTACAATTGCTTAATATGGCATGATACTTTAAAATGATAGCTCCTTGTGTGAACACTTCATAGCGAGGAGCTACCTAATTAGAAACACTTCAAGGGTAGTAAATCAAAAAGTTTATTCAATCTGCTGGAACCCCTTACATGAATAAATTATGCAAAATAATTAAGCAGAGCAGAAATATTAGAAGGCCTGAAAGTGATCCATGTGAGACCTATAATTTACAACAAAATTTTCTTTTATCAATGCTTAATAATTTTGTGGGCTTCTGATGGACAAAAATGAAAGCCATTCTTTGAGAGAAGGGGAGGAGGATATAAGCCATAATTGGGAGAGCTTTCCATGGCTATTTTCTCTCCCAACTTAACAAATTTCAAAGTAGCTGGATAGCTTAAGTCATCGCAACATAAAAGTCAGAAGGATTCTTCGTTTCTTCTAGTGATTTTGAACATCAAATAGCCATGTTTTCTGAGAGTCTCACTAGAGGAGAATATCTGCCTCCTATCTTGCAAATGGGATCTATTCTTAATGGGAGGAAATACCAGCGTGAGACATAGAAGGAGGAGTACAACTTCTGTTTCAGCAATCCAGCATTTCTTTCTCATCAGTGTTATTCAGTGCTCTCCCTTCTCAAGTACTGAGATGTTCTGGGGACTGGATTATCTTGATTTTTTAATGGCACCAAATTGGGAGGGATAGCTACTATCCCAAATGACAGGTTCAGACTCCAGAATTACCTTAATAGATTAAGAGAACTGGGCCAAAATGAACAAAATGAATTTCAGGGTTGTTCCACACAGCCCTATGTCCCAGAATATCAAGGCAGAAAATCCCACAATATCCGCTTTGAACTGGGTTCCACACTCAGATAATGTGGGATTTCCTGCCTTGATATTCTGAGATCTAGGGCTGTGTGGAAGGGCCCTCAATAGGTTTGTAGAAATATATACAGTAATACACTTAGGCAATAAAAATGAAATGTACAGAAAAAAAGATGGGTAACACCTGGCTTGAAAACTGTACATGTGAAAGGGATCTAGGAGTCTTAGCAAACCATCAGCTGGACGTGAATCAACAGTGTGATGAGATAGCTAAAAAGGGCAATGAGATTCTAGGCTGCATCAATAGGAATATTGTGTTGAGATTGTTTCTTGTCTGAAATTCCCCTGTTTTTGAGTGTTGTTCTTTATTTACTGTTGTGATTTTGGAGTTTTTTTAATACTGGTAGTCAGATTTTGTTCATATTCACACCAACCCAGTGATTCCGGCCATGAAAGCCTTCAACAATACATCGGACCTCTCTCTGTTTGTTTCTCATTCTCACTCTTTTTCTCTTTCTTCCTTTCTGCATTCCTTTCCTATTCTTCTAACAAATAGTGCTGCAGGTTTCATGTGACTGGCTTTCATGTACACTGTAGATAGAATTTAGGAGAAGAGATAACTACAGAATTTGATTCATATACTAATTTAAAGCTGGCAGCTCGTGGTGTGGAGTTAATCTTCCAATGTAGAGATTAATTCTAGTTTTGTGACTCACCTGGGAGTGCAGGATGACTGCTATCTATATTCTTGGTTGATTTGTAAAAGTATATTCATATTGATTTGTAGCAGGCAAAAACACAGTCATGGAGGAATGCTCGCTCTTTTCTATGAAACAATTACATTTTGAAATAATCTTTTGAGAAAACGGAAAGGGATTCACCGAAATGCAGCTGAAGGCAGTGTTCCGTACAAATGAAAAAATAAAAGTAAGTGACCAGTGCTGTGAACCCCATGGAAATTATCTAGATCATAAAATTAGACCATCCTTCACTGCTTCAATCTTTTCTTAATGATTCCAAGGGAAAGCATACATCAGAAGAAGCATTTATTCGGCATAAAGAACACAATGGGGCTGCAGTGTCACAGAATGAATTATTTACAAGTTCTAATCTTGTTAACAAAACCGATAGGGGAAAAATTAAATTGAGATGATGATGATAACGATAATGATAGAATGTAAGGTGAAAGTAGATGAAACTGATGAAAAATACAGCAGGCTTACCGGTAAACATCTAGCCAAACCTCATTAGCTAGCAGTGCAGTGATGGGCTTAACACTATCTGTTTTGCTTTCAGATATATCAGATTAAAAACAGGTTTGATGCTTTCGCTAAGCAAATGTGAATGGCATTTGTAAATCACCTTGTCAACTCCTGCTGCTTAATCAAAGTTACACTGGTGCAGATAGTATAATTGGAAAAGCATGCATGGAAGCAATTCTTCTTCCGCAAACCACTGAAGGTATGTGCCCAGGACCCAATTAAACTAATGAGAATTGGCTGCCTGCTAAATGTTAAGTAAATGTATAGGATATTTCTTGGAATATGTGTCATGAATGTCCTGTCTCCACTTCCTTTCTCAGATTAACTTTTTACATTAATAGAACCTGGCAATTCCAATTGACTGGATGGTCATAAGCATGCCCTGAAGCTGCCAATATAACCCATTTCCAGAATAAGAACTTTTAGGAGGCAGAGCTTTTCCAAAGCTCTGCACCTTCTCAGTACGACATGCATACATGGAACACTTCAACTTATTGCATTAAGGTTATGCAAAACCATTTCCACATACACTTGTAGGTGAAATCTCATCTATAGGTTTTCTCTTATGTCTGCCTCTTTATTCTTTCAGTTCTATAGGTTAAAATAGGTTGCACGTGTCTTCAATTCATGAGGTAAAATCCATTACCATATAATGCAGGGACTTTCTACTATGGCATTAGAGTAGTCTGATAGCAGCACTGGTATCAGACTATCAAAGATACAAAGAAAATAGAGGATGACTTCCATATCCATAGAAAATGACTCTCCATCCTCGTGGAAACCTGAAACTACAGATAATAGCATACTCTACATTTTGACTATACTTGAACTAGATACCTACCATAAAATTGTATTGGAAGAGGGAATTTTTTTTAGAGTGTGGAGGGATGAGCGTGTTGTTTTGTAATACGTGCTGGAGAAAGCAGTTAATTTTGTTGTTCAATAGTACAATGACAATAAAGCTATTCTATTCTATTCCACACTCACTACAATTATTTTGTTCTTTTTTAAAATAGTCTTTCTATTAGAGTTTTTGCATATTGTATAAAAGTTGAAAAAATACAAAAAGAAAAAAGTTTTAGAGAACAAAGAAAAAACCTTATACTAGCAAGAACAGAGAAGAGAGAAAGAGAGAAGAGTACAAGAAAAGGAGAAAAAAAGGGGAATAGAATGAGAGAAAATAAAGAAAAGAGAAAGACAAAAAACAAAGGAAAAAAGAGAAAAGCAAAAAGAGCTGTATGATAAAATAAAATAAAAGTTATGTGACTTCCAGGCATCTTCTTTGAGGTTTCTTCCTTTTCTTTATTTCTTTCATCTTCTATTTGTTGTTCTCCTCTTTTGTTATTTCCTTTGGGTGTTGCTAAATTCTTTACACTATTACCCTCTTGTTATCTTGCTTTAAATAATATGTTATTTCTCTCCAGTCCATCTCTTTATTTGAATTTCCCTTACTTTTTGACATTAGATACTTTATCCATATTCCTAATTTCTAAAATGTTTACTATCCAATCTTCTATCTTTGCTAATTCCTTTTTTCTCCAGTACTTTGCAAAGCAGATTCTTGTTGCCGTGGTCATAAAAATAATAATTTGTATTTGTTTATCTCTAGTTTTTGCTCCATCATTCCTAACAGGAATGTTTCTGGCCTCCATGGGATTTTATCTTTAATATTTCCTGTATTTTTATCTGAATTCCTTTCCAAAAGGTCTTTGTCTTTTTACATGACCACCACATGTAGTGGAATGTTCCATCATTCTCTCCACATTTCCAGCATTCTGAATTTATATTTTTGTAATATTTTCCTAATTTATGTGGTGTCATGTACCATCTATGCATCATTTTGATCCAATTTTCTTTTAGGTCATATGCTTGTGTGTACTGGCTGTAGTGTTTGTCAAAGGCCAACCACAAATGGTATACAACTTATATAACAGTGGTGCAAGCCTTGTTCCACTTCAATGCTGTACAAGCCCCTTGACCTCATTGCATGTGAGGCTAATATTGGATACCTCCCACCAGCGGTCCCTGGTTTTCAGTGTGTGAGTGGATTGATCCTGGTAACCAACCTCTGTCTTCATTCTCTAGGTGCAGGTAGCCATAGTACAGTATATGAAGAAACATACTGGAAAGGCAGTAAATATAGGAAAGGGCATGTATAATATTATTCTATAATATTAGAGCACCCCCTGATAAGCCTAGTTTCTTACTAGGATTTGTGTTGTTATAGCACCATTTCAAAAACTAGAAAAAAATAATGGTCATTACATGATTGGAGGAGAAAAACCAAGAGAGATCATTAGCTACAAACCAGGGAGAAATAAGGAAAGTTTCACTTCAGGACTAAGTAAATCAGTCTAGCATATTATCCAGGCTCAAACTATGCAAGACTTCAAGGCTCTGAGATACAGAAATTAGTTTCTATCAAAGTCATTAAATATGAAAAATCAAATCTGTGTAACTCTGGCATTCATATGAGCAATTAGAAGAATTTCAAAGCTGCTTGTTAAAGGTCAAGTTACATCATTCATTTCCTATGTAGTTTTCCAAGCAGAAAAGTCATGGGAATGCAAAAATCCAACTCTTCCTTGACAAATATTTTTTCCATACCCAACCCTACTATATCTTACCATATCTTACCTTTAACCATTAATGGTTAAATTGGCTGTGCCCTAAAACTGGGACAATGACACTTTACACAGTTGGATCATGTAGATGGAAATCTTTCTGAAACTTAGTGAAACTTTCTGAAACTTGGGGGGGGGGTGGTAACAGTGGTAAATGCGTTCTACCATTGTAGCAATTTTCATCCCAATAGCTCTAAAAATGAAGGAGAAAGCAGCCCCAGAAGCTCTCCCCGCTGCACAATTACTTAATGAAAAAGTTACAAAACTTTGTTATATCATTATAGTTACAATACAGATACTTAACAATATTTTAGAAACACTTTAGAAATTATTTCCCACCCTCACCCCAAATTTAGTAATGATTATTGAAACATTTTTAATTGATCTCACAGGCCTAATAGTTATACGTCACTATGTATTGTGAAGGGACCTGCCGCGCTTACCATATCCCTTACCTCCTGATTCCTTGAGCCTCTTCTTTTCACCTTGTAGCACCCTAGTAACCTAAATGGGTTAGGTTAAACATGTGCTAGCCAGCCTATTTGATTTCAAGCCATGAGGAGAGGCGAGTAAGAAATAAAATTATTATTATTATTATTATTATTATTATTATTATTATTATTATTTTAAGGCTGAACCAAATATATTCATATGCATTTACCAGAGTCTACCACAGTTAATGATTATTAAGCCTAAGGCAGAAAAGGTATGTCCATGAAAATGCCCCTGCTCCCATGTCTCTACAAGACCGTAGTCTCAGCACCCAGTGTACACAAAGTCCTCAGAAACTGAGTTCAAGGCAATTTAATTATGGTATATTTCAAGGGCCGGGGGGGTCTTTCACCTCAAATGAGGCTTTGTAATATTCCAAGCATTTAAAAAAGGCAAGGGTGGAGGCCTTCAGTAAAAGGTTTACAAAGAGTAGAGGGTCTTGGAGACCACCAAAGAGAGGAAAGGGAGCTTCTGCTTCAGCCTCACCACAATTATCATCATGGTTATCATCATTTATTATGTGATTATATTCTTTGGAGATCATAAATTTATACTGGTGTATAACTAACTACCTTTCAGGATGGTTGTTAGCAAAGCTTTGCCAGTACAAATTGATATGAATATTTTGTTTATTTGTGCTTCTTTTTCAGAGATGCCTAAACCATCCTTTTTTGGTATTTTTTTCACTTCCATTTTATTCTGAACTCTACATTTGTTCACCAATGCCTTTATTGTCTACTTGTTTACAATAATCTTGCATTCTCTCTTTCCTTTTGAACTTCATTTTAAGGAGAGATCTTTCTAAAACATGGTTGATGATTTACATCTGTCTCTTGTCAAGAATTGTAGTCTTCAGCTTTATAAATATTTAACTCAGAATAATAACTGGAAACATACTTACTATAGTTATTATAATTATTAATGATTAATAATAATTTTGACCAGCAGTCAAAAATGATAAAACAGACAAAGAGCACAGCAGTAATATGATTCCTATTAGGCCTGTCGGTTTCGTTTCGTTGATTCGTTATTTCGTATTAAAATCGTTATTTTTTGCATATCCGAAGTGATATCAAAACATATTTTCAAACCCGGAAGGGTTTAAAAATATCGAAGCAGCAGCCCCATTTTTTTACGAGCGGAAGCTCCGCTCGTTAATGGGATGGAGGCTGCTGTGCTGCAGTGCTGGTGCCTGGGAGCCAATCCGGCGCTCCCAAGCACCCCAGCAGTAAATGGGGCGGGCGGGGCGAAGGGGCGGCGCGAGGAGGAGGAGGGCGCAGGAGCGCGCGCGCCATCCGATCGGCTCGGCTCCTGCGCCCCCCTCCTCCTCCTCCTCCTCCTCCTCCCAGCTGGGAGGAGGAGGAGGAGGAGGAGGAGGAGGGGGGCGCAGAAGCCGGAGCCCATTGGATGGCGCGCGCGCGCTCACAAGCGGCCTCCGCACGCCATCCGGCTCCGGCTCCTGCGCCCCCCTCCTCCTCCTCCTCCTCCTGACACTTCCTGCAACACAGCTGGGAGGAGGAGGAGGAGGGGGAGGGCGCAGGAGCCGAGCCGATCGGATGGCGTGCGCGCTCCTGCGCCCTCCCCCTCCTCCTCCTCCTCCCAGCTGTGTTGCAGGAAGTGTCAGGAGGAGGAGGAGGAGGAGGAGGAGGGCGCAGGAGCGCACGCGCCATCCGATCGGCTCGGCTCCTGCGCCCCCCTCCTCCTCCTCCTCCTCCTGACACTTCCTGCAACACAGCTGGGAGGAGGAGGAGGAGGGGGAGGGCGCAGGAGCCGAGCCGATCGGATGGCGTGCGCGCTCCTGCGCCCTCCCCCTCCTCCTCCTCCTCCCAGCTGTGTTGCAGGAAGTGTCAGGAGGAGGAGGAGGAGGAGGAGGAGGGCGCAGGAGCGCACGCGCCATCCGATCAGCTCGGCTCCTGCGCCCCCCTCCTCCTCCTCCTCCTCCTGACACTTCCTGCAACACAGCTGGGAGGAGGAGGAGGAGGGGGAGGGCGCAGGAGCCGAGCCGATCGGATGGCGTGCGCGCTCCTGCGCCCTCCCCCTCCTCCTCCTCCTCCCAGCTGTGTTGCAGGAAGTGTCAGGAGGAGGAGGAGGAGGAGGAGGAGGGCGCAGGAGCGCACGCGCCATCCGATCGGCTCGGCTCCTGCGCCCCCCCCCCTCCTCCTCCTCCTCCTGACACTTCCTGCAACACAGCTGGGAGGAGGAGGGGGAGGGCGCAGGAGCCGAGCCGATCGGATGGCGTGCGCGCTCCTGCGCCCTCCCCCTCCTCCTCCTCCTCCCAGCTGTGTTGCAGGAAGTGTCAGGAGGAGGAGGAGGAGGAGGAGGAGGGCGCAGGAGCGCACGCGCCATCCGATCGGCTCGGCTCCTGCGCCCCCCTCCTCCTCCTCCTCCTCCTGACACTTCCTGCAACACAGCTGGGAGGAGGAGGAGGAGGGGGAGGGCGCAGGAGCCGAGCCGATCGGATGGCGTGCGCGCTCCTGCGCCCTCCCCCTCCTCCTCCTCCTCCCAGCTGTGTTGCAGGAAGTGTCAGGAGGAGGAGGAGGAGGAGGAGGAGGGCGCAGGAGCGCACGCGCCATCCGATCTGCTCGGCTCCTGCGCCCCCCCCCTCCTCCTCCTCCTCCTCCTCCCAGCTGGGAGGAGGAGGAGGAGGAGGAGGAGGAGGAGGGGGGGGGCGCAGAAGCCGGAGCCCATTGGATGGCGCACGCGCGCTCACAAGCGGCCTCCGCACGCCATCCGGCTTCCGCTTGTGTAACTTCCGCCACACACACATCCGCCATCCGCTTGTGTGACTTTTCAGGGCTGTATATGACCATGTTCCAGAAGCATTCTCTCCTGACATTTTGCCCACATCTATGGCAGGCATCCTCAGAGGTCTGTTGGAAACTAGGCAAATGGTGAGTTATATATCATCTAATATTATCTATGGAATGTCCAGGGTGGGAGAAAGCCATTCAATGCTAATCAAGGTGACCATTACTGCAACATTCACACTTAGCCTGTTTGATCAAGAAATTTTTTTTTTCTAAAATGTTTTGTAAATAATAACGAAAATTCGTAAATAACAAAACATTTTTTTGGAAAGTTTTGTAAATATTTTAAATATCGAAACAAAAAAACACCCCAATTAAGAATCGAATTTAGAAACAAATTTTTTCTTGATCAAACAGGCCTAATTCCTATGTAACTTTTGGTAGATACATAGTGCTTGATCAATACTTGTTTTAGCAAACCTGTACAGGAAAAACAGAGCCCCCGGTGGTGCAGTGGGTTAAAGCACTGAGCTGCTGAGCTTGTTGATCAAAAGGTCGCAGGTTCGGTTCCGGGGAGCGGCGTGAGCTTCCGCTGTCAGCCCTAGCTTCTGCCAACCTAGCAATTCGAAAACATGCAAATGTGAGTAGATCAATAGGTACCGCTCCGGCGGGAAGGTAACTTTGCTCCATGCAGTCATGCCGGCCACATGACCTTGGAGGTGTCTACGGACAACGCTGGCTCTTCGGCTTAGAAATGGAGATGAGCACCACACCCCAGAGTCAGACATGACTGGACTTAATGTCAGGGGACTACCTTTACCTTTACCTTTACAGGAAAAACAACCTTTACTAACAGGCTTCCCAGCAAATGCTTCAAATATTATCATTAACACATGTTAAATTAAAATCTTAATATGCAAAGTATAGGAGTTTCATCTTGTGCACCCATTTTTTAATTAAACAGATTTGCATTGTTTGCATAATGTGCAATGCTTTCTGGAAAACTAATATATACAAGTTTTTTGTCTGTTGTGTATTTGGTAGAAAATGATCTTTGGCATCTTCAGTTTTAATCTCAGAAAGCTAATATAAAACTAGCAGCCACATTTTACAGTGAATGTAACATTTGCATGCCCTTTGCATGTTGTTTTACTCTGTGTACTTAGGTTTAGATAAGTCACTGAGTATTTATAATACAGAAATTGATATATTCTCTAAATACAGAAATCAGTATCATAATGCATTCCCCATTAAAATGCCATTCTTACCCAGAGAACTTTTTACAAGCATACTTTTACAAGCATACCTGAATGGTTTGTCATCTGACAAATATCACAGATCTTTACATCTGACATCCATTTGAGCATTGAAGGGTTGTCCATAGATGAGATATGTGAAAAGTCTCTTCACTCTTTCTGCCAGGCAGCAGTCAATGGGAGACCACTTCTGAAGTTCTTCAAAGAGATGCAGGGACAGAAATTCTGATCTTGGAATGAAACTGTTCTGCCCCCGTCCTATCCTGGAGAGGACTACACAGGATCTCACTATGTGGTGATTTATAAGATTATTCTGAATGGTGTGGTTCAAATCCCTTCTCTATGAATGCTTCCCAACCCGCTACCGAGGCTATGTTTGAAGCTCTATCATGAAGGAGTCAGTCATACCAAATTGTCAACCTGAATAGATGAGCTGAGAAGAAACCTACAGATGAAACCCACATAACTTGTTGGGAGGTCCATTGGGAGTTGCTACAGTTTTGACCAAGGAAATAGACCAGTTACATTCATTTTCCTATTGTGAGGTCTCCTAGAGTAAGAGCATTAGAAATTTTATATCATCTTGAACAAAGTTCTAATACTTTGAGGGCTACATGAAAAGAGTTGCTAAAAGTGACAAGAACAGGTAAGAGTGTAAGCTTATTTTTGAGTAGATCATTATCAGATCCATTATTAAATTTAGCTTTGGGGTTTCATTGTGTTGGTAATAAGAAAAAACATGCAAAATTGATTTCAATAGAAATGCCAGACTTTCACCTTACAATCAATTGTATTAATGTGTGGTGAAACTTTTTATGGCCCAAATGCAGTTAAGTCCCAAGTAAAGCACAGCCATTGATTCAAAAATAAATTTAGTAAGGTCATGTACCTGTAAACTGCATTGATTAAATGAATCTGGGATTAGCAATCAGAGTTAAGTGTATGTATTTTAAATAATCAAGAAAACAATGATCCAATATCACATATATGAAACTCGGGCTTGCATGGGGAAATGGTGCAATCTGGTTCTTGAGGTTTTCATTAGATTGGTGAAATGAACCCAGCCATTGCACTTTCCCTTATTTTAAAATATTGTCAAATCACTGTGCACCTGTGTGCATCTCTTTTTTCTCCTTTATCTGAAATAACCCCCTCTTTCATTTTGCACTCTTTTTATTATGTAAAACTATAGCTGTAAATCTTATCCATATTTTCCCACAGTGATTTATAGCATCCTGCATGCAGAGCAATTGATGATTTGCTGACTCAGATATTAATTTTGCATCTTCAGAAGAAAAAATAAGCCCCATTTTGAACATTCCTACTACACAATGTTCCATGGTTCAACATACAGGAAAACTAGATTCAGAAATCTGCTCAGAGATGAAAGAGATTTGGATGAAGGCAATTCAGAAGATGATGATTTAGCTAGTCTCCACTTGAAAGGAGGAAAAAATTAGGGGGTGTTCATTCATTTTTCTTCCCATGAAGCCCTGAGTAGTCACATTGTCCTCATGTCATTACGCCCTTCTCTCCTTTCTTCACCAATAAAGTTTCCCAGACCATGATGTTTGTCAGAGATGAGGTTTTGAAGGAGACACAGAGAAGTATAGAATAGCCACATGAACCCAATCCTAAAATAGACATGCATACATATAAGTCACTTTTAACATGCAGAGACATCACTATCAGAATGCCACCCAATGGTAGCTGAGAAGACTGGTTTACAGAACCACCTGGAAGGAAGCCACCTACAACATCTTTCACCATCCAAAGCTCTTAGATGTTGTCGCCATCACGTTGCTTTGATTTATGAGGTTGGAAATCCATGGGATTAATAGCCCAATCCACATACTAATGTTATGAGAAATAGTATTTTAGCACTGAAACTAATGGAATCATGTTAAATCCAAACGCTTTACAGTACCTGGAGCTAAAGCATTTGAAAAAAAAATATTCATAAGCAATTCTTCATACATCATCAAAAATATTCCAGAACTCTATAGTGAAGTTTATAATCTTAGGATCTAAATTCTATTGCTTGTCCCAAGTACATTATACTGACTAAACAAGTGGCATCTTGATAGGACTTAAAGTAAGAGTGGGAATATTGTGGCACTTCAGATGTTCTTGAATTTTGAATTTCAGAGGTCCTAGCTAGCATGGTCCATGGTGAAGGATACTGAGAGTTGAGACCAATAATCTCTGAAGAGCCACAAGTCCTGACCTCCATCCCCCCATAAATCTGTAAGCAGCATTGCCTAACAGAAATGATAGGAGAAGTAGTTTGAGCCCACAAACCAGCAAGAATACTGTTAATGCTGTTTGCCAGTTTTTGAAATTGAACTTAAACTGAACAACACAGTTGGGGTATTTTGATTTTGAAAATATTTCATTGAATGGAGGATTGCACCAAATCTTGCCCCTGAACATCTTCAGGGTAAATGTTGTGCTTTTGATGAAAGCGAAATTCCTCCTCAACTATTTACAGACATCTGTCTTCCTTTGGACTGTCCCCTTGGAGCTGATTTGATTGATTGATTGATTCTGCCCTTAAACGTGTCCAAGGAAGTCCAGGAATCAATCAAACATGTTGACATGATATCATGGTTTAATCATTGGTGGAAATCAAGGTTGTCCTGTCTGCACTTTGAATGAAGCCAGGGAAGGATGAAGAGGCACATCCTTATTGCCAGAACAATTATTAGAACAGTGCTGCTTGTCTATTGAACTGGGAGAAAGAATACTGTCTTTTTTACAGCATGGTGTTATCATCTATGGTCAGTCATTTCCTCTGAGAAGCCTTTTGCATCTGCAGAGCTTAAAAGTAACACATTAAAAGTAATGGTACTTGTGTTGTAATGTGGTGCTGTGGTTAAAAGTCATGCATTACTTTGTTGTTGTAAAAAGATCTCAATTATCATTCCTTTAAAAATACCATCACAAAAATGACCTAAACATCCCAATTTTGCATAACAAATGATATTGGGAATTCAGCACTCTACTGTCCTTAAGCATGTACAGGCAGTTCCCAAGTTACGAACAAGATCAGTTCTGTAAGTTTGTTCTTAAGTTGAATTTGTATATAATTCATATATTTCATATATTCATATATTTATACTACCATGAATGCAGGTTCAAATAAACTTTCAAAAAATGATGCTATGTGGGTAATGGAAGATTCACCCAGACATAGAAGTTAATGTTACTGCAGTGTATTAGATACTGCTGAAAACATGACCCCTGGCACCAGGGAGTAAGTAAGCTTTGGATTAAGGATGGACTCTAAACAGAGCTGTAATAAGTTATGTTTTGGACTGCAATTTCCAGAATCCCCCTGACAGTATGACCACTGGCTTGTGGGATGTATAACTGTGAGAATTATGGCTGAAGAATAGTGGGAATTGTAGCCTCTAAAATGTAACTTTTCTAAGCCCTTGACATGAGGCACAGACTGAGCTAGGACATTTGGGAGAATGAAAGAAATAAAATAGACTTGCTTCCTAATTTGAGTGACAAATCTGATATCATTGTGACTGTACCAGGAGCTGAGTATGCTTGCTTGACCCAGTGAAAGCAAATGCTGTGAAATGCATTCTGTCACCAGTTAATGACAGCCTTTCCATTTGTGTTGTGTTGCCTAGACTGACTGTCACCCTGTTTCAATCCATCGTGGTTAGTCAAAGCACACAAGGAAACTATTGATTTGTGTTCATTCAGATACAAATGGGAAGTAGATTCTAGTTCTGACAGTCAGTTTTCTTTCGTACCTTTCTGCAATGATTCTTGCAATGAAAATCAGACATTGAGGCGCTTTATTCCATGTGTAATTTTCTTTAAGATAGAATAAATCCATGTTAAGGAATAGTGCCTCCTTAATGCTTTTCTTACTTTCTTCTATACATTGGCAATAACTGCTGCATTACCTCAGGTGGAAGTAAGTCAGGAACATGCTTGGGAACAACCTTAGAATCTCAGTAAGTTTGGGGTCTGGGTCTGAAATGTTGGGGTTTAAGGGAAGGCACTTTCCTGCTCCAGTTAGTAGAATCACAAACTGACTCTACTAACAGTCTTTTGTATCATGGATGACTTTCAGAAATAATTGATGAGAGTGCATTGCATTGCAATGTCATTATTATTATTATTATTATTATTATTAACTTTATTTGTACCCCGCTAGCATCTCCCGAAGGACTCGATGCGGCTTACACAGGCCGAAGCCTCAAACACAATACCAAAGAAAACATATCACAACAATAAACAAAGCAAATCAAAACAATTAAGCAAAAAACAACAATGACAATACATCAAAACACTATTAAAACTGGTTCGGCCGGCGCAGTGGGGTACAGGGTTAAAAGTGCTGAAATGGCAGGAGGAAACGTAGGATTAAAGTGTGGTGTGCAGCAACATTTGTTGTACTAAAGTGCTTCCAGGACTTGGGATGGGGATTTCTAGTTTGGGAAGGCACAACGGAACAGCCAAGTTTTTAAATTCCTTTTGAAAACGGCTAGAGTGGGGGCCTGTCTGAGATCTTTTGGGAGGGCGTTCCAAAGTCTGGGGGCCGCCACGGAAAAGGCCCTGTCACGCGTCCCCACCAAGCGCGCTTGCGACGTGGGTGGGATCACGAGCAGGGCCTCTCCGGATGACCGTAACGAGCGTGTGGGTTCGTGGATGGAGATGCGGTCGCGCATCATAAATAACTATAGGCAAAATCTACAATATTTTTAAAAGCTTGGTTCAGAAGTAGCTTATTTCAACATCACATGACATACAGACTATTTGTAAAAGAAAAATCTAGTACTCAGAGCCCACCCACATGAATAACAAATGCCTCATATATTTCAGCCTTTTCTCATCACTACAGAAGAGAAGACATATATCTCATGTGGGTTCAAAATATAATAGTCCTATAAAAGTAACACTCATCATATTGCCCTGAAAGAAATAAGGTGATGATGTCCCAAAGTTGATCCCTGTGTTACAACATTAATTGAAATCAGAAGTAACAGAGCTATTTAAAGTCAAACAAGTGAGAAAGTACTCTATGCTCATCCAAATCAATAAGGATTTCTTCTCTTCTGGAAACTATTGGCTTGGATCCCAGACAACATAATTTATCAATGAGGGAAATAGAATCCTAAATAGGAAACCATAAAAATATGTGGAACTCATAATGTTGATTTTCTTCCTCTGTTGAAGTAATTCAGTGAGCTGTACAAACCCACAAAATAGAAGTGATTTTTTTTAAATACTGTGTGTGTTTCTCACATTTTCACGAACTTGAAAAAAAGTTTAAATTAATAGTGTAATCTAGGGAATCCAGTATCATCTTCAAGCTAACAGAAAGGGGAAGAAGCTCCTATGGATCAATCAAGATCCAATTTACTTATATGAGTAACAGAAACCTCTATTATAGGGTTGTTGTAGGTTTTCCAGGATATATGGCCATGTTCTAGAAGTATTCTCTCCTGATGTTTTGCCTGCATCTATGGCAGGCATCCTCAGAGGTTGTGAGGTCGGAGGATGCCTGCCATAGATGCAGGCAAAACGTCAGGAGAGAATGCTTCTAGAACATGGCCATATAGCCCAAAAAATCTACAACAATGCAGTGATTCCGGCCATGAAAGCCTTTGACAATACACCTCTATTATAGCAGAATTTTTATGACCTTTTGGCTCATTGTCATAGAAGCATGAAAAAATGTCTTCATATGATCTATAGAATGGATCATACTACTTGGGTTTATGAAATGTTCCAGATGAACTAAGATGGGCATGGCACTGGGCTTCATGTCATTGCCCATCTTCCCTGATCAGAATGGAAGCCCAATTTGTACGTTTTGCTTCTGAGCATCTACCCACGAAATTATGTCCTGGTTCTTGAAAATGATAGCATAGTAGCATAGAGTTGGGTGACAGTATGATAGCTGGGTCCAGAAACTCAGAGATCCAGCTTTCATACCATTACCCCAAACCCAAACCCTGACCCTAAACCTTACCCTAAACCTAACCCCTAATCCTAACCCTAAACCTAACCCAAACCCTAACATTGCCCTAAACTTTACCCTAACCCTAAACACTAACCCTAACCCTAAACCTAACCCAAACTCTAAACCTTATCCTAATCCTCCACTCTTTTCTATCCTTTCACCAAATCCAACAACGAAGTATATCCCGTCCTCCCTTATTCACAAGCGCCATTGCAGAATGTGTGTAATGCTCTGAGTTTCTGGACCCAGCTATCATACTATCAGCTAGAGTTGTGCAATTTTTTTGTTTACCTCGTATTTCAGATCAAATTCAATAAATTTTGTACTTATGAGGTGATATCAGACATGTGGGTGTGCCCTGAACCAAAAATTTAAAAATCCAAACTTACCTGACACTTTTTTGTTTTAGTTTTGTAAATCTCAGAAGGCTCCCAAAGTCAGATTCCTTTTCATCACAAAGAAGCAACACAAACCCAAAAAGCCTGCCTTAGTGCCTTGCCTTTTCTCTAAATTAATGGAATCTCAGCATTAGGAGTGGGAGGGAGCAGTGTTTACTGGGAACAGCACAGAACTCTGAGAAATGCAGTTTGGGAAGGGAGGAGTTCTATGCCAGAGAATTCAAAAGGCCTTGCCCTAAACTACATTTCTCAGAGTGCATCAGCATCAGAAAGCACCAATCAGGGTAGTGGGGAGAGAGATTTGTCCATCTCTAATAGCAGCCAGTGAGAGTCCTAATGAATGGCTGAATCTCCCAGTAAGTAAATCTCTGTGCTGGGATGGGAAGAAATCCCTAAATGAATGGCTTCCATACTATAGGGGAAGCATTTTAATTAGTTTAGCAGTGGTTCTCATCCTGTGGGTCCCCAGATGTTTGGGCCTACAACTCCCAGAAATCCCAGACAGTTTACCAGCTGTTAGGATTTCTGGGAGTTGAAGGCCAAAACATCTGGGGACCCACAGGTTGAGAATCACTGGTTTAGAGGCTGCCTGGAAGAAGGGGGTTGGACCAGATGGCTCTTGAGGTTCCCCTCCAAGTCTAGGATTCTATGAAAATGGGGTGCTGTTGTTTTAGTTCTGAATATATTTTTTATCATTTTATGGTTTTTAACTGATAATTTTAATGAATACCATTGATGTACAATTCTATTTTAATGTTTATATAGTTTTGGATTTTAAATATACTGAAATGCTTTTTAATTTACTCCACTATGAATATCCTTAATGGAGAGAAAAAGTCAGGTATAAATAATAATAACTTAATAAATAACTTAATAATAACAACTTTAAAATCTTAATATTTTTAATTTTTTCAAATGTGCTTGTACTAGGTTCTTTCTTTCACCCACAAATTTTAATTTGCAATGTTGCTCATAGAATCACAGAATTGAAAAGGGGTCACTTAGTTCAACCATTGCTGTTCAGGAATACACTTCTAAAAGCATTTCTGAGAGAAGGCCATTGAACCTGAGTTTAAAGGTCTTCTGTGAAGGAGACCTCACCAACTTCTGTTACCATCACCTTCTGCTGAAATTGGAGTTCTTCTTAATGTTTGGGTGAATGTTTTTTTCCCCTTGTATTTAGAACCCATAGGTGCATTTCCCACCAGAAAATAATCTTGTTCCATTTTCTATTATCACTGCTACTCACAATAGTAGTCTTATTGCCTACTGATCCATAGTGCATTTCTAGGAAAAACAAAGAAACAACTAGCATCTATGGCCATACATATAGTATTGATTCAAGGCATGTTGAATGGAGAAATAAATATCTGAAATACTGCTCTACATGACATCTCTTGTTTCCCCTCTAATTTTTATTTGTTCCTTTTGGAGAATTTTTAATATGCTCTTCAGCTACAAAGGCTCTCAGAGAGGCTTACATAATGTTAATTTGTTCTCAGGGTTACAAGATAAATAAGATATAATACATAAGAGGAGGCACAATGTAACTGTGCCTTGCTGACTGACTGCTTCCCTCCACTCAGGGCCCTTCTACACTATACTAAAATTCAGGAGGAAGCAGGTTAAAATAACCCACTTCCTCCTGAATTTGAGTCTCCACCCCTTCCCACAACCTCAGCCTTTCCCTTGATGGGAAGCAAGATCCTTCCTCCCCACAACCTCCTGATGCATCATTTCTAAGCTGGCATGTCCCTCAGGTATTTTTTGGGCATGGAATGGGGGGGGGGGGGCTGGGAGGAGTGGGTTGGCCCCCAGGAGCCTGAAGAACTGGGATGACAAGGAGGATTGACTCCCGGGATCACGGAACGTGGTCCCAGAAATCAGTCCCCACAGGCCTAGCACCTCAACAAACCTGGGTCTTTCAGTAAGGCCTGGGTCTGTTGAGGTGTTTAATTAATCCAAAGTAAACTGGGGAAAGCCAGTTTAATTTGGATTAATATGGGTTTACCTAAGGTGTTGTTTGGATACCTCAGGTAAAGCTGTTGTTACCTAACATGGATTTTGGGTTTGTGTAGAGGGGCCCTCAGTGGTCAGTGAAAAGACAGTTGAAGGTAGTGGGAGAGGTAATAAAAATAACTAGCTCCTATGCTACACAGGTCTTAGTTTCCACATTTTTTTTACTATATTGATTGTCCTTCTCTTCCCTTGTCTTGTGTGCATTCATTAACCTTATTTGAAAGCTCTTTAAAATGTTTTTGATAGAGAAGTACCCCAAACCATACTGAGTTACAGATCTTCCCTCACCTCAAAAAACTACAGCCACCCATAGTCTGGTTCCACAGGGACAAAATAACCATGATATTCCTTAAAAACAGAACTTCACCGTAGGATCTGCTGCATCATTGCAACTCCAAAATCAATGCCTCACATTATGGAGATTTCTGCAGTAAAAAATGCTAGCTCTTTTTATGGGGGAGATTAGCCCACAAGGACCACCTCATTTGACTACATTCTTTGTCAGGAATGAATGGAATTCTGAGTAGCTAGTCAGTGAACCTGTCAAAACTGAGGTCAGCTATTTTGAGGCTTTCAGTAGTTTTATTTTTTATGATGATGAAGAAAAGACAGCTTAGCTATCTGTCTGAGGTGACTGGCTTCTGTACAGCTGGAGTATCTAAGTGCTAGTTAACTTAAAGAACAAGTACGCTCTTCTGCCTTATGCCAAATAATGTTTATTTTGCAAGTTTTTACCTTTGAAAATAGACAGATTGAACTAGACATAATTACTGTTCCTAATCCTGACCTCAAATTTGCTTTTTCTAATCCCAGTTGTAACCTGGTGCCTCAGAGAGGAGTTCCAACAAAGTAACATTCATTTTTGACAGTAGAAGAATGAGCAAATAAGTTAACTCCAACTGCAGGTAAGGTTCTTTCACATCACCTTTGATCTTTTCAGCTGAAACAAAAATTCTCCATCAGGTTTATTGAACTGCCAATGGGGGAAAAAACAGTTTCTACTGAAACTGGGTTGCAGCTAAACATTAAAAAAAACCAAGATTATGGCAACAAGAATGATTGACAACTAGGAAATAGAGGGAGAAAATGTGGAGGCAGTGGCAGACTTTGTATTTCTAGGTGCAAAGATGACTGCAGATGCAGACTGCAGCCAGGAAATCAGCAGACACTTCTTGGGAGGAGAGCAATGACCAATCTCGATAAAATAGAATCATAGAATCATAGAATCAAAGAGTTGGAAGAGACCTCATGGGCCATCCAGTCCAACCCCCTGCCAAAAGCAGGAATATTGCATTCAAATAGTGAAGAGACATCACACTGGCAACAAAGATCTGCATAGTTAAAGCAATGGTATTCTCCATAGTCCCCTACGGATATGAGAGCTGGACCATAGGGAAGGCTGAGTGAAGGAAGATAGATGCGTTTGAACTGTGGTTCTGGAGGAAAGTTCTGAGAGTGCCTTGGACTGCAAGTCCACCCTCCAGGAAATAAAGCCTGATTGCTCATTGGAGGGAAGGAAAGTAGAGGCAAAGTTGAAGTACTTTGGCCACATCATGAGGAGACAGGAAAACTTGGAGAAGACAATGATGCTGGGGAAAATGGAAGGAAAAAGGAAGAGGCACCAACCAAAGGCAAGATGGATAGATGGCATCCTTGAAGTGACTGGCTTGACTCTGAAGGAGCTGGGGGAGGTGATTGTTGACAGGGAGCTCTGGCGTGGGCTGGTCCATGAGGTCACGAACAGTCAGAAATGACTGAATGAATGACCAACAACAAACTGAAACTTGGCAATTGTGGGGTTTTTTGTTTTGTTTTTGCACTAAACTTTCTGAGTTCAGCCAACCTTGTTAGTAGTTATGCTGTTTAGGGGGTTCTGGAAGATGTGATTCAAAGAAATATTGTTTCCCAGTCCTGGTTCATATATAGTCTTGTACTGTAGAGTTGACAGATTATATCTCAGCAATGAGTTATTGCCTGCAATAAAAATAGGAAAAAGCATACTGATGAAAAGAGGTTCAAATGGAGCTACGCTAGTTTGTGGTTATAATTTATGAAGAAAAGATACAAAAAGATAAAGTGGGAAACTGCAGGTGTAAGCAGGACAAATTTGACAAGCAAGCACAACAGGTGAACTTCAATTTTCCAAGGGTCGGGGTTATCTGTCATTCTGCCCCTTGGAGAACAAGATTATGGGACCACGCAAAAATTATTTCAGATCACAACTGTGTGTTTGAAACAGGTTTGATAGATGAAATCGCTTGAAGGCTTGAAAACCTCCAGCTGTTGACCTGGATAGAGGGCTAGATCAATATTGGTCAACGTGAGGCCTCTGTTCTGTTTCCTTCAAGGCCAATGCTTTTATTTCCTGCTGGCAATCAGCACCTGGAAGCTGCACTCATATTTTAAAAAAATGTATAGAATACAGGGTGGGATTTTTTGGTCTTTCCCCTATTATTTCTACTTTGCCTTCTAACTCAGAGAATTTTAAAGTGTGTCATTGGAATCCTGGAGCTTCTTAGAAGCTGAATAGGGCTTCACTCACGTGAGGTTTTATAATGGTGGGCAAACCTTAATGAAAGAGAACTTGCACAATAAGACCAATGTGTTTCTGAAATGTATAACACGGATGTATTCTAAAACCATATGTTTGTAGGTAGGAGGAGGCCAAAGACAGCATTCTCTGTAGGCTGATAGTATATCTGAGGACTGACCCTACAATCCACTAATTAAATTGTCATCCTGTTGGCTGTATTTGTATTATAAATTCTAGGGATGATGAGAGCTGTGGGACAAAAGAGCCCAAAGGATCCTGGATGGAGAAGACTGAAAGATAATGGCTCATAACCAAACAAATTACATTCAAAGGAAATAAGGAAGCAATTCTAATGCATTTGAGTTCAATCTGAAATGCTATGAAATCATGAGAGTTGAAGTTTTACAAGATCTGTAGCTTTCTCTTCTAAAGAGTGCTGGAATCATGGCAGTTAAAGAAATTTCAAACAGCATGATTCTATGTGTAGATGTACCCTTACAACAACTTCATCACATGGGGTACATTTCAGCGGCATGTGCCAGTTCATCTATACTTTTGTGATGGGGTATGCCGACTCCCATCCTATGATGTAGAGCAACTTCTGGTGGGACTCCATTGCAAAATTGTAGGTGAACCAGTGCATGCTGGCACGGAGGCAACAAAGGAAGCTTCCCGTGTTGTATTGTCTCAATGGGGGGGAAGACAGGTGGCTGATGCTTCTCCTCATGAGATGAGATGACGAGTAAGTCAGGCAACGCGGGACATGGGGGAATGGGTTCCCCAGAGCATGGTGATACTCCTGGCCCATCTGATGAGATAATTAGTCCTACAGTGTTCTTGATGCAGAAGGGAGAATTGCAGGAGGTGTTAGGTACTGTAGGAATGATGACGTTATAGTCCAGTACTGTAAGGTTTCAAACGTGGAAAGAAATAACGTGCCTTGTTTACATTCTTAACACCTAAGCATTTATTCCCAGTTCTATATGGGGTTGAAAAAAGCTACAATACCATTCTATGGTACTTTTCCTCATCGACACTGTCATATAATGCAGTTTGAAACTGCATTATATGGTTGGTGTAGACTCATATAGAGCAATTTCAAACTGCATTATATTGCAGTGTAGATTGGGCCATAGATATCAAGAAAAGAACATTATCATTCATGCAATTAGTATTAGGTGAGTCCAAAAGTAAATATTGCACCATCCAAATTTACATTAGAGAAAAAAGCATGTTTCAAAGATAGCTTTGGCTTCCTTTGCATGAAAGAAAATATTTGCTGTTCTCCCATTCTCTTTATCTGACTAAAACTTATTTTCATATTTTGTTAATATAGCACATTTTTGTTGTATAATTCCTCACTCAAATGTGGATTGAAATAATTTCATGTCCCTTTTAGCAGCAATTTGCACTACACTGAGAAGAGTAAGCACTTCTAATATATTGTTTTTATGCAACTCCAAACAATTTACAGAGATTAGAATGTTGTCACAAAGATACCGGAAGCTTAGGGATTGCTCTCTGAAGCTGTTCTGTGCTGACAGCTAATTGGTAGCACTCTTTGATAGTTCGTTCATAGCTGGATACGGCTGAATGAAAACAGCCACAAAGGGAGCTCATTTTTGTTTATCATTAATTTTTACTTGATTTGGTAGACAGTTCTGAGTTTGTTTTTAGAGTTTGCGGCATTCTTTGCTAATATTCTCATCATCTCATGCTAATGGATTTGCTAAATTTGTTTTCTGATGTGCTTGTTTTACTTGTTTGTTTCAGTTGTCTTCCTCCTTGGTGGCCCATAAATTCAATGCAGTAACGCCTATAGTTATTTTTGTACAATAAATTTATGCCTAAAATTATCCCTGTTTGTGATTATGCAATTTATCTTTTTGAGATGACAATCCATGGCATTGCCCTTGAAGAAAGAAAGAAAATGAGTGACTACCATGTTTGAAAGTCTAGTGGATCCTGGCTGTGATCCAGAAGTGTAGTTTGTGTGCTGGGTATCTCAATGAAATGAAATAAAATACAGGAGTTGTCCTCCTTGACTCTACGTGAAACTGTCACAGGTAAAAGCCCAGTGTCCATAGAGAGCTAACAACCATTCTCGCCAATGTGACTTCTGGCTCCACTGCTTTCTAAATCAAGATTGCCATGGGGTATGGGCTATTGTGAATAGAGAGATAAATTTCCTTGCCCATTAAGTTCAAAATTCACGAGGAAAAGATGGCACAGTCAACAGTATAATTACAGATGTCAACATCTCCCCACTTAATCTTAAAGTATTCCAAGACTATTGATTTGTTTCTTTATTGAAGTTATATTCTAACTTTACACAAGAACAGGATCTGGATACATCTAAGTTGCTTTAAGTCTACACCTCAAAGCATAGCACATGAATGAAACAGCTCAAATTTGCAAACAGTTGGAATCCTGTTTGGTTGGTCTCAATCAGGCATTGTTGTGTAGAGAGTCAACATGTAAATAAAGCCAGCTGCTTCAATGGCTTTACACTAGTCATGGCTGAGCATAGAACTTAGACCCTATTTACATACAGGTAGCTTGCGGATCAGAAATTATTTAAAGCATATGCCGTGACTACATGTAGTCCCATTTCAGATTTTTGGAGCACATAGAATATTTGGATGATGGATAGTAAATCATCCTTTACTTTAAGCATCTTTTCCTGCAGCCTGTTCTCCCTAGAACTTTACTCTTCAGACATAAATTCAGCTACAAGTAAAGTGCTACAGCAGCAAATGTAGAGAGAATTCAATTCCCTTCCAAGTTTAGATCAAAAATATGGATTCTACTCTCTATTTTGTATATCTTTGGCACAAACATAAGATAAAACCAATGAATCTAGTATCTTCACATATAGTTTGAGCCATTCCCATAGATTTAATTCCACATTGTGTAGTATTGGAGAATGGGCAGGGAAAACTGAGTTTAAATCCTGACTTGAATATGAAAACTCAGCAGCTGACCTTGTTAAATTTCTGTTATTACTTATCTTCAGTGTATGTTTCTGTTGTTATGGGCTTACTTTGGGGTTTGTTCTGAACAATTTGTCAAAGGTTCTCTGCAGTTTATGAGTCTCAGCTTATGAAAAGAGTATAGGATCTAGGCTTGTGCACAGATTCATTTTGGATATTTGCCTTTGGCTTGCTTGGCTTTCTCAACTGATTCAAAAGCCCATGATGGCACCATTTTTTAATCAGCTGCAACAGAACAGTGGCTGTTGAAAACCGTCCGCTTTCAGTTTCTTTTGGTTGCATGTTGAGTGTGGGGAGGGAGACAGCGACCAAAAGGAAAGGACCCCAGGAAGCAAGGTTTCTTAAGCTCTTTCTTTAAACTCAGGTCTCCTCTAAAGACAGAAGGGAAAGGATCCCAGGAAGCAAAGTTTCTTAAGCCCTTTATTAAACTTAGGTCTTCTTTACAGTCAGAAGGAAAAGGATTGCAGAAAGAATGGTATTTTATCTCTGACACTTTTAATCCATGTTTTAATGAAGAATATAAAGACAAGCAATTTCTAAAATAAAGGAAAGGGAAGCTTGGGAAGGGTGTCCCCCCCCCCCATTGTCACCAATGGGCTGGATAGAAAACAAACCTTTGGTTTCCCAAATCAAAAATGGATTTCTGTCCTTCCAAATTCAGGAGGCTCCTGAAAAATGGATCAGGACCCCCATCAAAATCCAGGACACCAAAACAAATTGCGGTTTACCCAGACTGCACAAGCCTAATAGGATCAGTCTAGCAAAAATACTATGAAGCAAAAAATCAGAAAAAAATGGCACTAATATTTATAGATGTGGAGAAAGCTTTTGACAGTATCAACTGGGATTTCATAATATTTTTATTAAAAGAAATAGATGCTGGATATTATTTTATAAACGCTATAGAATCCATCTACACCACCCAAAAAGCCAGAATAGTGATAAATGGATATACAGACAAGAAAATTAAAATTCAGAAGGGTAGAAGACAACGATGTCCATTATCCCCCCTGTTATTTATCATGGTACTGAAGATACTAATGAACAACATCAGAGACGATGAAAATCTTAGGGGGGCAAAATAGAGAAGATACTTGAAGTAAAGCTTGAGTTCAAACCAGAACATTATTAGGAATAATGTTATTAGGAATAATTGAAACGGAATTGGGAAAAAAATAAAGACAAGCTATTTAGCTTCCTAACAAGAGCAGTCAGAATATACTACGACACAAGGAGACTCCGACACAAGAACAATGGTTATTAAAGGCAACAGACATCATGAACATGGATACATTAACACAATTGAGGAATACAAACCAAAAGATGAAGACAATATAAACAGATTGGTCCCCAGTAAAGAACTTTGCAACTAGAGAAAAGTTTAAATGGATGATAAACATACAATGAAAACTGAATACAACATTCTGAATGAAGGTAATGCTAGACGGTCAGCCGATACAATGGGCAACTCAATGCAGATTCACAACCGTAGTGAAGACGATTGGAAGCCAAGATTCCCCAACCCCTTCATCCCCCTCCCCACTCCCCTTCACTTCCCACCCTAAGCCAACACTCCCTTCCCCAAAACTTCCCCCAAAGTCTTCATGACCTTCTATTCCTATTTTCCCCTTTTATTTTCTTTTAATTATCACTTGTATTAAATTTCAATAAAAATATTTTTAAAAGAGTTATAAATGTTAGCTAAGCAGCTGATGTCATCAAAGATGGCTGCAGAGCAGGATAGCCAATTATGGCTCTTCAGATTTCTTTTAACTGTAATTCTTATAATCACTCTTTATTTTCAAATTTACTAGGATTGATGGAAGTTGTAAGTGTGACACATCTGAAGGATCACATCACCCTTCTCTATCTCAAACAGATTATTCAAAATACAGATCATTTTTCTCTTCCTCTCCTTAGGGCAAGGGTGGGGATTGTGTAGGACTTTATATGTTGCTAGAATTCCTTGTGATCGTGAATGTTTTTTGGCAAAATTTGTTCAGAGAGGTTCTTGCCTTTGCCATCCTTTGAATCTGAGAGAGTGTGACTTGCCCAATGTCATGCAGTAGATACTGAGCAGGGATTCATAGCTCAACATTCAAATAACTTCACCAAAGTGATTTCTCTAAATAAATCTTACTTTCACACAACTACTTCAAATGTGTTTATGATGACCTCTTCCTAAGGAAAATAGATTGTGAATAAACATAAAATCACATCTAGAAATCATATGCATGTCTAATGGTCAACATTTCTCTTATCCCACAAACCATATGTGTAGAATGACTAATACATGGTTCCAAAGTGACAAGAGTCTACATTTAAATGATGGCATGACCCCGTGGAAACTTAATAGTGAACTCGGACATTGGACACAGCAAATGCCTCTAGAATGACTGGTGCTGTAGCATGTAGATTCTGCTGACATGAGAGCAACCAGCAACATTAGCACACCATCAGTGTCTGAGTGGCAGCATCCTATTGTTAAGCACAATTATTTACACTCTTATTTTAAATATTTTGCCAAGTGATATTCTATCTAAAAACATGATCTCCATGGACACTGGCTAATGGGCAATTTTCTGTGTTCCTGACATATTGCCTTGTTAGTAGCTCATTAGCACCTGCTGCTAGTGAGCAGTATTCCTTGGAGATTCTCTTCTGCTGTGCACTCACCTGATGGAAAGCTAATTGCGTCACTGTGCCATGTTCCTATTAAAGCTGCTGAGCATCTGTGATTAATAAAGCACGAAGGTAATGAGGAAGTACACCTAGAACTTGGGAAAAGCCTCCTACTCGCTCTGTGCAAGAGGCTGCATGAACATAAACTGAGTCTCCAAAGGTTGCTTTAGTTCAAGGTGTTTGTGTGTGAAGCTAAGGGAACATGCTAGTTTATTTCATATTCAGACACTTGAGAGGACTTATCACCATCCAAAGGGAGACAATCTTGGTGCAAATCAATTTCATCAGAAGGTTCTTCTGTGTACAATTCCATTGAGGACATCCTGATCTCTCTAAGGGCTCTTCTACACACCCTTTATAACCCAGGTTAATTTGAATTAAGGGTGGGGGGAGGGAACGATGTTTAGCCAAAATGCAGGAGGAATCGGATTAAGAGCAAGAAAACACATGTTAAACCTGATTCCTCCTGAAGAAAAGTACACCTTTCCATGCCTGTGTATCCTTGCAAGCATGGAAACCATGTGCTTTCCTTCCCTCCTCCTGTCTGGACTCCTCCCGAGCACACATGTGTCTGTCAGGCCTGAAACAGCTAATCAGCTGTTAAGTGCAGACACAACATGGTGCAGAGAAGCAGAAGAGAAAAGGAAATACAAATTCTGTCTTTTACATGTTGTAATCTTAAAGAGAGCCTGATTTAAGAATTGGTAGGAAGACAGAAGTGCTAGAGTAGGAAGCAGAGAATAGTATTTCCTCCATCACTGCCTGATACCATAAGTTCTAACGCTATACAATAAACCCTCCAGATTTGTGGGCTTGGATTTTATGGGTTTGATTAAAATGATATCTATAGGAATTTCTAGGTCCTCCATTGGAAGCTCACCATGGAGTCATACTGGAAGGCCTAGCAATTCCTAGAGATAACACCTCCTGAGGAATCTCTTAAATGTTTCAGTGCAATTCCATGGTCTGGTGGGAGTTGGCCAGACTCACACTGGAGATTTCTAGAATGGGATTTCCTCAGTTAAAAAGAAAAGAAAATTTGTATTTGCAGTACCCCTAACCCTACAAAATATGAACAGCTGACTTCATTTTACAATACTTCTTATGTGTAGATCAGTGATTCCCAAAGTGGGCATTACCGCCCCCTGGTGGGCACTGCAGAGATCCGGGGGGTGGTGGTAATGGCCACAGGTGCATTTGGGGGCAATGAATAACTGTAAGAGGGCAGTGAAAGCATAAAAGAAAGAAGAGAAGATTTAGAAAAAAATGATTTCCAGGGGATAGGCCAAATAAGTTTGGGAACCACTGGTGTAGATCATTGTCCCAATATATAAAGGGCTTATAGGCAGTGGAAAGAAGAGATAACTACCTCTTAGTCCTACAGTGGAAGCAAATGGGTAAAGGAAAGTAAACTGCCATAAAGGAAGAGTATACATGTTTACCAAATAGAAGTTCAGGAGATTTCTTAATTCTAGGCTTGTAGTTGAGCCACACTTCCTTGCTTAAGACAGTTTATTATCCAGTCTTGGGTATTACAAACTTTGGCAGTATTCAATTTCCATTTTCTACTTACAGTACATATGGATACTCAGAGATAAACTATATGTGTGTTTCTTGTCAAATCTGAAGGATGCAAAACAAAGCACCCCACCCTTAGGCACTCTTTTGATTGAATACAAATGGATACTTTTGATAGTTGAGTATATTCATACCCAAGGGGACGTATTCTTGGTGTAAATGGATTAACTAAACACATATTTTAAATCTGGAGGTATTTAACACTCAGACAGCCAGTATCTTGACAACCACAAACTTTTCTTACTGTTAAAATTATTCCTATTGATTTTAGTCCATTTAGAGTGAAAGTGAAAAATATGAGGCAAAGGAGATTAGCTAGCTGTAAATGACTGGAACCTGAGAATCTCATGCATCAATTTGGTTTAAGCAATTAATTGTTTGAAAAACAGCTTTCATTCCAGACCTGGTTGAATAAAATAATGTGTGTAGTTTCGAAGAAAAATATGCTGTAATGTTCAATAAATAAAGCGGCACTACTTCAGCATATGATTACAATAATGGTGGTACTCTGAATGCCCACTTTTGCAATAAATCAACCATATATCTAAAATAGCTGTCTTAAAATGCTGGCATATATTTAACAGAACAAAGTGCAGTCCCAATTTGTAGCAACTGACAACAAAGAGCTGAATCTGGAGATAATCTGGAGGCTATTCTGCACAAGACACCATTGGCTTGTAGTAGGGTTGGGAAGCTGCAGCTGAACTGCAACTGATCCAATCTCTACTGTTGATTTAAACACGTCAATATACTGTTTTGTTTAGTTCCAACTTAATACTTAAAGGCTGAAACAAGTGTCTATAATGATATATGTAGTATGATGGATGGACTGAGGCACATTTCTTAACTATATTGTCCATGTATTGTCGAAGGCTTTCATGGCCAGAATCACTGGGTTGTTGTAGGTTTTTTCGGGCTATATGGCCATGGTCTAGAGGCATTCTCTCCTGATGTTTCACCTGCATCTATGGCAAGCATCCTCAGAGGTAGTGAGGTCTGTTGGAACTAGGAAAAAGGGTTTATATATCTGTGGAATGACCAAGGTGAGACAAAGGACTCTTGTCTGCTGGAGCTAGGTGTGAATGTTTCAACTGATCACCTTGATTAGCATATAATGGCCTGACAGTGCCTAGAGCAAACTTTTATTGAGAGGTGAATAGATGTCCTTGTTGTATATTGTCCATCTTGGTTTCTTGGTTTCATCAAGTGATTACATAACATCATATTTCAAAAAGCTTAACAACTCTATTGATACTTGCCTAGCTGCCTTTCTCTTTTTCTTTCATTAATTTGATGTAGAAAGGACAAATGTAATTTTTCCTAGCAATAGCTGCCAACAGTTAATATAATAGAGTCTGGCTTATCAAACCTTCGCTCATCCAATGTTCTGTATTATCCAACACAGTTTGCCTCCTGCCCAGATCCACAGTTGTTTCAATACATTGTGATGCTTTGGTGCTAAATTTGTAAATGCAGTAATTACTACATAATGTTACTGTGTATTGACCTCCTTTTTCTGTTGATTTGTTGTAAAACATGATGTTTTGGTGCTTAATTTGTAAAATCATAATGTAATTTGACATTTCATCGACTTTTCCTTATTATCCAACATTTTTGCTTATCCAACATTCTGCCGGCCCATTTATGTTGGATAAGCAAGACTCTAGTGTAGGTAAAAATTGCCATATATGCCAGAAGCACAAGGTGAGAAAAGCAATTAACCATTATACAGCCCAACAAAATAAAAAAAAATCTTGGTGTCTTGGTTTTTAGGTTAGTTTCTGAAGTTATTTGCGGTACTGAAACAGAAAATTGTATTGGATAAACTGCATCAGTTCTAGCTTTATAGGTATGGTTATCGTGATTTTCTATGGCTAAGCAGTTGAAGATTGGTATATGACATATGTTCTGTAAAACTAGGACTAATAGGAGAAAACTGGTGCCTTTTTTTTTTTTTTTTTTTTTTTTGGAATCAGAATGTCAAATATACCCAGAGACAGGTTTAACATTTGAGGCACCAAAATGTGTGCTGGCCATTTCTATTTTAATGATATTTTATACAGTGTTCTATATCTTTATATAACATTTTGCATTATTTATCTGATGGTCTCCAGTCAAAACAAAATTGAATTGAATTATTTTAATGATACAGTAATCCTGCACTACCACTTTATCTTGGTCAGGTATCAAAGAGTTTACTTGTCAATTAGTTGTATTTAGCTTAGCCTTGTAATGATGCTAATGCCTGTAACATTTAGAATAGCATACCTACTTTTCAATCATCTTTTTATATTTATGATGGGCATACACATTTCAGCCAAACCTAATTACAAAGTGCCAAGATATGAGCTTCTGAGATGATTTAGAAGCAAAATGTCCATTTATTTTCTAAAGAAATTACAGCTATTTTTATTAATCTTTGCTCATTTCTTATTAACCCTTTGTCATTATGGCTGCTTTCAGGGCATTAGTGTGGTCCTCCAAGAGTTTTGAAGTTCATCGAAATGGAAAAATTATTTTCGAACCACAACTTTGTGTCCATTTTTGGTTGTATAAATTGAGTTCATGGATACTGTGACATATCTTTCACTGCTTGTACTTATCTTCATAGGCTAATGGTATCAGGTGTGTCCAAAGTATATGGTTTTGGTATACAACACTTGTGTGGGCCTATGAATCCACAAAGCTTTGTGCAATCAATCTTTTGGCTCCATACATCCTTTCTTCTTGTGTTCCCCTCTTGTTGTTTTTCCTCTTCTTTAATAGATTATATAACTTGTTTTGTCTTCAGCGTTTTACCATGGGATTCAAACTGGGTACTTTGGCAGTACTGGTTTGGTGCTTTACCTCCTGTACAAATTTGCAAGTAGCATAAATGACTGGTCTGATCCCAGCAGTTCTGTACTGACATATAGGATTGATTTACTTTTGATTGCAGGTGTCCGGAAGTGATACCACACTGTTCAATTTAGAAAAGCACAAAGAGTGTGTAAGACAGTACATGTGGAAGGGCAGCCTTCTACATGTAGCAAGATTACCACTTTCCATCTGTTCTAGCCAACACAGTGAGTGGTAAAACATTCTGGAGCTAGAGTCCAGCAAGATCTAAAAGGCCACACTTGAGTCCCCCCTTCAATAAGAACACAGTATGGAGTTTGTAAATCTGCAGTTCTGTTGATCTTCTGCTTGTAAAATAGAATCGCCAATTTGTCTTTGAGCCAAAGCTCCAACCAGTCCTTCACAGTGGTCTCCATCTTCCCCATCATGGCCTTCTCTTATGAGAACCCCAAATTTCCTTTTCCCCTTTCTAATCACCCCTATCCTGTGTATATGAACATAATAACCTCATCTCCTGTTTCCTTTATCAACACCCATAGTCATTCCAATATCAATCTGATTCCTCTTGTATTATTTTTAATGTTGCTTCCTCTTCTGTCTTCAGCAATCCTTAGTAACAGCAGGGACTGCCAGTACATGTCACTTTCTTCCACTGCAACCTTCAAGGATCTTCTCCACCCTTATCTTGCACATTGAGTTACTTCTTTTTCAGGGCTTTGTACTCATTCTGTTGTGTGATCTCCTTTTCTCCTGCTTGCTCTGCCTTCTAATCCTTAGGGGGGAAAACACAGACCCTCAGCCTCCTTTTCTACTAGTCTACCTGTATTTTGAAACATGATGGTCCAGGTCAATTTCTCTTTGCAGTTGTGGTTCCCCTGTTCTCTTTTTAGCATCTATTCATGAGGATGTTTGCTCTGTACCCCTCCCCTGAGTTCAGTCTTCCCTTTTATCCTTTATTTCAGTGCTTCATGTTATTTCTTTTTGCTCAAGTTCTTGCCCTGATTCTTGAAGACTTCAATAGTTATATTGGCACCATCTCTGCTTTCTTAGCTTCTTGCTTTCTTTCACAACTTCCTTTGATGTGTGTGTCTGCTGCATATTGTTTTATCATACATTTGACTTTGTTCTCCCACTGTACTTTTTTCTGTCCCGTTTAAACTTCCCTTCTCATGGCTTTGTCATCACCTCCTCTCTGCAACGCCCAGTTCATCAATCAGCTCTAGTGTGCTAATAGGCATCTTCCCTGTTGTTATTGTTGTTGCTGATGCTCTTGTTTATTCATTTATAACTCTCCTTTCCTGCACTATTGGAACTCACTGCAGTTTACTGAGTATTAAAAAAACACTTAAACTAAGTATTTTAAAAACACATAAACAGCCTATAGAATTAAATCCATTATATTTTTGTTAAAAGAAGGACATTTAAAAAAATAATAGCTCATTGGAATAGGAATGTTTTTACTTGCTATTAGAAAGCCAGCAAGGAGAGAACTATTCTTACTAGGGAAAGAATGCCAACTTCTGGAAGCAGCTACTGAGAAATCTTTCTCCCTTGATCCCAGCAAACATGCCTGGGAAGGTAGTGGGTGAGAAAGAATAGCACCTTCTAAAGAGCTTATACAGGCCCATATGGTATATTTCATCCCTGCTTGTTTAAAAAGGCAATAAAATGTGTTCTGATTTTTTCAAGGTAACTTTTTTTTTGTCTCTATACACTGAATATAACTGTACTTTTTATAATTCTCCTATCTGGTAAAAAGATTTTTCATTATACTGCATTGTGCTTTGAATAGGATTTCCAATGTGTTTCCAGGCCTACTTGTATGGCTTTGATAATGAAACATTTGAATCAATGGCAGCATGTATGTAACTTTAGTTTAGCTGATATTCAAAAGCTGTCATAACAATGTTTTCCTAAAATAGTTACATTCTATTTCGCAACAAAAGACTATCAGCATGAGTTTAACTTTAAAAAAGAGAAGATTCCTTTTCCATTTATAAAAATATGATGAGATCCATTATTTTCATTGATATTGGATCACTCTCTTGACCATTCAGCATTGTTCTGTGTCATGTATTTTCCTTCTTGATAGCTGAGCTTTTAACCATCCCATGAGAGACTATTTGACAGCATAAAATATATTACTACAAGAATATGTTCCTGGAGCAGGTCTGCAGTTTTCCATTTGTAATTCTATCCTATTAATTTCAGTTCTTAGTTTTTCCTGTTTCTTTTAAGTAGTGTTTCACTTTTGAAATCTTGTCCATTTCATGTACATATCTTAGTTATTTACTGAATGGCTATTTTGAATGAACAAAAACGTGAGTATGCATTGTCGAAGGCTTTCATGGCCGGAATCACTGGGTTGTTGTAGGGGTTTTTTTGGGCTATATGGCCATGTTCTAGAGGCATTCTCTCCTGACATTTCCCCTGCATCTATGGCAAGCATCCTCAGATGTGTGTGTTATTATTTGCTTGCTAAATTTATATTGTATCTTTCCATCAAACTATACTCATAAGCCACATTAGATCAGATTGAGAGCCTATTTTACCCAACATTGTGTTCACGCAGAAGTCAATCAGTTTCTGACCAGCAGAAGCCCACTGGAAGAACCCAAGTTCTCATGTTCCTCAGCAGCTGAAATATATAGGCAATGTTTCAGCATTGGATAGCAAGAGTACAAATATAATAATATAAACACTGATATTCAGACATTTTACAAAATACGAAAACATGTCAGATGTCAGATACAAAAACATGTCAGATAAGTCAATAAACTTAGGTCAAGTGATATAATGACCAGAAAAGGAATCATCACATATTTACAATTCAATGTATGAGTCAATGTATGAACCAAAGCCTATGTGAATAAAAGTGTGCTGGCTAGCAAAAGATCCCTAGAGATGAGGCTCAAGAGCCATATTTTAGAAGAATTTGTAAGCCTGAGAACAGCCATCCAAAGACCTTCTCTCAAATTTCCATAAAATTTGCTTCAGATATTGGTAGAACGCTAAAAAGGACACACATGTGCACACTTATGAATGTATACATGCACACATTTAGGTATAGTTCAGTTTCAAATAGTTTATTGTACAAGGCCAAGGCCAACACACATATCATATTTTGAGTCAGCATAATTGTTCCACCTTTTGATTCGAACAGATTTCATGATATGGTTACACACTTCATTGTATCATCAACATCTATCAGAATTCTAGGGTTAAGTATGGTGACGATCCAGCTTGAACATTCAGCCAGCTTATCCCATGGGGCAGTCCATGTCCTACAGGATCTACCTAACCAACACTTGAGAAGTTGTACCACGTATCTTCTGGTATCTCTGCCGGAATCAGCATATACTTCTGTTGCCTGACTGAAGTCTCATATTTTGGCCTCTGCCTGCTATGAACCATGCATTTCATGTTGCCCAAAAAACCCGATAAAAAACAGTTTTTCTTAGGCTTCTCTTAGGTTATGGGCTCTAGTTTTCAAAACACATATTTTTACTGAAACTTGTTTGCATGTGACTAGAATCCCACTGAAATGTATTTATTAGGCCTGGGTAACAACGCAAAAATTTGTTTCTAAAATCGATTTGTAATTGGGGTTTTTTTTTTGTTTCGATATTTAAAATAATTACAAAATTTTCCCTTAAAAAAGTTCGGTATTTACGAAATTTCGTAAATATTTACGAATCGATTCGTTAAGATGGCGCACGCGTTGGCGCGTGCGCAAAGCATTTACGAAATTTCGTTATTTGTATGCATCGCTAATAACAAATCAATTTGTTAAGATGGCGCACCGCATTAGCGCATGCGCAAAGCATTTACGAAATTTCGTTATTCGTGCTAATTGCGCTGTATTATATTATATTTAGCACTTTGTGTTGGCAAAAGGAGCGCACTGGTTGGAACTACACAAATAATGAGCGAGCACTGTATTATATAGCACTTTGTGTTGGCAAAAGGAGCGCACTGGTTGGAACTACACAAATAATGAGCGAGCACTGTATTATAGCACTTTCTGTTGGCAAAAGGAGCGCACTGGTTGGAACTACACAAATGACAAATGCACACACAGGCACACAAGATTCTTTTCTTTTTTTAGAATATTTTTGATTTTTTTTAAGAATAAAAGAAAGGTATTTTTCAAAAATATTTAAAAATGGAAAATTAACAAATTAACAAAAACCGCCCTCGCTCTCCCAACAACAGAATTAAGGAATTAAGGAATCAATGCAAGGAAATCCAGCTTAGCCAGCCAACCAAGCCAATGCAAGCCAATGCAAGCCAATGCAAGCCAATGCAAGCCAATGCAAGCCAATGCAAGCCAATGCAAGCCAATGCAAGCCACCCTCCCGGACCTCCCTTCTCCCTTGCCTCCGCAACAATGAGCAAAGCGGCCACGCGGAGCCGCTTTTAAAGGGCTTCCCGGCCAGTCAAAATCAGCCACGGTGCACTGCTTGGGTGCTTGGGAGCGCCGGATTGGCTCCCAGGCACCAGCATCCTCCATCCCATTTCCGAAACGGGCGGAAGCTCGTAAAAAGGATGGAGGATGGAGGATGCCATTTCGTTATTGAAAAACCCTTCCGGGTTTGAAAAAATGTTTTGTATTCATTTCGTAATTGCTAAAAATAACGAATATTTAACGAATTACAAAATTAACGAACGAAACCGCCCAGGCCTAGTATTTATGAGGCACTGAATTGCATGCTTATGCTTTGATCAATGAAAGCTACTACTTATATTCACAAGGAAAGTATAACCAACCATACTAAACCCTAAACAGACTAATAAATAAACTTGTGATCCCATTGTTACCACTATGAGTGTATGTGTCCATAAGTTGCCTGTCAACTTATGGAAACTCTATGAAATTCATAGAGTTTTCTTAGGCAAGAAATACTCAGAGATGATTTTGCCAGTTCCTTCCTCTCAAATATAGCCTGCAGCACCTGATATCCATTGGAAGTCTCTCATTCAAATTCTAAGTAGATCTGGTGGTACTTAGCTTCCAAGATTAAGCAGGACCTGATGCCTTTAGGATACTTAGGCTCTTTGATGAAGAGCCTAAGCACCCTAGCTGCAAGTTCATAAAATAAAAATAGATTTACTCATTACATTTAACAAAACATATGTTCACACATCCACACATATAAAATTACGCGATGATTCCAATAGGAACCAGTGAAGGATATATGGTCATATTTTGTTAATGCAAGTGTGGTATACTATATACACATGATGCTTCTAAACCCATAAACGTTATGTGCTTTAAATTTTAGTTGTGGTCCTGGGTATCACTGAGGTAGTATTCTTTCCTAGGCTGTTTTCTATCTGTAAAGCCAGTAGGATAGGTAATAATTTATTCAGAGGATGTATGGATCCAAGGAAATGGAATTATAAATCACTGTATATGCTGAAAAGATAGACATAAATGTTAGTGTTGCTTCTCAAAGAAATATTAGGGGAAATGTAATAGTTGAGCCAATGTAAAAGAAAATACCACAAGTGTTTAGAAATAGAGCACAATATTTTTTGCAATGGCAAACATGTGTGAATGCACACACACATGAACACATCCAGACACTTATATATAGTTTTAATTAAACTAAAATGAGTTTGTTTACTTCTGCTGTAGACAGTTTAATTACATGATAGCTTTAATTCTGTGATTTGAGGATGCAGATGCTTTCTAAAGCCACTGCTTCGAATGAAGCTGATGCAAGACTTTCTGAGCCAAAACAAAATCTACCACATCTTTTCCTTAATGTCCTATATATATGGAATGTTGAATTCTGAGATATTTATCACAAATTGAACACAAAGAAACTGGGGTCTTGAAGATACAATAGCATTAGCCATAACACATGGCGATTGGATGATGCTGTCAAAGAAAGGAAGCATTATTTGCTTAGTCCTTGCTTGTTTGATGCCTGTTACAAATGTATGGATCATAGGGAAGGGATCTATCAAATACTGCTTCAGTAATACATCTAATGGGGTCCACTGAACAGCAGATAAACTCATCTCCTGGTCTGTTCACTTTTATATAGGTTTTCCTGTCTTGTGTGTGCTTTCCAACAGAGCCACAGTATATTTGCTCCATAATTATGAGGCTATTATGTTCATATTAATATAAAAATGATTGGAGCAGATTCTTTCATCTAGTTCAGTGGTTTCCAACATATTGACTGTGGACCACCAGTAGTCTGCAAGAACTAAAATATGGTCCGTGGTATGGGCGAGCAAATGGTGACTACTGGATGGCATATGTTCTGTATCAGAAACTAGAGCTGATGTGGTCTATTCAATGCAATTTTCTGAATCAACACCCCAAATAACCAAACTGAATCTAAAGTTGACCAAAAACGGATTCATAACCATTTTGGTAATGTTGGAGAGTAGTCCCTGGTCAAAGTGGTCTCTGGCCAAATGGTCCCTGATTAAAAAAAAGGTTGGGAACCACTGATCTAGTTGGATGAAGAGATGGAGTGTGTCAGGGCTACAGATTTGCATCTGCCATGGATGTTACCATAGAACAGTGAATGGCCTACCTAGCTGTCCCCCATTAAAAAGAAAACAGAATCAACCTGGAATAATTCACCTATTGGCCATTTACTGGATGTGTTGCTGGATAAAATACATTCAGTTGAAGCTGGTGTCATAATGTAGTTATTTTAATCTTTTGAATATTGTTATTTTGATCTTTTGATCCAAAAATGGTTCTTAAGGCATTGAACGCCAGCCTTCAATACTTGTGAAGTTGAATGAGTAATATTCCAATGTAGTTTAGTGTAAGAATTGTCAATATCCCTTCAAAGAGACTCAGTGCAGTCTAAATATAATGTTTACTTTAAAGCTTCCTCTCAGGTTTTCGAGAGGTCTAAATCCATTACCATAGTGACTGAGAAGTAGGCAAGAATGTCAAGAGAATAATTTTTCTAGTATGTCAACATTTTTTACAGCTTAAGCCTGTAAAAGAAAATCCAGAATTTATCAGATATGTGCCTATGGGCTATTTTCAGTCAGGAATTGCTGTGGGTGATGTCATGGTTGAAGTGTTCATGGGTGGGCATCCACAGAAGCTTTATAGATTGATACCTTTTTTTCCTGAAAACAATTGAATAGATTTTCTTTTTGGGACTGGTGGATTTGTATGGCCATTTTGAAATGTTGAATAATTTCCCATTCTGTAGAAATTGGTGTAATATGATGTAATAGCAATTAATAGTTGTTTCTGATTCCCTCCCTTCACACACTGCCACAGAGAGAGACTATTGCTTTAAAGTGAAAAGGTTTCCTTATTCGTTTCAGCAGAGGGAAGCCTTCCAGGTTGATTGCCTTCATAAAGTCTGTCTGGACTAAGTAGTCAGACTAGGTATGTGAACGGCAAAGGGTGCATCTACACTGTAGTATGAATGCAGTTTGACTCCACTTTAACAGTCATGCCTCAATGTTGTGGAACTGCAGTGTATAGTTTGCTGAGGCATCAGCATTCTTTGGCAGAGAAGGCAAAAGACCATGTAAAACCACAATGCCCATGATTACATAGCGTTGATATCAAACTGCATCAATTCCACAGTGTAGAGCAGGGGTCCTCAAACTAAGGCCCGAGGGCCAGATACAGACCTCCAAGGTCATTTACCCGGCCCTCGCTCAGGGTCAACCTAAGTCTGAAATGACTTGAAAGCACACAACAACAACAACAACAACAATCCTATCTCATCAGCCAAAAGCAGACCCACACTTCCCACTGAAATACTAATAAGTTTATATTTGTTAAAATTGTTCTTCATTTTAATTATTGTATTGTTTTTAAGCCTTTTTTGCACTACAAATAAGATATGTGCAGTTTACATAGGAATTCATTCATGTTATTTTCAAAATTCAGTCCTCCTCCCCCCAATAGTTTGAGGAACTGTGACCTGGCCCTCTGTTTAAAAAGTTTGAGGACCCCTGGTGTAGAGTAACCCAAAGTGAGTCTGCTGCTTAATGAAAGCACCAGGGTGTATGTTCACCATAGAAATAATGGAGTTTGACAGCACTATTATCTGTCATGGACCAATGCTGTGGAATCAGTGGAGTTGTAGTTTTACAAGGTATTTAAGGTTCTTTGGCTGGTGCCTCACCAAATTATGACTTCCAGGATGGCATGGCCTTGAGTCTTAGTGGTTCAAGTGGTGTCAAACTTCCTTAATCAAACATTGTGCATCAGGCATGGGCAAACTTGGGTCCTCCAGATGTTTTGGTCTTCAACTCCCACAATTCCTAACAGCCTAACCTAAGCTGTTAGGAAGAAACCTAGGTTTCTTCTCCTAAAGGAAGGAACCATAAAATAAACAAAATCTGGCTACCAGTATTTAAAAAAACCACTAAAATTATAACAGCAAATAAAGAACAACACTCAAACACGGGGGAACTCCAGACAAGAAACTATCAGGAACAACTAATCACCTCTCGTCAAAAGATTTCCCCAGGCAGTAACAAGCCACACCTAAAAACTGCCAGGCCATTTAATGCTAAGGAAGATGGCCAATAGCAACATTCACACTTGCCTCAAACAGACAAGAGTTCTTTTTCCCACCCTGGACATTCCACAGACATATACATCCAATTTTCCTAGTTCTGAAAGACCTTAAAACTTCTGAGGATGGCTGCCATAGATGCAGGCAAAATGTCAGGAGATAATACTTCTAGAACAGTGTTTCTCAACATGGCGGTTGAGACCCCTGTGGGGTCATGAGGGGTGTCAGAGGGGTCACCAAGACTATCAGAAAACACAGTCATGGGTGTTCTGTGTGGGAAGTTTGGCCCAATTCTATCATTGGTAGGGTTCAGAATGCTCTTTGATTGTAGGTAAACTATAAATCCCAGCAACTACAACTCCCAAATGACAAGGTCTATTTTCCTTAAACTCCACCAGTGTTACATTTGGGCATATTGACTATTTGTGCCAAGTTTGGTCCACATCCATCATTGTTTGAGTCCACAGTGCTCTCTGGATGTAGATGAACTATAACTAACTACAAAACTCAAGGTCAATGCCCACCAAGCTCTTCCGGTATTTTTTGTTGGTCATGGGAGTTTTGTGTGCCAAGTTTGCTTCAATTCCATCATTGGTGGAGTTCAGAACGCTCTTTGATGGGAAGTTTGACTATCAATCCCAGCAACTACAACTCCCAAATGACAAAAATCAATCCCCCTCAACCCCACCAGTATTTAAATTTGGGCATATGGTGTATTTGTGCCAAATTTGGTCCAGTGAATGAAAATACATCCTGCATACAGTATCAGATATATACACCACAATTCATAACAGTAGCAAAATTACAGTTACAAAGAGGCAACGAAAATACTTTTATGGTTTGGGGTCACCACAATATGAGGAATTCTATTAAGGGGTTGTGGCATTAGGAAGGTTGAGAACCACTGTTCTAGAACATGGCCATAGAGCCCAAAAAACCTACAACAACCCAACCTACTGGCTGTTAGGAACTATGGGAGCCAGGCCCGTAGCCAGGATTTCGTTTCGGGGGGGGGGGGGCTGATTTTTTTTCAGGGGGGGGGTTCGGGGGGGCTGAGTTTCGGGGGGGGGCTGAGTCTGAGTGAAAGAGGGTCTAGCCTAGCAAATCTTTTGTATCATTACCCCAATACCCCATGCATATGGGATATATTGAGTAGGGTGATCAGATCATGATATGAATAAACATAACAGTTTAAATAATGCACCAATAAGGCCTTTTCGCGAACCACCATGAGAATTTCGGGGGGGGGGGGGCTGAAGCCCCCCGAGCCGCCCCCCCCCCCCGGCTACATGCCTGATGGGAGCTGAAGTTCAAAACACTTGGAGGGCCGAAGTTTGCCCATACTTGGTGTAGATACATCTTTGGTCACTCTTTGAGATGAATCTGTCAGTGCATCCTTACACGAAAGAGGGATGGAGGGCTGGTGCCTGTGAAATAGAAGTCATAGGAGTGGAAGATGCAATGTCCCTTGGAAGGTGACAACTTTCTCCATGAATCTTCAGGGGCGGGCCCGGGGTATGGATTCTTGGAGGAAATCAACAGCCCTGGACAGAAGTAAAATATGCAGCGTCTGGGCTTGACTCGTTTTTCCTAAGGAGGGGAATCAAAGAGAGAGAAATCCAAAGCCGCAGCCCTTCCAAAGCCCTCAGACGCCCTTCGCTCCGCTTCAGCACCTTGGACAGCGAGCGGCGCGCTAAGTCCCTCCCTGATCCCCTTCCCGGCTTTTTTTTTTTTCCGCCCTTGCCTTTCACTTAAGGCGACGGGGTCGCGAGCCAATGGGAAGCCGCCGCTGCGCTTCACGCCCCGCCTTTCCAGCCCCCGCTGCCCAATGGGAAGGGCGGAGCGGTGGGTGGAACGCTCCTTCTCGCCCACCTCTCTAGTTAAGGCTCCTGCTCGGCGGCGCCTGTGGCTCAGTTAGAGAGGCGCGAGGCAGAGAAGCCGAGGCAGGCATCCCGGGGCGCGCGCGTGTGTCTGGCGGGAGGGGGGCGCGCGCTGTCCAGGGTCCTGCAGCCAAGGGAGGCTTGCTCCAAGTCCGAGGGAAGGCAAGGAGCTCCCCGCGCACCACCTTTCGGGCAGGCAGCCGATCCCAAGTGCTGCCCGGTCTACTATGGAAGAGGAGAAATACCTACCCGAGCTGATGGCCGAGAAAGATAGCCTGGATTCGTCCTTTGTTCACGCGATGCGCCTTTTGGCAGAAGGTAGGAGGACTTTGAGGGGGCTCCTCTCCTCTGGCTGCCTTTCTGAGCCAAGGAGAAGCGGTGGCTGTTGCTGCTGAGGATTGAAATGTTGCATAGGCACTCAGATCCTACATAGGGACTGAGATCTTGCATAGGGACTCAGCTCTTACATAGGGACTGAAATCTTTCCTAGGGAAGCATTGGGACTGAGATCTTGTGCGAGGCCTCGGACTAAAGGAAGGGGGTTTGAAAAGGGGGAGAGAAAGGCGAAGATAGTCTTTCCCTTCCCCGTTGAGGAAGAGCCAAGGAGCTCTGTTGTTCTGGTCTGAGATCTACATAGAGACAGAGGCTGCTGAGACCAATGAGTCTGGTGGGAGGATTCGCCTTAGAGAAAGTGAAGGAGGAAAGCAACTGAGGGTGTAGCATTAATGCAGTTCCACACCACTTTGCCTGCCATGGTTCAAAGGGGATTGAAGTTTCACAAGGTCTTTAGCTTTCTCTACCAAATAGTGCTGGTGCCTCGCTAAAATACAGCTGTTATGATTCCATAGCCATGGCAGTGAAAGTGGTGCCAAACTGCATTATTTCCACAGTGTAGATGCACTCCTCCATCACCCCAGTGTCCATAACCTTCATCCAACTGTACTATAGAAGTATAGAGTTTGTGTCAATGGCCCCTATGTCCCTACTATTGCTTCCAGAGGAAGAGATACTGATAGGTTTCAATGGCAACACCCTATACTCAAGAGGATGATTTGTGTCCTCATAGACTCACCTCTCCATCAATCCAGTTTGCAAACAAATCAGCAACAATTTGGCATTTTGTGAAAGAGATCCAACTCAGCCATCTTTTTCTTTCTTTTTTCTAAGATGTACATTATTTTAGAAAGATTTTTTTCCAGATCATAAAAGTTTTATATATATATATACTTGAGAAAGAAAATGGAATGGCAGTAGTAATCCAAACAAGGATTGTTTCTATTTTTGAGAGCTACATTTCAAGCAACTCTTCCTGCCCAGTGTTATGACTAGTTAAATCGTAGCAAATACCCTTCGCTTATTAAAAAACACTCAAGACTTTTACCATCATGGACAATCATTTCCATGGGAATTATTTGTTTTCATAGGAAGCTTTTATTTCTTTTCGTGCTCCCTTTTTTTTTTTTAGTAAGAACTGCTCTGTTATCAGGTGTACTACTTTTGTAGTGGAAAAAGCTTTTGGACTCCAATTTTTATTTACAGAAAGACAGATGCAAAGTGTTTCATTAAAGCTGTTCCATCTTGGGCTGTTGTGTTAAATGTCCATATTATATGGGAAGAGCTAAATCCATCACAATGCCTGTGATTCGTGTCATTCCAGTTCATTTCAGTCTACTCTTGTTCTGGATTTGTTAAGTTTGTCAACTGCCAGGTTTACCCCATTTTGCTAGAATATCAAACTCTTGTAGTCATGTCAGGACTAATTAATTGTTGAAGAACTCACGAGCAAGTTACCAGAACTTTCCAAGTTGTGCCTTTGAATAACTGTATCTGAGTGTTGTTGAAGGCTTTCATGGCCTGAATCACTGGGTTGCTGTGAGTTTTCCAGGCTGTATAGCCATGTTATGCTTCTGGAACATGGCCATACAGCCCAGAAAACTCACAGCAACTGAGACTGTATTTGAGTTGAGAAGCACAGAAAATCACCACCAAAAGTATTCTCCCTGATTTCATCCATTGTCCATGTTATTAATATCTGTCTGTAAAATATAGTTAAATTGTTTAGTTTGATAGTATTGCTTTCCCTTTCAATTATAATATGATACTGGATCTTCATCCCATGTTATTGTTAGACTTGGAAGGGTTTGTAATGAAATGAAGTCAAATGCAAATAATTTGATAGAGATCTAACAGTGTCTGTATATGGAAATAAGATGTCAATATTCCAAAGAATCTGAATAATTATCTTAAAAACATGTAAGCAGGCATCAAACATACTTTATTTTAAAAGTCTTCAGGCTCTCATTTTAAAAGGGGATGCCAGATTTGTAAATGAGAGCTTTCCCATCATATACTCTTTTTTAAAGTATAGATTCCCCGCCAGAAATATGATTTGTGTGTGTAATTTGAAATTTTCCCAGCAGGGGGAACTATCTGCTGAGACACAGTAAAATCAGAAGAAAAGTGAAGGGTAGAGGACTTTGGGGAGGAATAAAATGGGGGGGGGGGGAATACAAAACTCTGTGGTTATTTTAAAACCTTTTAATAAAAGTGAGCCCATGCAGATGTATTTACATCTACCTTTCCCATTCAAGCTAAAATTCAGCTGCAAATGATGCACATATTTTAATAAATGTGCTACTCCCCGACCCCCCTCAAGTGTAGCTGTAGGTTAGGATATGTGGATATTAAACACAGACTAAGGTGAGTTGCTTAAGAAAGCAAGAGAGAGTACTAATGTGGGATTCACACCAGCTACCTTGCATTATCCTTCAAAACACCATCTGTCAAGGTTTCTGGAACTGTGTTTCAGATTTATGCAAAAATATAAAATGTCTGAAAGGCAAACTTTCAATAAAATGAGCACACCTAGAGCTGTGAAAACTATAGGCAGAGTGATGCATTTTATGTTGAAAGATTACCATGATGCTATCACCATTTATTTGAATGTCAGCAAAAAAGAAGACTATAGAGCAATTATATTGTATTAGCCTTTAAAATGGCATCTCTTACAATAATATAATATTAGTATGGACTGTTTGCCATTTTTGGATTCAAGGAGAGGTCCTTGATAACTTACAAAGCCTTCTTACTGCAACATATGACAATTAAGTGTACAAGCAAAGTCTTGTTTTACAATGCCTGGCATTTTTCACTTCACTTTTTAATCCTTAGCAGTTGAAGTTAGGCAGACCTATGCAGCATCCTTAGAGGAAATATATGTGAAACAGAAACAGAAGACAGTTGTTTTTTTTTTAGATCTATAAAGTCCTCTTTTTTTCTAGGGCTGCTAAGACCAAGAACTTATTCTTATCCACTGTGTGCAATTTGTTTTTCTCCTCTAAAACCTTAGTTTCAGTGAAGAAAGAGACATTTTTTTCAAAAATCAATAAACTTTTGGGTCATTCAGGTATGTTAATGCCACCACTGCTCCCCAAAATTGTACAGTAATAGTTTGAAGATTCACTCTCTCAAACTGAGATAATTATTGAGTTTTTGTTTATTTCCTAAATTTCTTCCAACTAACTTTCTTGGGAACCAGTCCCACATGACCATGTATTGGATCGGGCAGTAATGCTAAATAAGTAGGAGGAAGCAGATTGGAGGAACAGATTTAATTGTCTGTAACAAAAGGTTACAGTGCTGATTCTTGCTAAAATCAAGTGCACCTTGATGTATTAATACTGCATTTGCGTGGAATTAAGTCTTATGAAAATTAATGGTCTACGTTATAATGTGATGACACATATCTGTATGTGTTTATATCTGAGACACAGTTTTCATTGGTTCATTTGAATCTTCCACTGATTTCAAAGGGAGAAACCTGCACCTAAATTGGGTTGGTTCTCAGGCAGAGTTTAATGCTCTGAAAACAAGAGCACATTGTCTAGAGCCAGTTCTATCAGCCTTAGAAATAACACCTTTAAATATTTAATATCGTAGATGAGCAGAAGTAGCCTATAAAACTCCACATCATACCAAACAACTTCTCCATACTAATCACGTTGCATTATGCGGCCACCTGTTATAGCAGGCAGAATAATTACTGGTCTTTTTAAGTTCATTGTTAACTGAATTAATCGTACAATATTTTGCAGTTAACCTTTCTAGCTGGCAGGTAAAAGATCATAGTACATCATTCAACCGTGTAGCTTTCAATGACTGTAAGGACGTTTAAGTACTCAGCAATAAGGATATTTAAACAGCTTCTTTTATGTGCCATATTTTATTATTATCGCAGCACTTTAGGCTACTGTACAGATTCCACATGCTCTTGTGATAGGCATCATAAAGGCAAATTTGATGTCATGTTTTAGAGAATATGAATAAACAAAAGTGAGTGGGAAGCAGTCTGAGAATATAAATGGAACATTAATTGGTTGCATTCATGACCTAGGAAATACTACCTGAAGCCCCATGCTATTGTTTGAAGATGCTTTGTTGTTGTTGTTGTTGTTGTTGTTGTTGTTGTTGTTGTTGTGTAATTAAATGTATCTAGAGAACAACAGCCACTTACAAAGTTATATGTACTGGAGAGGAAAAAGATACTTTAGTCACTTCATGGTCACTTTAGAATACTAAATCTATTGCTGAATTCTGAATCCAATATGTTACTCCTTTGGAAGAGATAACTCTGGAGTGTTAAAGTTCAGATATGTCTTCTCAATAATCAACATCAATCTGTTTTTGGGAAGAGAAGTAGAAAACACTCTTGCAATTCATAGGGCTCATGAAGCACAGTTTAGTAATCCTCCTGTGCAAATAAGTTGATGGAGACTTTAGATCTTCCAAACTCTGAAATATCAAAGGCAATTGATATTTTCCCAAAGACATTAGACTAGCACCCACGTTGGCAGTCTTTAGGAAGAACTTGAAGACTTGGTTATTCCGATGTGCCTTCCCAGAATAGGATAATCTCCAGCACTCTGTCCCAGAAGCACTTTATTAGAGTTTAATACTCTCTGCACATTGCACTTGCCCAGAACTCCAACATACCACCTCACACACCCAGCACTTTTTAACCTGTACCCATCATTGGCCCGGCCCTGATTTTATTGTGTAATAGTGTAATGTTTTGTTGTGTTATTGCTTATGTTTTTAATTTGCTGCATTGTTATTGTTTGTTGTTATTGTGTTGAGGCCTTGGCCTTTGTAAGCCACATCGAGTCCTTTGGGAGATGCTAGCGGGGTACAAATAAAGTTTAATAATAATAATAATAATAATATGCATGCAACCTAGGATCTTCAGTTCTGAGAAAACAAATATGAAATGTTCCATTCTACTAGTTCAAATTCTTTATCCTGCCAAAGAGTTTTATCTGGACTATGAGAAATTTCTGATAGTATATATCTTGGAAAATCTGAGGGTATAGTCTATGTTGAGTTAAGGGAGCATGTATGAACCCAGTGTATATCATTTTGAATTTTATCAAAGAAATAGTGGTTAGGTTACATATATAATATATAAATGGTAATGCAGCTATCTAGTTTGCAGCCCTAGTAATGCTACAAAGTACTTTGTGATTCAGCCAATAGGTTATGGAATCAAATCTCGAATTTATAAGGACGTAAGAATGACTCATGTTTTCCCGTGCCACCAAAATCCTTGTGGAGTAGAGGGTGAGGTTCCTTGTCAAAGTTCTGGGTTTTCCTAATACAAGGACAGAATATGTACCTGATGTCTTTCAGAAAATATGGTAGTCTTGCAACATTTTCTATAAGGCCCCTTCTACACTGCCATTTACAATCTGGATTATCTGCTTTGAACTGCATTATATGACAGTGTAGATTCATACAATCCAGTTCAAAGCAGATAATGTGGATTATCCGCTTTGATAATTAGGATTATGTGACAGTGTAGAAGAGGCCTAAAACTTCCTACTCTTTCCATCCTACCAGGGCTTTCCCCCCAAAAAACCACAACTTCATCAGGTTTCATTGACTTGTGAATCACATTAATAGTCTCAGTTAGTGTAGATCCTTTGACTCAGTTGTTAAATTATGAGTTAACACTTATTTAAATCCCATGAGTCTTGAGTGGGTCTCTTGGTATCACTAATAGGATTCAGATCCTTTCCCTCATAATGGAACATCATAGGAGTTTGCTCCTGCAAAAACCTTTCTAAACTTGAAATAACCAGGTGTCATATAGTAGTCTAAACTGCTTCTGTGTTCTCCTGATCTGCAGCTGTCATTATTATTGATTTTAATTTTTATTATTACTTTTTAAATGTGTATTTTAAAGTACTCCAACTTTGTGCTACGAATAAATTATTTTCTCTTTTTTACAATAAGATTTTATCAGTCTTAGGTTTAATTTTGTTGGAAGTCACCCTTCTGTGTTGTGCTGGGAAAAGTGGAGAATGTAAGGAGAATGAATATATAAATGTTGTGGTTATACCGTTGAAATTCTGGAATCTGGCAACTGGACTCCAACAACATATGGCAAGCTGCAAATATTGTTGGATTTCAATTCCTATTAAGCCAGCCATTGCTGAGAGATGAAGATGTAGTTTACCAACACATGAAAGTTCACAATTACCCCAACCAAGCTCTTTGGGTGAAAGTATGATAGCTGGGACCCAGTGCTAGTAGTAGTATGCTGGTTGTGTAATGCGGCTCAGAATTAGAGAAGGGAGCATGTGCGCCAGACACACCACCAAGGTAGTTCGGTAGAAAGGGGGGTGGACAGCCAAGCATACTGATGTAGGCTATCCGGAGATCCTATGCAAGCTAATTCGACAGAGAGGGGGAGGGGAAACAGCCAAGCATCCGGAGATATTCAAAAACTTTGTTGCATTGGAAGGAAGAATAAAAAGGAGGGGAGAAATACGAGGAGTGGTGAAAAATGAATCCAATCCAGTCACTCTTACATTACTTCACTGTTATCCTGTCCCACCTGTGTTACATTAGTTCACTGGTATCCTGCCGCAGCTGCGTCTCTCACTTGGTGCGCTGTCTTGCGCATGTGTTCCCTTCTCTAATTCAGAGCCATGTTGTGCAACCAGCATAATGCTACCAGCACTGGGTCCCAGCTATCATACTTCTACCACTCTTTGTGACTGGCAAAAACACTTACTTTTTCTTTAAAAATTTACTTGCTGAACACATGGTATCCTGGTATGTGGATTCACTACTAAATCTAATTTTATAATTCAATGCTAGGGAGCTGTGCTCTGTATAAGGTCTGCTTGGCTCATTAATATATACTTCTTCTGGGAATTGAGAGGCTGTGATAAGGTCATTGCATGCAAATTATTTTCAGCTGCAAGGTACACTGTTATGGAGATTGTGTCTTTATGTTAGAAGGGAAAGGTTACTGCTTAATCCAGTGACCTATTGCCATTCAAACACTTGCTATTTATTTGTGGATGGTTATAATTATCTCCAGCCTTACTTGTAAGAGGAATTTATTAACTAATATTATCTATGCAGGCTGCTGTAACAATGATAAATTAATCATTTTTGCTATTTTTCCTGTGTGTTTCCTTCAGGAAGAAATCTTCTTTAGCCAAATTAATATTTCTGCTAGCTAATTTTTAATTTGTTCAATTTATTGTTTTGAGTAGTTAAGTAAATTCTCAGAAAGCTGACAGAGGAATGGTTATGGTGGAGTATTTTTCTCAAATGCAGATAATTTACTTGTTTGGCAGAGAATCAGAAGATGACGGGGAAAATATTTTGGAGTTGACGTCAGGTGGCATGATTGGTTTTTCTTAGGTAGAATTAATCTGTGGCAAATCCATGCAAATCACTTGTTGATAATGAAGGATTAGGTAGATGAAGATGGGAATAGTCTGTTGGAAATCTTGGACAGATGCAGCAGACTGGGCATGTTTAGCCTGAAGAAGAGAAGGCTGAGAGGAGACATGATAGCCATGTATAACTAGGTGAGAGGAAGTCATAGGGAGGAGGGAGCAAGCTTGTTTTCTGCTGCCCTGGAGTCTAGGACACATGGAGCAATGGCTTCAAACTACAAGAAAGGAGGTTGCATCTGAACATTAGGAAGAACTTTCTGACTGTGAGAGCCATTCAGCAGTGGAACTCTCTGCCCCAGAGTGTGGTGGAGGCTCCTTCTTTGGAAGCTTTTAAACAGAGGCTGGATGGCCATCATTCAGGAGTGATTTGAATGTGATTTTCCTGCTTCTTGGCAGGGGGTTGGACTGGATGACCCACGAGGTCTCTACCAACTCTATTACTCTATGATTCAAGGTAATGCTTGTCCAGCAGATCCACAGACTGATTTGATATAAGGCAGATTTCTAAATTCTTGCTGCCTATGTGAATCTGTCTCTTTCCTTCTTATGTAAGGAGCATATAACTCTCTTCTTGAATCAGCTACTTGTCCATTTCCAGGCACAATCCAATGGTCATTACCTTTAAAGCCCTATATGGCTTAAGTACAACCTGCCCAGAAGACTATATCTTCTAATATAAGTCTGACCATGTTTTATGATCTTTGAAGGAAAGTCTTCTCTCCAATCTACACTTCATCTTCCCAGGAAATCTGGTGAAGACACAGGAAATATCCTTCTCAGAGGCTTCTCCTAGGTTCTAGAACTCGTTTATGAGGGAAGCTAATTTGGGCCATGCTGTGCTCTCTTTTTACTGGTAGGTGAAGACCTTCTTATTTAAAAAGGTCTTCAGCCTTTAACTGATTGGAGTTAAGTAATGTTCTCAACCTGTGGGTCCCTAGGTGTTTTGGCCTACAACTCCCAGAAATCCCAGCCAGTTTACCAGCTTTTAGGATTTCTGGGAGTTGAAGGCCAAAACATCTGGAGACCCACAGGTTGAGAACCGCTGGAGTTAAAAGGATGTGCTAGCTGTAGTTGTTGTTTATTGCCATCAGGTTGACTTCAACTTCTGGCAACCCCATGAATGAGATACGTCCAAGTAAACCTGTCTGGTCTTACAGACTCAGATCCTAGGCTTCCTTGAATGTGTCTGTCTGTCTATTTAGAATGTGGTCTTCCTCCTCTTTTCCTTTCTTTTCTTCTGAGTGATGTCTTCTCATAATAGGACCAAAGTACAACATTCTTCTTGGCTTCTAGGGAGAGTTCAAGCTTGATTTGCTCTAGGATTCACTTATTTGTCTTTTTAGCACTCCATGGTATTCGGAGAACTTTTCTCCAGCAACACATTATAAATTACCACATTCTAAATTAGTTTATTTTCCTCCTATCAGCTATCTTCACTGCCCAGCTTTCAAAATCATATGTTGAAATGGGAAATATGATGGCACAGACACTTCTAATTAGTATTCAGTTACATATGTTAACACTTATGGATCTTGTCTAGTTTTTCTATAACTGCCCTTCCAAGTTCTTGCCTTCTTCTGATTTCTTGACTGCAATCTCCATTCTAATTAATGACTGAGTTGTGTGTATGATCTTTAATATATATAATAAGTATTTCACAACACACATCCTTTTAAAACTCATCTTGTTTATAGTGGCAGCTGATGGCCTACAATGGGCCACAAAAAACAGACAGGGCACAGGTGAAGCACAGGCTGTTTCCTGCTTCTGACTGAAAGGTGAAGGCGTATGTTGTCTATTTTAAGTGTTCTGGGTGGCAATGCTGCCTTTGGAACCCAAAGTCCTTTCTGGATGGCCCACAAGTTCACCTAGTCTAGCACCTTTTGCAAGAAGCTCAGTTAGGAAGAGGTGCTAGTCCCTTGGCAAACATGGTACTGAGCTGTGTGGCCCACTTGGGAGCATCTACAGGCAGGAATTATGTGTCTACTGCTTTTAAAAGTCACTTTTTGATACTAGAGCTCCCAAATGCTTTCAGTTTTTATGACCATTTTGACTAGGAGATTTTGGGAATATAGCTTAGAGAACTTTTCCAAACTCTTACTGCAGCAGTGTGAAATCGTGCCAAGCACGCAAGCAGTTAAGAATTTGCATAGTAGTAAAGCTAGAACTGAAAGCTACTTAAGGGCTTGTTAGTCACTGAGCCTCTTGGTATATCAGAGATAGGCAACTTATGGTCCCCCAGAAATTCCGAGACTACAACTCCAATTATCCCTCACTGTTGGTTGTATTAGAGCTAGCTCTTATGGGAGCTGTAGAAGTATATGGAGGGAGGCACAACTTGCCCACTTAAAGCGAACACCTATTGACAACTGGTTAGCTGACAGACTTGCCTGACTTCTATAACATTGTACTGTCCTTGCAGAATTGTTATGCTGGTGATCCATCTGCTGTACAACTCTAGTGCCTCTAGTACATGATCTAGATTATGTTCTTAGTTTCCATAGGGGACAGGGGGGGTATGAAAAGTCTTGCCAACCAAACAGATTATGCATCCTTGTGACTGTTCAGGGGAGGAGATGCTTAGTAAGGGCAGGCACACAGTTATTCAGATTGCTTTTGTACTATTACTGATCTCTTGATAAATGAACCCCTGACAAGCTTTGCAATCAAATCAACATAGAAACCTTGAATTCCTGGGCTATGATGGGTTATGCAATCATGACCTTTCATTGAAATGTTCAAGGTATTCTCTGCATATTTCCTTCAAAACAATTGAAATACCATAACTGGAGGGAAAAATAATGTGGGTGGTGAAAAAAAGAGAAGATCATTGAAAATCTGAGAAGTAGTGTGCAATTTGGCACAAAATGTGCAATTGGAAGAAATTATAGAATTGGAAAACTGATTGTGTGCAGTTGAAAAAAATGGGAGGGAAATTAGACTAAGTGAGTTTAATATTTCTTTATTAAGCACTTCAATAACAGGGATTGTGTGCACAAAAATTTGTACCTCTTTGTTTTATATAGGCAAGCCATGTTAAAACGGTTTCTTCTTTTCGGCCAAGATCTTTTCATTATTCAAATAAATAACATATCAGGACAAATAGGGCTAGGGCATGTTGCTTTTTCCTGGCAAGTATTGTTGGGAGAGGAGGAGGATTTCTGCCATTGTAATACTTCTTTAAAACAATCTAAAGTCTTATTTGTATATGCAAAAATACCCACATTTTAAATAGGTTTTACAATCAGACGCTGGGGTCTTGAGGTTTATCTTTTCAACACAAGGCAGAGTCAATAAAATAGAGGCAACTGTTAGCTAAGTTGTAGGCATATATGCATCCTCAAAATATGAATTAGTCCAGAAAAAGTTGTGGGGATGTACTATGGGTTGACTGGGTTGTAGCCCTGCAATATTTATATCTACCTATATCCCAATAATTTTCACAAACACACACATCTCTGAATGTGAAAGAACTGCAGCTGTTGTGCATATGTGGCTTTTTATCTCTTGCAAGTTTTGATTGTCTAGGATCACTGCAATGATTTGAGGAATTGCTTGTGTGTTCTATTGTTATACTTGAGTAGTGTTGTCCCTATTGGGTTTCCTCTCTTTGTTATTCATCTTTGACTAAAGGCCATTTGAGTTGTAAATTTGTTCAGAAACCATCCACACCATATAAGGAGAAAGTCAACTAAATGTTATGATTTGCATCAATTTGAGATGTTTTTCTCCCCCTGCCCATATTTTCAACCCTACAGTTGTGGAGACAAAGAATGCAAGAGAGAGAGAGCATTACATTAGCGGACTCCAGTTGTGAGAAGACATTCTCCCTCTATCTACAAAGAAGCATAAAGAGAGAAAAGTGACATGTTTTTGTTCTTTTGTGAGACTATGCATAGAATACATATCTATCCTCTTTTCTGTATGTTAGAAATCTTTTATTCCCTGAACCGGCATGATACATGCTGTCAGTGCTACGAGTGGTCCACAGAAGGGCTTGGGAGGAGGCAAAATGTCCAGGGTGAAGAATGGGCTTGGGTCCCTCAGGAGTGGAAGTGATGCTACAGCGCACTCCTTGGCAAGCTGCATAAATCATAGAGCTTTTCAGCACAGGAAGACTTGACAGATAGAAATGCACTCAACTGTATAGTACAAGGGAGAACTCTGTTGCGTGTGCCCTAATGATTCCATTCAAGAATATATTCCTTGCTATCTTGCAAAAACTTCCATGCCTTCAAAATGCGGTCTTCTGCTTCATATGCCACAGCCTCCAGAATGGAAAGAAGGCATTGCTATTTCAACTCAGAATGACCATGAAGTTTACAGGAAACCAAAAGATCTCCTAATGGTTTGCCTGGATTTTCAGTTGCTATATATCGTTATGAAAACTATACAGAGAAATGAGTTGACAAGAGGAAATCTGAAATGTGAGGCTGGAGAAGAGTTCTGTGGATTCTATGGACTGCTAAAAAGAAAAATAAAGGGATCTTAGAGCAAATCAGGCCTGAGTTCTCCTTAGGAACCATGATGACTACATTGAAACTGTCATGAGATGATGTGACTCACTGGAAAAAGGGGTTGTGCTAGGTAAAGTGGAAGGCCTCAAGAGCTTCAAACTACAGGATAGGAGAGTCCACCTGAATATTAGGAAGAACTTTCTAACTGTGAGAGGAAGCTGTTCAGTAGTGGCACTCTCTGCCCTGGAGTGTGGTGGAAGCTCCTTCTTTCTGTGCACAATTCAAAGTGCTGTTGATTATACGTCTTCAGTCCAGACTATCTTAAATATTATAACTCTATATACAAACCTGGCATTGTTAAGATCATAAGGGAGATGATTTTCTCTTGGTTCTCCCACTATTAGAGGACTTCATGGGAAAGAAAAAGTGTCATATAAATAAACATCATTGTCATCGTCATCATCCTGGGGGGTCATTCCTAAGTTGTGGAATTCATCTTTACAGCAGGTTAGTCTGTCCCTTCACTGTTGTCCTTTCATATCTAAAGAGATGGTATTCCAAAACTGGGATGCCACAACAAAAACGCCCTCTTCGACATCTTCATACCATATACTGTAATAATCTCAGAGTTTTGGGAAGCAATTTTATTTTCTGCAAAAATGTCCTTTACCTTGCTTAACTAATGATATGAAATGAAAATTGCAAGTATGGAACACTCCCCTTTCAACAGCCCAGTCCTGATGATTATAGTCCCATCCTGAAAGCTCAGGATGAATAAAATTTATGGAAGCAAATGCTCATAAACAGCTGCAAAATGCAGCAGTAGCATGCACAAACACATACACAGAGGCAGACACCAGCTTCCAGAACTGGCAAGGAACCAACATATTTCAATAGCACCTTTATCAAGAGGTAGCATAATTCATTTTACTGTTGCTTCTCCATGAAAACTCTTCAATAAAAAAGCTACATGCTGCAATAGCCTTGAAGAGACTTTATTCTTTTTGTCAAACACTTCATGATGGAGCCATATGAATATTTCTTCTTGGTAATCATACTATTAAAATGCATTGGAAGCTTACTTCCCAATTTGTGTGACAGTCTGTTCTATGGGTTTCTGAGTAAAATGTATGCATAAGAAGGATGAGGTATGCATGTACCTTCAAGTTGCCCATCGACTTATGATTAATCTAGGTATTTCATAGTATTTTCTTAGGCAAGGAAAATTTGGAGATGGTTTTTTCAGTTCCTTTCTTGGAAATCAGTCCTATCCCATCAATGCTATCCAATCAAGTCAATGCTATCCTTTAAAGGTCCAGTACTGGGCTTTTGAAAGGAGGCTGTTCATCCCAGTGGAAACCCAGTAGAGATGGGACCGCCCTAACATTTTCAAGGAAAGTGTTATTTCCACTTGAAAGGTGCTGGCGCAAAGAAATCTTTGTCTAATGTACATTAGTCTTATACTTTTAATTTGACTGATGAAAAGAGGAGAATTTCATTTCAGTTTGAGGAATTTACTAGAAATTTTCCAACTAACTATTCAGTAAGAGAAAGATTTGAGATGTAAAAAAATCAATGTAGAAAAAAATGGAATTGACAGATGTCTCTTTCTCTAAACATTATATATTTCCAAGGAAATCCAAACCTACCAGATAAACGTAGACACTTTCCTGATGCGCTCTGCAATTTGGCCACTGCAAACACATTTCAAGAGTTGGATCTCTCCCAGGCCTTCATACCATCTTGCGTACTTCTCCCTTTGCTCTGGCAAGAAACCATGGATGCTGTTAGAAAGCAGCTGTCAGGTCAAATTTAAAATTACATCTCATTATTAGGATTGGGGGCAGTGTTGGCCAAATTTCAGCTTTCAGTGTTGTGCAGAAGTGCCTCAGGAATTTAACTTTCATCTTCCTTTGGTAACACCAAATCATTTTTCTTTTCTTTTTTTCAAAAGAAGCAGAGACCATAAATTGATAGTTGTCAGACCACTAAGACAACACTAAAGTTTCAGGATTTTCATCTGTACATACTCTTTTCAATTTTGTTTTGCTTTGTTTTATTATTTATGGTTTATGGTTTTCAGATAATTCAGAACATTTTTTCCTTTTTCCTTCCTCCTTCCTTCCTTCCTTTTCTTTCTGCACTTAAAATAATAATAAAAGAATACACACACACACACACACTGTGTATTCAGATCAGAAGGCATACTGAATCCCACAGATTCTGTTCTGTAAAAGCTGTGGTTGCCTTACACACACATTGAAAAGGTTATCAAAAAAGAAGGATACAAACAAAGTCAGTCAATAAATAATATATTGTGCATAAGTAACACTATGGTAGATATCCTACATTATCCGTGTATTCAACCTACGACATATGGGTTTACATAAATGTAGATAAAAATCTCATAACGTATAATGCAGATTTTTTCAAACCATGAGTCACGACATATTAGAGTGTCAGCTGCAGTGTGTAGAAATGAGAAATGACAAAAATGTTGGAAATGTTATTATCTTACAAATTATATATTTATAAAATTTCATAAGGTATGTTTCAGTATTACAATTTATGTATGTGTCCACAGCTCCTAAAAGGGATTGGTTTAACCTCTGGGTTGCTAGTAAAACTGAATTAATGTGTTGTGAAATGATGCATGTCTAAAAGATGTGTCACCAACATGAAACATCTGAAATTGCTGATGTAATGAGACATACTCCTGCACTAGGCTATACAGCAAGGATAAGGATTCTGCAACCTTCCAAACACTTGTAATGCAAGTCTGCAAGCTAGTGATGAGGAATTGCAGGCAGCAATAGTGGAAGAGTCCAAGTTCAATACTCACGACACCACACTGGCTCCTATGACAAAGCAACCATAATAGTCACAAATGCCCTATTGGTTCGGATTGCATTTCTTGCATAATGTTATACACTGAATGTTGAAGGAATGAAAGATCCACAGCTCCAATGCTGGGAGAAGATGTCTGAAATGCATATTTACTTTATTTTTATTGCCAAATATTTGAAATACTTTATACATTTCATTCATTTCCACAAGAACCCTACTTCCAGGTAGCCTGTTTGGGATTATTTTGTAACAATTTTTACCATTAACTAAAGAATCAGCATCCTGCTGAGAGAGAAGAAAGAGAAGTCTAATTAGAGAAAACAAAGAAAAATCAGCTTGCATTACACCCCGTGGCCCTGGATTTGCTGTGAATGTAGATGCATGCTGAAGTATAGAAAATTTTAGAACTGAAGATGGGAAGTAATTAAAAATTAGCAGCAAAGCTCAGCTGTTTCTTTCTCTTCTTACTCTAATCATCCATCTCCTCCTTTCTGTGGTCCTTTTGCTCATTCTGGGGAGATATCTCATTAACAAACTGTAATAGTATCTATATAGAAACACCGAGGGAAATTGGGAGTGGCAAAAGATGTGGCAAGGAGAAAATAAGAGAGCCATGGAGATGAGGGGAAAGAGTTTGGTGCCATAGCAAATGGAACAGAGATTATGAGCAGGAAGGTCTAAATGAAAATCAAATGGAAAAGTGAAGAAAGTTATAAAAATGCAAATTTAAGTCTGGTTGGAAGTCCACTTGATCCTAATGTTTTTAAAAAGGCAAAAGTTAGACTTCTGAACTTCTATGTTACAGTTTGTGAAAAAATCGTAATAGCTCTAGAAGATTGCAATACATTTTTATTAATTAAATATCATAGATAAATGTTACTGCCAGTTAGTTAGTTAGTTAAATTTCAAAGGATGGAAATAGGTTTCATTTAATATGTCTTTTGGCAGAAGCTACAACTGTAAATGATTTCTATTGCCACGACACTAACCGGTTTGGTGTAGTTGTATGTTTCATGTATGCATATAAATATTGGGGGGGGGGGGGGGGATAAACACAACTGTAATTTCTGTTAGATAGATGTTGCCAAAGATCTTCATCCCACGCTGTCCCCTGCTTACTCTATGAAAACATTCATAGTCACCTGTGTTCTCAGGGCCACCTCTTAGCATGCTGCCAAGACACAGTGTGCATGGAGTTGGGACAGAGCCCTGCTAGACGTAGCTCTGCATCATATGATGGGTACTGGCAAGCTGCATCTCAGTAATTTCCTAGGACAGTGCTTTCCCCCCATGTGATGAAATCCTAAGTGATTTTGAGCTTTGCAATTTAATGAGAAATTAAAGGTTCTTAATCCCACTTTATTTGGATATATATATCTTCAGTTCCCCTTATTAAAAATGAAGCTTTTCAAAATTATACAGAAATGAACTGGCCTGATGAACAGTGAATGGAGAAATTTCCATTTCCTGCTTCTTGAGTGTATTGCTACTAGCAATACAGTCTCTAACCTCCTCTTTCGCATTGCGTTTCTTTCTAAGATTTTTCATTATGTATGTTTTTGCTGTTCTTGGAAATATTCCCATTTGGGGCTACATGCTAGCTGGAGTCCAAAACAGGAGAACCTTTTCAGGTTTTGTATTTTGTAGTGTTCGCTATCTACCATTAGCAGACACCATTAGAGCTACAAAGCATGTGTGGCTTAGGAGCAGGTGTTCAGTTTAGTCCTTTCTGTATCCTAACCTGGCTTGTTCTCAAGTGCAGTGTCCTTTAGGCAGTGTTGAAGTGATCCCTTGGTTGGTTTTGAGCATATTGGGAAATTATGTAATTTTGTCCTTCAGGCAGTAAGATACTATGGGCTGTCCCCAGAATATAAATCCATGCTTTCTTTTACTCACTGCACATCTTTATTAACTATGGTTTTATATTATTTAGCATTTTCATGCACGACAGTAGATTTCTTTATGAGGTTTTAGCCAGAACCTGTGTAGAAGAGATATTAGGAGATGTATTGCATTCTAGTAAGTGATAACGCATCCCTATCCGGCCTTGTATTCTCCTCCATGGAAAAGAAATAGCACTTTTCCTCACTTGCTAGCTCAACCTTTTCAATGGCTATACCAGAAACTGAACTTAAGACCTTATGCAAACAAACTCTGCTTTGTTCCTATTATCTTCCTCATATTCTCCTCAATAAAGAAGCCACGGGCCTTCTTGGCCACATTCTTTCTCTGCTTTTTGGTTTTTGCATCTGAGTCTGTAATTCTGCCACTAAGAAAGGGTGGGAATTGCATGAAATCATCCACCTTTCTCATTGTTTGTTTGTTTGTTTGTTTGCATGAAGTTGTTTTTTTCCCATATGAATGTGTCAACCATTTCCAAATTGGCTCATAAGTGTCTCATAAAATTGAGACTTTAAAAATAGTCTGTGCATGGAGGACATAACCCCTTGATATCTAGATGTTTCCCATGGTTTTGCAGCATTTTTTTTCACTCGCTTAGGTGGTGTTCTTGTATAGGAAGCAAGTTTTCTGCAGGTGTTTCATAGAATACATCCTAGGCTTCAAATAGCACCTAAAAAGTATAGTTTTCAAGGAATTTCTCTCAGTGGGCCATGTGATACTCCAGTCTAATTTTAGTCACTACAACAAGTTCTGTCCTCTGTGTGCACTGCCTTTGATTCAGAAATGCCAACAGTTCTGAATAGGAAGGATGTTCCTATAGGAAATAATGCCATCTAGAGTGGCAGTTTTTAGTCTCTAAAACCTTGAGATAGCTTGGGATCAAGGTACCTGAAAGATGTAGTCTGTTCTTAAAGATCTTCTGAGGAGATCATTCCACCTGATGTTTTACTTCCAGGAACAGAGGCCATGTAGTGGTTGGAACAAGTTCACTAAAAATGATGAGGCAGCTTCGGTGAGGAAGTTTAAAGATATTTAAATCACATTTTCAGCAAGTATTTTAATTAATTGATCACTGTTGTTATGTGGTTTTATTGTTTGCAGTTTTAATTTTTTTGTGACTTTGCTGCTGTTCTATTTGGTCATTTATATTTAAGATATAAATTGTGTGCTAAATCTAATTGTTAGTTCCAACCAGATGGGACACATTGAACCAATAGGAACTTGGTATGTCAATAATGGCGTATGTTCCATTCATTCAGCATGTTGTTCCATTGTAAGGGTAAATAACAGTCAGGGACACACAATAAGATGTAGCTTGAATTTATGGTTCCTTAGGCACAGCAGTAAAAAGGTATCTACTAAACAGCATTGCAGAAGTCAATGCGAAAAGGAGAAAGAAACAATGCAGTGATATACAGTAGCAAAACAATGCATTGGGTGCAATAAATGCACTACCCAGAAAATAAATGAATTAGCACACTGTAAGATAAATAATTTTGGGTCAGTCCTTTGATGGTTATGCAAAGGGCTCTTGAAACACATTTGAGACTAAGGTGGGTCTACACTAGCTACTTAAAACCAGACCCATTCTAGCTGCAAAACAATTTTATTAGTGTATGGATTTTTATTTTCTTCAGGATCAAAATCATGGTATCCATTTTAAATTAGTTTTCCTATTTGCCCATGTAAAGTGAATGAGAGTATTGCACAGGTTTAGGACCTTCCACAAGATAGATCATACACAATATCTGCTTTGAACTGGCTAATCTGAGTCAGCACTGCCATGTAATCCAGTTCAATGTGGATTTTATACAGCTGTGTGGAAAGGGCCATAGTTAAAACAATCCCTTTCAGAGTAGTTATTCTCATCAGCAATGATCCAAAATATAGTACCCATACCCTTTCTATGAAATACAGAATGGATTCATTAGTCAAAAGGAGGGAAACAATTACAATAATTATGATCTTTTCCCATTTGTTCAAAACATATTTATTCTCTCCCCTACCCTCTGTTCAGATATCAAATCTGGGAATCATTGAATGAGTACATTGGGATTACTGGTATGCTACTACAAATTTACAATAAAAGCGACAGCAGCCAAAACATCGTAAAACTAACAGTAGTGCTGTGTGCTCAGAAACAGGTCACCTGGGGAAACATGATGCTATAATGCAGAGCCATCTGAATAATATTGATCGCAATGAAGATACATCACCCATTATTAAATTTACCTTTGCAATGTCTGTCAGATCCTGTATTCTTCATGGCTAAATTTATAATCTAAGCATTTCTCTGAACTGAATCTCTTTGGGTTTGGACTGGAAGGAAGAAATTCAAAGGGAAACACACATGGAACCAAAAGAGAGTATTCTGCATTTGCTTAGGGCTGGAATACAGAAAAAAATACCAACTAGATCTCCTATTATCCTCCCCACTGCCGATGTTGACTAGAGATGATGGCCATTCCAATACAATGGCTGGAGAACCATATGTTTCCCACTCCTGGCTTAGAAAAATAACCTATTACCTCTATGCCCAGGTATAAATGGAAGCTCCTGAATTAATGTTACATTGGGAGGCATTGTGAGAAATTTCAATGGCAACTCCTAAAAACTGGGCATTGAACTCACTGCTGCCTGCCACTGCATGGGTAAGACCATCAGGATTCTTTAATAGGAGGCAGTCCAATGCTCCATCAAACTTGAAGGCTTGGTGTATATATTCAGGGAAGCTTGGATCTAGGACAGAGGTGTGGATCTTGTATCCTTCAAATTGTATTGGACTGCATCTATTCTCATTCCACATCCTTCAACGTGTTCTGTTGATTGAGTTGACGGGTGTTTTGTGCTAACAATATCTGGAGGGCCCTGGTCTAGCAAAATACTGGTGGGAACACAGTCCAGATAACTCCAGTATCTATGAATATCAGACAGACATTTATCACCGGAGACTAGACTTTCACTACACACCACTATGCAAGGTGCAATGATATCCCATCGGGATTTTGCTTGGACTTCCATTTACTCCAAGATTGCACTTTTATCTTCATGAGATTTAATACACTATGCCAGTTATAGCACAGAGTAACTAAAATAGTACTACAAGCTCTTTGTAGCCGAGACAAGAGGCTTCCATTTGGAACGTGCAGTAAATATTCTGTATTGTGTTAAAACAGACAATGAAGACATTGAAATAGTTTTTTCTATACCTTGACTCAGTCATAAATCAAAATGACGACTGAAATTAAGGAATCGGGAAAAGGTTTAGAAGGAAAGTTGTGAAGGAACTAGACAAGATCTGCAAGTGTAAAGATATATCATGGAATAGTTAGAATTGCTCATACAGAGCCATTGTATTTCCACTTCCAATGTATGGCTGTGGAATGGAGAAAGCTGTCAGGAAGAGAATCAATATATTTTAAATGTAGTGATGGAGGAGAGTTCCATGCTCTGCTAAAGAGATCAGTAAAGGAGTCAGGGCAAGTCAAGTCTGAACTCTTATTGAAAGTGAAGAGGACTTAACCAGGACTGTCATACTTTGGATATATTAAGAAATGGTGTGACTCACTGGCAAAAATTATAATGTTTGGCAAAGTGGAAGGCAGTGGGAAAAGAGAAAGCCTACATCACACCTTGATAGACTGAGTCAAGAATGCCATGGCTCTAGATTTACAAAATCTTAGCTGGGCTGTTGATAACTGGGTGACTTGGATTGCTCTCATTTATAGGCTCACCAGAAGCTCAAGTCAACAAATTTTATTCTCTGACTTTCTAAATTTGCTAGACTGAGCATATGTTTAAAAGTACTGGAGTCAAAATGTGTGTGTGTGTGTGTATAGAGAGACAGAGACAGAGACAGAGAGACCGACCAGTGTATATTATTATTTGAGATGATAGTTACCATGTAATACAGTTATCATAATATCACCAATACAGAGATGGGATCAGACCTATAGCTGCAAATATATTTATTCAAAGCATGTATTTTCAAAAATATTAACAAACCGTTTGCACCCAACAAACCTCTAAAATGTATGAAACAAAATATGCTTTATTTAAAAAGCTCCTTCTTATGCAAACTAGAAAGAAAATACATTTTTTGACCCTGTCATCTGGAACAGCTGATTTCAGACATATATCCGGCTTTGAGCAAATCTACCATGAAGTGCATAATTGCCTAGTCTCATTTCAATATCTGTGCATAAACATAAGATGATTTTGCAGTGTTGTGGTAGAGTTTATGATACTAAGCAAGAGTGCTTAGGAGGCTTTCCTGATATGCTTTGAAACAATTAGGAGATCTGTGGGTGGATATGCTGGAACATTTCAAACTAGCCTAAATGACTTGCAGTTGGTGTACAATATGAAACACTTTCCTTTAAAAAATAAATGGGTTTTTCCAGTTTGACTGTATACGTTAGGTTCTTTCCATAGAGATATGCACTGAATTACTCAGAGTCCCTTGTTACAACAGTTATTCTTAAAAAAATTCTTTGGATTTATGCATAATAGAAAAGAACGCCTTTGTTTATTTGGCTCCCTCCATGTTTATTCCCTATGCTTATGCTACTTCTACATTTTTACTGTGAGAATTGAGAGCTACAGAAAGATTTTACAGAAACCACTAAAGAAGTTTACAGAGATACTTTTCCAACAAAGAAGCCACTAGCATAGTCCAAATCTATCTCTTGGTTTAAAACAAAGCCATACCCCCAAATAGCTGACAAAACTCCAATAAATCTAGAGACAGAGAGGAAAAGGTGTTGTCTTCAAAGCAATCTGTTCCCAAATATAACTGGCATTTATTTTTTCCCATTCTGGAGACTGAACTCTTTTTGTTGACATCTAGTAGCAGCATCTCAATAAATTCAGATCCTGGTATTCATAAAACGTTCATCTACTTTTTCCTCGAGCATTGTTACCTTAATTGCCTCATGTTCCTTCTCTGACACTTTTCAGAAAAGGCAATAATAAACAATATAAGTCATAATTGTTTATTGTATTGTTGAAGGCTTTCATGGCTGGAATCACTGGGTTGTTGTAGGTTTTTTTGGGCTATATGGCCATGGTCTAGAGGCATTATCTCCTGACATTTCACCTGCATCTATGGCAAGCAATCCTCAGAGGTAGTGAGGTCTGTTGGAACTAGGAAAATGGGTTTATATATCTGTGGAATGACCAGGGTGGGACAAAGGACTCTCGTCTGCTGGAGCAAATAATGTGGCAAATCCTCATTTTCTGGGCCCCCACAAATACATAAACATAGAGTCAGAGGACTTTGAGAATATCTGCCATTGAGCATGGTTTGAAGGCAAAGGGCTATAGAAGCTTGCCTAAGTTTTGGAAATATAAACATGGCTGGGTAAACAACCCTATGAGGGTTGAATTTATAGTCTATGCTGGTATTTTGCTGGAGGTGATGGTAATTTCAGTTTAAACAAATATGACCTGAGCCCAAAAACATGAAACAATACGAATGGCAAATCTATTTCTAATACAAATTAAATTCTGGTAAGTTATTGACTTGAGAGAAAATGTATTTTGATACATGTTAAGATGAATCGTATCTTCTCCAGAAATAATAAGAAAGCAATTAACGGTTCAGGTATTCTAAAAGAACATTTACTCCATGGATAGTGTGAATTCTTTAGAATTTCATTTTACTTTCTGTTTAATTTTTCATTTTAAATATGCTTGTGTACATAATAATAATCAAATTATAAGTAAATAGGCAATGAATGGTCTCTGGAAAGTGTAACAAACTACCTCAGAGAGAGATGAATTCTCCTTGTTGAAAGGTTTTAAGTAGAGGTTGGATGTCTACTTCTCTTTGAGCAGATTCCTGCACTGACTGGCAAGAGTTAATTTGGATCATCCTTGAGGACCAACTTTATTATTATATGATTATTATTATATGATTTTCAGTTAGGTCTCTCAAGTCTTTGCTTGTATCACTTTGATCCAATATGGAGAGTTATATGTGTGCAAAGCTTTTGTGCTTTCGTTTTGAATGATTATAATATAATATATGACTACAGAAAGCACCTGCCTGCAACTCCTATTTTAGCATGTATAATTAAAGTTTAAAGCCAGGACTGCTACATTTAGTCAATTTATTGGTTTGATATACCCTGTCAAAATATTTTGATTGCCAAAGTGCCACAATTATGAGCTAGCAGATTTTAAAACATTTGTCAGTGTAGTTTCAAATAAATGTGCTTGCAGCAACTATATGGCTAAAGTATCATCTTAGAAGAGGGATGGCATCTCTTCTGACATGAAGCCCGCTACTACACATTTAGTTTTGTCTTTCCAAGTGTTACTTCCAATTTACTCAATTAATCTGTCAAGCTACAGTACTTGTCTTAAATTCACATAGTGAATCACTTTAGAATATAATCCTGCTCACGTAGATATAAACCCAAAATTATGTTTGAGAAGGCTTACATACAGTTGTAGCCACAAATATCCCAAATTGTAGGGTGGGCTTATGAAAAGATAAACTAGATTGAGAGCTAATAAGATGATGATGATGATGATGATGATTATTATTATTATTATTGATACCCCACTTTATCTCCCCCAAAGGGGACTCAAAATGGCTTAATGAACAGAATGGCTGAGTGGGGATTTGAACCTAGTTTTTCCAAATGCTATTCCAGCATTCTCACGCATGCATCAAACAGAATGTTTACAAGTGAAAAGATGAGAATGTCTTTTTAGGATAAGAATATAAATCTTTATTTTATTCCGACATGCAAAAACTAATAAATTAAAATGTGTTTTTCTCCACAATACATAAGATTTATGATGGATTTCCTGATGGATAATATGGAGGGGGGGGGGGCTCTGTTTCTCCCACCCATTATTTTTGTGCAAATGTATTTTTTTTTCACAAAAAGGGCCCTGGAATGTGAAAAAAATCACATTTTCATGTCACTTTCTCAAAGCAGTGTCCTAATATTCCAAGATGCCCTCTTTTGAAATCAAGGATCAGAAGATTTACATTCTAGCCCAGGATAGGTTGCTGTTGTTGTGTGAGTGTTTTTGTGTATGTTGATATTTAGCCTAAGGCATAAGAGTCTTGTACAATGACAGAATTATTCTAGCAAGAAATAATCTCTGTGCGTAAGGACTCATATAAGTGGCTTATGACATAAAGCATATTAATTCCAGGATTATGCTTCTCTCATTTTCATTCTTTTGAAGATGCTGAACAGGTTTTATGTATCAAACTGGGTTATGATACACTATTCCATCTGCTGTTGAAATATACTTATTTAAAACTTCAAAGAGAGAAGCTTGACTTTCAAAGTAATGTCATGGTGGGGGTTTTTTAAAGATATGTCAGGAGTTGTGTGTGTGAGAGAGAGAGAGAAGGAGAGAGAGTGAGGGAAGCTGGTGTCTTTGGCTAGTGAACAGGAGCAGAGTGGATGAAGTAAGTTGGATAAATGTTATCCTTTAAGAAATAGGAAGAACTGCTACAATAGAGCTGATGTGAGGGAAGTATAAAGCGGAGAATTTGTACCTTCCAAAGGCTAAATAATACATTTCTGAATATATAGGTAAAAGTTGGTGAAATGGTGGAAAGTGAGGGAGATTGGAGAAGGCTCTGGCTATGTTCCCATGTGCAAATTGGTGATGTGATCTGCTGTAACCTCCAGAAATTTTCCATGGATCTTGGTAGAAGATGTCTTGGGTTTGTGTCTGGTTACACAGATATACCAATTTGTATATCTTCTGCCAGAAATGGGATGACAGTATTCATGTATAAGAAGGGGGTATCAGAGCCAAACAGTGAGAACTGGGAGTGGAAACAACAGAGTCATAGTGGAGTCCCAGATGCAGAACTCTCATTTTAGCCTCAGCCATCTTGGAACTTGACCTTAGTTCAAGTGGTCTGTGGTGGAAGAACGAAGTCACCCTAATAAGACAAGGGCAAAGTCAAATGAAAGAGAGCTATAATTGAGGAAACTTTTGAAATAACTAAAAACCAAGGTATTCTGAGAGAATTTTCCTCTTTTGGTGTTGATTATTTGCTTAATAACACTATCAACCCCTGGTAGCACAGCAGATTAAACTGCTGAGCTGCTGAACTTGCTGACTGAAAGGTTGGTGGTTCAAGTCTGGGGAGTGGGGTGAGCTTCCGTGGTTAGCCCCAGCTTCTGGCAACCTAGCAGTTCGAAAACATACAAATGTGAGTAGGTACTGCTTTGGCGAGAAGATGATGGCACTCCATGTAGTCATGCCAGCCACGTGACCTTGGAGTTGACTATGCACAACACTAGCTCTTCAGCTTAGAAATGGAGATAGGTACCACCCCTCAGAGTCGAACATGACTAGACTTAATGTCAAGGGGAAACCTTTACCTTTACCATCAATGCAGAAGGTGCTTGAGAGTGATATAAGCAAAATGGACAGAAGCTTGCTATGGATAGCTAATATTGAGATCAGTGAGGCAACAGAAGGGGGGGGGGAGAAAGATGGAGGTGAGAGCAAGAAGAAATAAAACAGGATTTATGCAATTTCTATGTATGAACAATCTCATGAGGAAGGAAAGCTAAAACATAGATGGTACTAATCATTTAGTGGTCAGAATCAATGGATGAAATGATAACCCTAATAATTCACATGCAGAACCCATATAGAATGACAGCTGAACTGTCCTTCAGTGCTGGCAATAGAATCATCCTACCATAAGGAAGCAGTTAGTTTCAGGAGTGCAGAACAAGCCATGGGACACACACTTTTTTCCATGAAAAGGGAGTCTCTTTGGGACTGAGGAGAAACTAATCAGGATTGCTAGTAGTGCCTTCATGTCTGCTCTAAAGAAGCTGACTCATTCTGCTTCATGACTGAAACAGCTTTGGAATAAGGAATGAACTCACTGAAAAAAATGAAAAATTAACTGTGTCCCAACTATCCATACACTTGCAAGGCTTATGGTAGAAATTTCAAAGAATACCATGAACACGAAATAATGTCTCAAATTGAAAAAATATATACACAAAGACATTTCAGTCAAAAGGGCAAATTCTCACACATTTTTAGATAAGTGTCTTTAAAATATGCACCAATTTCCATCTGAAAAAGTTAAGACAAGTTTTCACATTCCTAATGAAGTGATGATATATTTATGTTGAGCAGGTGTAGATGTTCCAATCAATACTTGGGTGAGGGATGTTCAGAACTGGGTCATGATGAGACTCATTATTGACAGCTCTAGACAGCCTTCGTGTGTGGATTGGAACATATTTACAGTGTAAAAAATGTTAAAGTATGCATGGCAACTCTATGTAGTGATGTATACACTGAGTTTGAAGAGGACTACTAAACAGTATTCTGATCCCATCACACAAGCTCATTCCATTTATTTTCCATATTTATATTGACTGAAGAGGGCTAATGTCACAGATCATGAGGGATGGCTCAATATTCACAAGGTTCATTCTTTTTCTACCCACATAAGTTGAGATGGCTACTGGATCATCATTTTTAATGATGTTAGTGCCTTAATAAGTACGTTCTTCACCAGAGAAAAGCAAAAATGTTTTCCTGGAGCCAAAGTTTTATCCTTAAGCAGAGGGGGAAATTGTGGTGACATTGCTCCATTCATAGCATCTGCCATCTGCTATTTAGGGCAACTGCTGCACTTTGTTTAATAGCACAACTGGCCCTCAGTGACAATTAGCAACAGTTGTGGTAGAGTTAGATTTTCTGCCATTCCTTCAAGAAGAAATGCCTAATGGTTGTGTTCAGCTAGTACTTTATCATTATTCCCCCAATTCTAGCGCCTGTGAATCATTCTTGACTGGTCTCGCCTTCTGCCTAACAGGAAGAGAGGTTTGTTTAGGTCTAGCTTTGACAGGAGTGCATTTCAGAGAGCCTAGAGTCACTGCGTGCAACACCTGTTCTTGATTCTCGTTTCTTGTTGTTATGAAAAATAAATTGGCTGCTCTTTCAATGAAGGTGATGAGTCATGAGCACGCTTTCTTTGGCTTGCTAGCTGAGCTCAAAAATACCATTCTTTGAGGAATTGTGCTTTATTAGCAAACACCCTGTTGCTCTTCAAGTTCAAATCCAGGGTGCCATGCTTCATGTTTGAGGCTTGTGTCATTTTAGAGGGACTGGAAAGAGCTGTGGGGAATGGATCCATATTAGTTCATTTCTCAGCTTCTTCTCTTTTCATTATACTTGGCCTTCAATATTCATTTAACCTTGAGCTGTATGATAACAGGAAAGAAATGGAAGACTAGGCTGAAGGGAGACAGGATGGATGACATGCACATGAAAACACTCTAGCAGCAAGGCTAAAGCTTGACAGTCACTGTGGTATCAGACCCTTCAACAAAACAATAAAGGATGACACCATTTACTGAATGTTTCTTGCACACTTCTAAAGTTGCATAGTCCACATTTATTTAGTCAGGCTATTCAGAAATCCATTCCTGCAATTTATGGTCAATGCTATCAGGAATTTGGATGGCCCACAGCAATGGTACATATTCTTGCTGTTGTCTTTTTCCTGCTTATATTTCTGGTAATTATGATTTGTTTTGGGTACATTCACAAAAACAATACATTACAAATGTATTGTGGGAATACTTTTGCAATGGCCTCTTTGTTACACAATTGATATTAATGCTTGAAGGAGGAGGGGCAATGACATTTCCACAAGAGCCAATGGTAGTAAAAGGGTTTGGGGGGGGGGGGGTCTATGGAACTATTCCAGTTTGTAGTACACACTAAAGGAGCTCACCATAATCCTGGAACTATTCTGGGGACAGGATTTATTAACCTGGATATTTTTTTAAATTAACTCCTCCCAACAACTTGGAAGCCACCAAGCTGCCAGTATTTGTACCTCTTGTGAAAACTCTGGTTTTTGCATTATTCATAAATCAAATTCAATAATTTGATATACACTTGCAGGAGCCTTCTCTAGTAAAATATACACACATAGCCTCTCTGAAGCTCTTGAAGGTCTTTTTTCAAGCAGACCTCAGAGTCAAAGAAGTCTCAACTCTTCCCCCATAGCCCATCTGAGAACCCATCAAGTAGGTGGCACTGAAGATGTCCCTGTTTCATTGCCATTATTCACAGTCCTAGAATAGTAATCTCAGGATCTTTGAAGAGTGGAAAGCTCTTTAAAGTGCCTTCAAACATTCTTCATCTTTCAATCTCTAGACAGGTAGGAAAAGTTTAAACTTCTTTATTCTTATACACTCAGGGATGGAAAAAATTGTGCATGTGTACAGATGCATGTGCACAGTCCAAATGCTTTAACTTGAGCCATGTGAATCAATTGCATACTACAGTGCTAGTAAAATTATGCCACTAGATGCACATGAAGCCAATATCTGTTACTGCTTCTTTAGGATGTGAACACTAGGGACCTCCTCACATTGAAGTTGAGAAATGTCTTCTCTGCACTTCACTGTGCTGCTAGCATGGAATTCCCCAGAGCTCATCAGATGACACAGGGCTACTTTGGCGGGGCTTCATTGGGTTCCATGCTAGCAGCGTGCTGGCAGTGTAGAGAAGTGGAGCTCAAAGGAATTGGGTGTACCCCCAGCTCCTTATAGAAGAACCCAGGGAGGAAGTAGAAAGAAGCTGGAAAAAAGCAAGGAAATATTGTGGGATGGGATCCCACAATTCATGGTGGTAAGGGTATGCAGCATTATGCTGTCCCACAGTTTCCCCTATTGTCCCCTGGTTTCTCAGCCTCAATGTGATGAGGTCCTAAGAT